>NC_041380.1:470021015-470094682 GCF_002162155.2 Triticum dicoccoides | reverse complement strand
TTGTAAGCGTGCGCGCATTTTGACTTAAACTACGCGCCGGCCGCTCCTAATCACGCGCGGGTGCGGAGAAGGCAACATATTGAGGGTAATGGCATGTGGAGGAAAAAGTAATACATTTAATTTTATTACCATGTGTTGGTCACTATTCATTGCCGGTAATATATGAAGTAATGATGGTAAGGAACCTATTTTTTTACCGGGCATTGATATATCCAAGGTTTCATCCTAGACATTGTCCGTAATAGATTAAGTATAGATAGTAACAGACCCTTCTTTTACCAGTATTGAGTTATCGATGGTTATATCCCTAGATGTAGTAAAGCCTTCATCAGACATGTTGTAATGTATTACTATAGTAACATATTAATCATGGATGGTAATGGACCTAGGTTTTTTTACTGCGCACTTAGATATCACAGGTTTCATCCCTAAATTATTTTAAAGGAACGGTACGTGATGGTAATCCCTTGCTACTTTGTAAGGGCCATTTACTGCTGCTATAATACAGATAGTAATATCGTTACTATGTCCTGCAGGCCCTTTTACGATGGTCATTTAAGCGAGCGAGGATTGGTTGGTCGTAAGGCGTTACAGTGGACATTTACCCACGATCGCGCGCGCGCCCTTTCACCTGGTTAGCGCGCCGGTTGGCTCGAATTAGCCGGAGCGTAGGACAGGGCATAGTGCGCGCAGGCACACTTTAGCAAGCCTATATATATATATATATATATATATATATATATATATATATATATATATATATATATATATATAAGCAATTCTCGATGGGAGAAGAACCATGTATATAGGGTTGGAGGTGTACATATAAATATTAATCACGCGCCTTGATTAACGATTCAGAAAAGTTGTAGCCACACAGGACAGAAGTTTCAGAAAAGGCATATATTTGCTTCGAACAATGATGAGCTAGCAATTAAGCTGGTCCAGCTTCGAGCCGGTCTATGGCACACGTTTTGCCAGATGTTAGTGTTACTATGATGACGAGCACCACGCCGCATTTGCATTTCCTTTAGGCCGGCCACTTGTGCCCATGATCACGCGCTCCTTCACTTATATACACACATGCATATACCCCATCGCAAAGATGATGGCCGCAATCAGATGCGCGACATCAGCAAATTAACTCGCAACTTTGGAGGGGGGTCAGGCATATGTTCATATGCCGGAAACAGCTGGAGTTGGACGACAAGGGCAAAATTGTTCACAAAAAAAGAGAGTGAAAATTGTGGGGAGATGAACCACCGGTGGTTAGACTAGCATGTGGGTCCATGGGGTTAGTCCACTATCCGAACTGTAGTCCATGACTTGGATGGTGCGAGAATGATTTCCCCTCGAGACAGGATTTTCAGCACCCGGGTGTCCCTACACCCTCTATGATCAGTAAATTCAAAATAAATTAAAAAAATCAAAAATAAATAAACTTTGGGACATCAAACATGATTAAACTTTTGATGATCTTGCGAAGTTTTAGCTAAAAAACATTCGAGGAGCTCTCAGCTAAAAAAACAAAATAATTGTTCAAAGTTTATGTACATTTTTTAGCAGTGATTTAGTTTTTTTTGTGAGGGATCCACATAGGTCATTTGTTGCCAAAACTTTGCAAGAACATCAAATCTTTGATCATCTTTCATCCTTGAAAGTTTCATATTTTTTTTAATTTGTTTACATTTTTTTACGAATTTACTGCTCATGAGGCTGTAGGGGCACCCGGGAGCTCTTACGCCTTTCTCTGTCCCTGCGCAGTTTCTGGTTTGCATGGGTTGACCATCGACAGGGAAGTGCCAGCGGCCGGAAAGACATGACTTGCGAGAGCTTCTGTTTGTAGGAAGAAACAAAGCTGATTCTTCGTTTCATCAATTAATCTCAAGTCCTTTCAGGGAGAAGCATGCCTGTCAGTGGTAAATGCGATGACAACCATTCAGTGTGCTACAGCTATTATAGCCCAAACCATTTAGTGGAGTTTTTCTTTTTCTTTTTTGAGGGAGGCATTCAGTGGAGTACATGACAAATGGCATATGTGGGCTGAGAAAAAGGCTGGGCCCAGATCAGGCCCAGTTAGGTGATGGCGGGGGAGGTGGGGTATCATTTTATTTCTTCCTTCAACCCCTCAAAAAAATTCTTACTTCAACAAAGCTGCCCATTTTGCTCCAACAAAAAAACAAAGATCCCCATACATTCTAAAAAAAGATGCCCATGCATTCTGAAAAAAAGTCCATACACTTGAAAGAAATAGATGTATATCTCTCTAAAAGTTCAACTTACTCAAATGGACATCATGGATTTTTCAAATCATGATCTTCTTTATCGTTATTAATACTAATTATGAGAACAGAAAGTATACGTTCTAGACAAAATATCTAGTGATGATTAACAGAGCACATAGAACCGATTTTTTTTACTGATTTTTTTTCAGGAAGACACCAAATGAACAAATAGGTGAAAAAAATAAGTTATTTATACAAAACCTAAAGTAAATAAATACAATAAAACAAAAAAATAGAAGAAGACAAAAGTAGAAAAACGTCGGCCTAAAGCATTGTTGGGGTAGCAAGAGTGCCATAAGGAGGAGTACGTGGCCCCGAAAATTCAGCGCTCTAAACGCCAGTTATCGGTGTTTGGGCAAACCGACACCCCCCCCCCCCACGCTTGACCCATTAAGTACTTTCTTTCTCGTTCGCAACGTAAGTCGCACACGCCAGATTGCTGCTCGGCCGGTTCAAATTCCTTTTCAAATTCCTTTCTTTTTATCTTTTTATTTCTTTATTCCTTTTTGTTTTTTTCAAAAGCGTGAACTTTTCTTAAATTTGCTAACTTTTTCCAAATTTTATGGACTTTTATTAAAATTTTGAATTTCTTCTCAATTTCTTTGATTTTTTTTAAATTCGTAAACTTTTTCCAATTATGGAACTTTTTCATGACCCATGAAATTCTTTTTGAAATCATGAACTTATTTCAAATGCATGTCAACATTTCCAAATCCATGTTTTTTCAAAATTATGCAGACATTTTTTTTCCAAAATCTGCAAACTTTTTCAAATTATATATATTTTCAAATCCATGCACTTTTCTCAAAATACTGAACCATTTCATATACGTAAAGTTTTTTATAATTTATTTACTATTTTAAACCCACGTTTTTTCCCTCAATATTTGATTCGTAAAATTTACATTTTTAAATTAATTTTTAGAAGTCAATAGTTAATGGTCAACCAGGCGTAGTTGGGCTGGCCCAGCATGCGTGGGCGCCAGTTCGCCTAACTGGCGCTTAAGGTGCTGGTTAGGTGCACCCTACGTGGTGCGGCGACTATTTTTCGCTTTAAGGGAGTCATGCGGGATCTCTCGCGTCGAGTCTACAGTAAAGGGTCGGCTCGTTAGCGCAATAAAAGGAAATAAAGGAGAGGAAAAAAGGTCACGCACATCACGAGGTTCAATCCCAAGATCTCTTGGTTACTTCGTTGGGCTGCTACCACTAAGCCATCGCCTAGTTCTTGTTAGGAACATAAGACGTGAGCTAAATGAAGTAAAAAACGAATATACAATACATTTTAGGTTTTTGTTTTTGTTTTTCTGGTTTTCATTGACTTTTCTTTGTTTCTTTCTCTATTTCATTGGTTTTTCCATTAGTTTTCACGGGTTCTTTTATCTGTTTTTTGTTTTTGTTTTGGGTCGCGCTTCACGTCCGCCGAGTGGTCTTTTTAAAAGATCGGCCGGGCTGCGAGCCGCAAGATCCCGCCCCATCAAGCGGCTAACGGACAACCTTCATCATTGCAACAGAACTATTATTCAAGAAACGTTTGCAACGAAAGTCGTGTTGCAGTAACCTTTGCAATAAAGGTGTTGAGGCATATCTCTCTGAGGTAGTTTTGGTGATTGATGACAACATGTTTGCGGACTAATCATGTGCTTTGAGTAGTTCACAGATTCATCCTTGGCACGAGACGTTTTCTTCCCTTCGGAGTGTCATTCAAGACGGTGTAGCTCTTTCGCTTCTCTTTTGGTGGACTAGTTGCGTGGAGTGCACCGTACTATCAAGAGGGGGTCCGCTGGGGTATTGCATGGGTGGAATCGACACGTACACGTCAGCTTCTCACCCTCCGAGCTCTTCCACTTCATTGGAGAGATCTCCTCTCTCTTCTATGTCCTGTCTGGATTCCAGCGGTAGTACCGCGCAACCCAGCGGTAGTACCGTTGAGGAGTCACAAGCGGCAGTACCGCTCCGCAGCGGTAGTACCGCCCGTGACTCCACAGCAGTACTACCGTTGGCCTGCCTGGCACCACCGCCTCGTCCTCAGCCTCGATGGAGAGATCCTCTCTCTCTCTTCTGTGTCCCAGCGGTAGTACCGCACTACCAGCGGTAGTACCGCCGAAGGGTCACAGGCGGCAGTACCGCTCCGCAGCGGTAGTACCGCCTATGACCCTGCTGCTGTACTACCGCTGGGCTGTCTGGCTCCTACCGCCTCGACTCGAGGGCTCTTTTTCTCGTGTCGGGTTTTGCGGCACTAGTTGCGGTTGTAGGGACGGTAGTACCGTTTCGAAGCGGTAGTACCGCCCTTACCACCGCGGTAGTACCGCGCTCAGGCCATTGCACATGTAATTTTCGGTCTGACCGAGAATTGCAAATCGGTGTGACCGAGTTCAGGACTTTGTGAAACCCTAGCAGTCTCGGTGCCACCGAACTGTTACTCGGTCTGACCGAGTTCACTAGTTTAGGTTCCAACAGCTTCTTCGGTATCACCGAGTTTACAAATCGGTTGATCCGAAATGCTTTCTATGGAAAACTAAAACTAAGTTTTTGACTCATTCTTTTGCAAAAACCTCTGCATTTTGTGATGCCCATCCACTCTATCTCATCTATATCTATTCACAGGGTCTGCTGTCAGTGTTTGCAATATGTCTGATCAAAGTGACAGCCAGAACAGATCAGAGGAGCAAGTTCACCTGAGTGAGGGAACTAGTCCCTCTAGCAGTTCAGATGATGGTAGCAGGAGCACTCCCAGCAACTTGCCCAAAGCTGCCATCAGAACAAGGAAGAAGAAAACTTCAGAGTCTGAGGATGAAGACTATGTGGCAGTTGAGGATGAGGCCACTTCCAAGAAGAAAGTGGTTAAGAAGGAACATAGCACTGCTATTGCCACTAAGCCAGGCATGAAGCAAAAGTTTCCTGCAAAGAGAATTCCAATATCTAAGGCCAGAGCATCTACTCAAGTCCCTTTGGGATCTGAACCCAAAGAGGCTGCTGCAGAAGGGAAGAAGAGGAAGGAGAGGATCAAAAAGACCACTGCTAGAGTGCTTGGGAGATCCTCAATCATGAAAGATTCTGAAGAGGAAGAGAAAGAAGAGGTTGCTACACCAGCACCTAAGGCCCAGAAGCTTATGGGTGATGCTATCAGCACAAGGGCTGCTTCATCAAAGCCCAAAGAAGCACCAAAGCAGCCTCCAAGCCCAAGAGTGCACCTAAGAGGAATACCAGGAGTATACCAGCTGCTGAGAAGAACAAGGCCCCAGTGCCTGAAGTTGCTGCTGATGAAGATGATGAAGGACAAGTCCTGAGAAAGCTCAAACCCAAGATTCTAGACCACAATGATGCTCATCCTGTGGCTGAGAACATGAAGATCAGGAGAGACTCAGGGTTGAGGCTATGGAGAGAGACAGATCCATATGCTACCAAGAGAAGGACTGCTGTTGATTACAGGTTCCACACAAAGGAACAGCGGGACTTCTGTGAGACAGTGTTGTTGGACAAGAAGCCTATAGTGTGTGAAATGAGGTGGGTCGACTGGAAGTATATCAAGGAAAATGAGGAACACTATCCTGGTGTGTTTGACAGCTTCAGTGCTTGTGGATTGCAGACTTTGTTGGGCAGAAGCTCACAAAGTGGAATGAGGAGCTCATAATGCAATTCTAGTCCACAGCACACTTCTATCCAGATGGCAGGATAGTATGGATGTCTGAAGGTACAAGGTACCACTCAACTATTGAGGAATGGGCAAATCTGATCAATGCTCCTAAGGAAGAAGAAGATGACTTGGATGTCTATGCCAAGAAGAAGATGGATCACAACTCTATGGCAAACATGTACAAGGAGATTCCTGAAGATGATCTTGAGACTCACCAGTTTGGGTCAGTAAAACACTTGCCTATCTATCCTGACTTTGAGGACAATCAAGTTGTGATGAATGAGAATGAACCATCATCAGTACAAGCTCAAGAAAAGAAGGAGAAAGCAAAGAAAGAGAAGGCTGCCAAGATGCCAACTCAAGAGGAGGAATCTGAGTACTTTTTGAAAAGCAAGCAAGACCAGCTTGGTTATTTGATAGCATCAACTCTGAGGATTGAGAAGGGGTTGGCCACCCTGACTCAAAACCAGGAGAGCTTGGAAAGAATCGTGGAGCAAAAATTCTATGATTTAGATATCAAAGTAACTGAGATTCAGTCAGTTGTGGAGCAGCTACAAGATGATATGCAGGAGAGAAAGGGCAGAACAACCACTGATGCATTTGCCAGAGTGCCTCGAGCTCAGAGATCAACTGCAGTACCAGTAACAGACACCAGAGCCACTTCATCTGCACCAGCTACAGCTTCAGCGCAACCAGCTCCAGCACCAACTCCATCAGCTCCATCCACATCAACTGAAGCCTTCGTCCTTGGCGTTCTCCGGACACCACCACCTGAAGACCAATCCTGAAAGACGTTCTAGTGCTATGTATTTTCTATGAACTTTTTGGTAACTTGTTGACAAAGGGGGAGAAAAATGTATAGATCATAGGCTTCGAGAGAGAGCGTTGATTTTTATTCTCTCTTGCTTTGGTGGTTGAACTTTGTTTGTCTTTTGATTGCTTGAGATACTATGCTATTATCTGTGAGACATTGATGATCATGTGGTTGATCATAAGCTACAATTATGCTTGTTAGATGATATTATCTTACTTATCCTTATATGATCATTCACTTTGCTTGGTGATAAGTGCATGTATTTAATTCTTATCGTTTTGAGCGCTCCACCAAGATGTATGTGACATGGAAGAGTAACCCATGATCCTAACTCATTGTGCATTTGCAGTCCAAAGCAAATCTTAAGATATGCACAAATTTAGGGGGAGCTTTTGCTTTTCACATACTTCTCAAAGCGACAATATCTTTCACTCTTATTATCATTTGTCGAAGCTTTGATCTATATGTTGTCATCAATTACAAAAAAGGAGGAGATTGAAAGTGCAACTATCCCTGGGTGGTTTTGGTAATTCCTAACAACATATAGCTTATTGAGCTAACATTATTCCAAGATTAATATTTCAGGAAAAGCTTAATGAATGGCATGGCATGGATGAGGAAAGTGGATCCCTCAAAATTCTAAGGACAAAAAGTTTGGCTCAAGCTTCAAGATCAAGACTCTACATTTTATATTTTAGTGATCCAAGATCACATTGAGTCTATAGGAAAAGCCAATACTATCAAGGAGGGATGAGGTGTTGCTTAATGGCTTGCTTGCTCAAAATGCTTAGTGATATGCTCCAAAATCCTCAACTACCTTCCCACATCCACATATGATCTAAACCAAAAGTCAAACCTGGCCCCACCAATTCTTTCTATCCGGCGCCACCGAGTTTCAAATGTCATAGCCACTGCCACAAACCCTAGGCAAATCGATCTCACCGATAGGGATCTCGGTCTCACCGAGATGGGATTGTAATCTCTCTGTTTCCCTTCATAACGTTTCGGTCTTACCGATATGAGCGATCGGTCCCACCGAGATTGCAATGTAAACTCTCTGTTTCCCTTTTGTAACATTTCGGTCCCACCGAGATGAGCGAATCGGTCCCACCGAGTTTACCTGACCAACTCTCTGGTTAGCTTATTACCAAAATCGGTCCCACCGAGTTTGTGTAATCGGTCACACCGAGATTACGTTATGCCCTAACCCTAACCATATCGGTCCTACCGAGTTGTATCTCAGTCCCACCGAAAATCCTAACGGTCACTAGGTTTGCTGAATCGGTCCGACCGAGTTTAACCATTCGGTCCCACCGAGTTTGGCAAATTGTGTGTAACAGTTAGATTCTGTGTGGAGGCTATATATACCCCTCCACCCACTCTTCATTCGTGGAGAAAACCATCAGAATATACCTACACTTCCAATACATATTTTCTGAGAGAGAACCACCTACACTTGTGTTGAGGTCAAGATATTCCATTCCAACCATATGAATCTTGATCTCTAACCTTCCCCAAGTTGCTTTCCACTCAAATCTTCTTTCCACCAAATCCAAATCCTGTGAGAGAGAGTTGAGTGTTGGGGAGACTATCATTTGAAGCACAAGAGCAAGGAGTTCATCATCAACACACCATTTGTTACTTCTTGGAGAGTGGTGTCTCCTAGATTGGCTAGGTGTCACTTGGGAGCCTCCGACAAGATTGTGGAGTTGAACCAAGGAGTTTGTAAGGGCAAGGAGATCGCCTACTTCGTGAAGATCTACCGCTAGTGAGGCAAGTCCTTCGTGGGCGACGACCGTGATGGAATAGACAAGGTTGCTTCTTCGTGGACCCTTCGTGGGTGGAGCTCTCCGTGGACTCGCGCAACCGTTACCCTCCGTGGGTTGGAGTCTCCATCAACGTGGATGTATGATGGCACCACCTATCGAAACCACGACAAAAATATCCGTGTCTCCAATTGCATTTGAATCCTCCAAACCCTTCCCTTTACATTCTTGCAAGTTGCATGCTTTACTTTCCGCTGCTCATATACTCTTTTGCATGCTTTCTTGAATTGTGTGGATATTTCTTGACTTGTGCTAAGATAGCTAAAATCTGCCAAGAACTAAAATTGGGAAAAGGCTAGATTTTTATTTGGTCAAGTAGTCTAATCACCCCCCCTCTAGACATACTTTCGATCCTACAAGTGGTATCAGAGCTTTGGTCTCCATTTGCTTTGATTTCCATAGCTTTTGGCGGTCATAGCCTTGGTTTCACAACCTAGGAGAGTATGGCGTCTAGCAAGGGAAATTATCACCGTAGAGGTCCTTACTTTGATGGCACTAATTTCGCTAGTTGGAAGCATAAGATGAAAATGCATATTCTTGGACATAACCCCGCCGTTTGGGCTATTGTGTGTATTAGCTTGCAAGGTGAATTCTTTGACGGGAAAGAACCAAACCATGAAGCCACCGCGGAAGAGTTGAAAATGCTGCAATACAATGCTCAAGCTTGTGATATCCTCTTCAATGGATTGTGCCCCGAAGAATTCAACAAAATCAGCCGTCTTGAGAATGCAAAGGAAATTTGGGATACTTTGATTGATATGCACGAAGGTACCGACTCCGTCAAGGAATCCAAATTGGATGTGCTTCAAAGTCAACTTGACAAGTTCAAAATGAAGGATGGTGAAGGTGTCGCTGAAATGTACTCTAGGCTTGCTCTTATCACAAATGAGATTGCCGGCTTAGGGAGTGAAGAGATGACTGATAGATTCATCATCAAGAAGATCCTAAGAGCCTTGGATGGAAAATATGATACCGTGTGCACATTAATCCAAATGATACCCAATTACAAAGATCTCAAGCCAACGGAAGTCATCGGAAGAATTGTTGCTCATGAGATGTCACTCAAGGATAAAGAGGAACTTCACAACAAATCAAGTGGTGCTTACAAAGCCTCATGTGAAGCCCCCACATCATCGAGTGAGAAACAAACCTCCAATGAAGAATTGAGCTTAATGGTGAAGAACTTCAACAAGTTCTACAAGAGTAGAAGCAAAGAGAGAAGCTCCAAGTCAAGGTCCTACAATGACAAAAGATCTTCTAGTCGAGAGCGAAATTTCTACAATTGTGGAAGGCCCGGACACTATTCCAATGAGTGTACGCCCCCCTACAAGAGAAGAGAAGATTCTCCCAAGAGAAGAAGTAGAAGAGAAGAATCACCATCTAGAGAAAGGAGTAGAGATGATCGTTATGAACGAAGACCCTCATGGAGAAGCAAGGATTCGGAAAGAAAGGACAAGTCATCAAGGAGCTACACAAAACAAAGACATCAAGCTCATGTTGGTGAATGGGTATCCGGCTCTGACTCCGACAACCACTCCGAGAGAAGCTATCACTCTGACTCCGAATATACTCAAGATGAAGGTGTTGCCGGTCTAGCACTTGTGACAACCAACTCCTACGACATATTTGACTCACCAAATGAAGGAGTTGGAACATGCTTCATGGCTGAATGCCCAAAGGTATCACACCCCGAGTATGTTGATTTCAATAGTGATGAAGATGACTTGTTAGGTGATGATGATTTACTTGTTGACAACTCTAGTGATGAATACTGTGATGAAACGTCAATTAATCATGCTAATCAAGATAAAACGAATGACAATGATAAGGAGAAGATTGAGTCTCTAACTAAAGAACTAAACACTCTTAAGTTAGCTCATGAAACTATCTTAGGAGATCATCGAGAACTTTTAAGGACTCATGAGAAATTACACTTTGAAAAGCTCAACCTTGAGCAAGAGCATGAGTTCTTAAAAGCAATCAATGATGATCTTCGTAAGAAAAGTTCTTCTTACATTGCCAAGCGTTTACTCTTATCCACTTACATGCCTCAAGTCAAGTCTAGTAACAAAAACAAGAAAGATTCTTCCTCTAGTAGTAACAATAATCATGCTAAATCCAATATTGTTGCTTCTAGTAGTTCTCTTGATTCCACTAATGATTCTCTTAGCCAAGTTACACTTGAGCAATAAAATAGCTTATTGAAGGGAATTATAGAGAAAGGTGTTTACAAGAGCCTTGCCAGAAGTAAGCAATTCGAGGAAATTGTACGCAAGCAAGGAAGGCACCGGAAGAATTAAGGTGTTGGTTTTGAACGAAAGTTCAATGCCAATGGAGTTGAGTGGGAAGAAGATCAATACCCCAAGATGAAGTTTGTTCCTCAACAAGAGAAGTATGATCCTACTTCTTTCAAAGAGACACAAGCTCAAGATGATCTTCCACCACAAGACCACAAGCAAAAAGGCAAGGACAAGCTTCAAGAGGAAATTGATGCATTTGAAGAAGCTCCTAAGGCCTTGGTCAAGTGGGTTCCCAAGACTACTTCAAGTTCCACTTCATCAAGTACAACCACAACACCGAGGATTCCCATCAAGATGGTGTGGATCCCGAAGAAGAACTAGAGAGTTCTTGAGGGTGACTCCGCCAACATACTTCACTCTTATCATCTTGGCAAGAATAAATGCAATCAACTTCCACATCTTGCACTAGTTCAAGGAGTCACAAACCCTCTTGTTGGTAAGACAAGGGACAAGGTAACCTAAAAGCTTTCATAGACATCATCTTGTGTGTGCATCACTCTATGTCTATGGATATCCTTGTTTGTTCCTTGTGGGACTAACCCGTGTAGGTATTGAAAGTGCAACTCACTCCAATGGATAGCTCCAAATAATCTACATCAACATTGAGCATCCACATCTTCAACATCTACATGAAGTCATCATCGACAAAACCCAAGGTTAGTTCATCCCTCTTAGTGGGGATCTCACATCTAGGGGGAGATTTACTCTAAGAATTGAGCTAAAGCAACTCTAATGGTGTGAACACAACAATGCTTTATGTAAAAGTGGTAACCCCACTTGTGCTTAAACGATGAGTATGACCTATGATCAAATGTTCTCATTTGACTCCTAAGTCAATATACTCATATATAGATGACCTAGTCATTGCAAATTGTTTGATAGATGCTAGAATTGGTTGTGCATGCTTTGCCACATATTTCAATTGCCATTTTATTATGTGAGCATGTTGATTGCATATTTTACTCATTCGAGGACATCCACTTGTTGTTTTGATTGATTGGTTTTCTTTTCTTTTGCCAAGTGGATGGAAAGAATGCCTAAGAACCCTCTCTAGATATCTATGCTTTTCTCGTCTCAAACTCTATTCATGCTACATCACAAAATTTGATCAAGTCAGATTTGAACCACTCTGTGTGAGGAGCACTCGGAGTCCCCGATTCGTCATAGACTTAAACATCCAAAACTTCTTTGTGCGTTTCGGTCTGACCGATTCATCCATTTCGGTCATACCGAGATCACTAAGTCGATCTAGGTTTTCAATCTCGGTGCAACCGATTTGAACCTTTCGGTCACACAGAGTTTCAGTAACTGCTTGCAGTTATGAATCTCGGTGCCACCGAGTTGTTCCACTCGGTCACACCGACAGGGTCGGGCTATATATACTCACGGGCAAAATTTTGGAAATTTCTCTGAAACCCCTTCGCCCGCGCATAGCTCGCTCTGCCTCCTGGGTCTCGGGATCGTCCTCCTCGTCGCCAGCCGCCTCCTGTCGCTGGTCTCCGCCGCCGTCAACGGAATTCTTCCCCGCCGTTGCCGCCGTAGCGAGTTCATCGCCGAACTAGGGTATGGACTCGATCACAGTGCTATCCCTATCCGATTCCTAGCACATTGTGTTTATTATGATTCTTACCACGATTGAAACGCTTCTATCCAGTCAAAACACTCCATAGATTAGAGTTGAATTGAAAATTTAGGGTTAGGTTTCCGCCGAAACCATCTCGGACCCACCGAGTTGTGGAACTCGGTACCACCGATTCAGCTCAGGCCATTGCACATGTAATTTTTGGTCTGACCGAGAATTGCAAATCAGTGTGACCGAGTTCAGGACTTTGTGAAACCCTAGCAGTCTCGGTACCACCGGACTGTGACTCGGTCTGACCGAGTTCACTAGTTTAGGTTCCAACAGCTTCTTCGGTATCATCGAGTTTACAAATCAGTTGATCCAAAATGCTTTCTGTGGAAAACTAAAACTAAGTTTTTGACTCATTCTTTTGCAAAAACCTCTGCATTTTGTGATGCTCATCCACTCTATCTTATCTATATCTATTCACAGGGTCTGCTGTCAGTGTTTGCAATATGTCTGATCAGAGTGACAGCCAGAACAGGTTAGAGGAGCAGGTTCACCTGAGTGAGGAAACTAGTCCCTCTAGCAGTTCAGATGATGGTAGCAGGAGCACTCCCAGCAACTTGCCCAAAGCTGCTACCAGAGCAAGGAAGAAGAGAACTTCAGAGTCTGAGGATGGAGACTATGTGGCAGTTGAGGATGAGGCCACTTCCAAGAAGAAAGTGGTTAAGAAGGAATATAGCACTGCTGTTGCCACTAAGCCAGGCATGAAGCAAAAGGTTCCTGCAAAGAGAATTCCAATATCTAAGGCCAGAGCATCTACTCAAGTCCCTTTGGGATCTGAACCCAAAGAGGCTGCTGCAGAAGGGAAGAAGAGGAAGGAGAGGATCAAAAAGACCACTGCTAGAGTGCTTGGGAGATCCTCAATCATGAAAGATTCTGAAGAGGAAGAGAAAGAAGAGGTTGCTGCACCAGCACCTAAGGCCCAGAAGCTTATGGGTGATGCTATCAACACAGGGGCTGCTTCATCAAAGCCCAAAGAAGCACCCAAAGCAGCCTCCAAGCCCAAGAGTGCACCTAAGAGGAATACCAGGAGTATACCAACTGATGAGAAGAACAAGGCCCCAGTGCCTGAAGTTGCTGCTGATGAAGATGATGAAGGACAAGTCCTGAGAAAACTCAAACCCAAGATTCCAGACCACAATGATGCTCATCCTGTGGCTGAGAACATGAAGATCAGGAGAGACTCAGGGTTGAGGCTATGGAGAGAGATAGATCCATATGCTACCAGGAGAAGGACTGCTGTTGATTACAGGTTCCACACAAAGGAACAACAGGACTTCTATGAGACAGTGTTGTTGGACAAGAAGCCTATAGTGTGTGAAATGAGGTGGGTCGACTAGAAGTATATCAATGAAAATGAGGAACGCTATCCTGATGTGTTTGACAGCTTCAGTGCTTGTGGAGTTGCAGACTTTGTTGGGCAGAAGCTCACAAAGTGGAATGAGGAGCTCATAATGCAATTCTACTCCACAACACACTTCTATCCAGATGGCAGGATAGTATGGATGTTTGAAGGTACAAGGTACCACTCAACTATTTAGGAATGGGCAAATATGATCAATGCTCCTAAGGAAGAAGAAGATGACTTGGATGTCTATGCCAAGAAGAAGATGGATCATAACTCTATGGCAAACATGTACAAGGAGATTCCTGAAGATGATCTTGAGACTCACCAGTTTGGGTCAGTAAAACACTTGCCTATCTATACTGACTTTGAGGACAATCAAGTTGTGATGAATGAGAATGAACCATCATCAGTACAAGCTCAAGAGAAGAAGGAGAAAGCAAAGAAAGAGAAGGCTGCCAAGAAGCCAACTCAAGAGGAGGCATCTGAGTACTTTTTGAAAAGCAAGCAAGACCAGCTTGGTTATTTGATAGCATCAACTCTGAGGATTGAGAAGGGGTTGGCCACCCTGACTCAAAACCAGGAGAGCTTGGAAAGAATCGTGGAGCAAAAATTCTATGATTTAGATGTCAAAGTAACTGAGATTCAGTCAGTTGTGGAGCAGCTACAAGATGATATGCAGGAGAGGAAGGGAAGAACAACCACTGATGCATTTGCCAGAGTGCCTCGAGCTCAGAGATCAACTATAGTACCAGTAACAGACACCAGAGCCACTTCATCTGCACCAGCTACAGCTTCAGCGCAACCAGCTCCCGCACCAACTCCATCAGCTCCATCCACATCAACTGAAGCCTTCGTCCTTGGCGTTCTCCGGACACCACCACCTGAAGACCAAGCCTGAGAGATGTTCTAGTGCTATGCATTTTCTATGAACTTTTTGGTAACTTGTTGCCAAAGGGGGAGAAAAATGTATAGATCATAGGCTTCGAGAGAGAGCGTTGCTTTTTATTCTCTCTTGCTTTGGTGGTTGAACTTTGTTTGTCTTTTGATTTCTTGAGATACTATGCTATTATCTATGAGACATTGATGATCATGTGGTTGATCATAAGCTACACTTATGCTTGTTAGATGATATTATCTTACTTATCCTTATATGATCATTCACTTTGCTTGGTGATGAGTGCATGTATTTAATTCTTATCATTTTGAGCGCTCCACCAAGATGTATGTGACATGGAAGAGTAACCCATGATCCTAACTCATTGTGCATTTGCAGTCCAAAGCAAATCTTAAGATATGCACAAATTTAGGGGGAGCTCTTGCTTTTCACATACTTCTCAAAGCGACAATATCTTTCACTCTTATTATCATTTGTCAAAGCTTTGATCTATATGTTGTCATCAATTACCAAAAAGGGGGAGATTGAAAGTGCAACTATCCCTGGGTGGTTTTGGTAATTCCTAATAACATATAGCTCATTGAGCTAACATTATTCCAAGATTAATATTTCAGGAAAAGCTCAATGAATGGCATGGCATGGATGAGGAAAGTGGATCCCTCAAAAATCTAAGGACAAAAAGTTTGGCTCAAGCTTCAAAATCAAGACTCTACATTTTATATTTCAGTGATCCAAGATCATATTGAGTCTATAGGAAAAGCCAATACTATCAAGGAGGGATGAGGTGTTGCTTAATGGCTTGCTTGCTCAAAATGCTTAGTGATATGCTCCAAAATCCTCAACTACCTTCCCACATCCATATATGACCTAAACCAAAAGTCAAACTCGGCCCCACCGATTCTTTCTATCCGGCGCCACCGAGTTTCAAATGTCATAGCCACTGCCACAAACCCTAGGCAAATCGGTCTCACCGATATGGATCTTGGTCTCACCGAGATGGGATTGTAATATCTCTGTTTCCCTTCGTAACATTTCGGTCTTACCGAGATGAGCGATCGGTCCCACCGAGATTGCAATGTAAACTCTTTGTTTCCCTTTTGTAACATTTCGGTCCCACCGAGATGAGCGAATCGGGCCCACCGAGTTTACCTGACCATCTCTCTGGTTAGCTTATTACCAAAATCGGTCCCACCGAGTTTGTGTAATTGGTCACACCGAGATTACGTTATGCCCTAATCTTAACCATATCGATCCTACCGAGTTGCATCTCAGTCCCACCAAAAATCCTAACGGTCACTAGGTTTCCTGAATCGGTCCGACCGAGTTTAACCATTCGGTCCCACCGAGTTTGGCAAATTGTGTGTAACGGTTAGATTCTGTGTGGAGGCTATATATACCCCTCCACCCACTCTTCATTCGTGGAGAAAGCCATCATAATATACCTACACTTCCAATACACATTTTCTGAGAGAGAACCACCTACACTTGTGTTGAGGTCAAGATATTCCATTCCAACCATATGAATCTTGATCTCTAGCCTTCCCCAAGTTGCTTTCCACTCAAATCTTCTTTCCACCAAATCCAAATCCGGTGAGAAAGAGTTGAGTGTTGGGGAGACTATCATTTGAAGCACAAGAGAAAGGAGTTCATCATCAACACACCATTTGTTACTTCTTGGAGAGTGGTGTCTCCTAGATTGGCTAGGTGTCACTTGGGAGCCTCCGACAAGATTGTGGAGTTGAACCAAGGAGTTTGTAAGGGCAAGGAGATCGCCTACTTCGTGAAGATCTACCGCTAGTGAGGCAAGTCCTTCGTGGGCGACGACCGTGATGGAATAGACAAGGTTGCTTCTTCATGACCCTTTGTGGGTGGAGCCCTCCATGGACTCGCTCAACTGTTACCCTCCGTGGGTTGAAGTCTCCATCAATGTGGATGTACGATAGCACCACCTATCGGAACCACGACAAAAACATCCGTGTCTTCAATTGCGTTTGAATCCTCCAAACCCTTCCCTTTACATTCTTGCAAGTTGCATGCTTTACTTTCCGCTGCTCATATACTCTTTTGCATGCTTGCTTGAATTGTGTGGAGATTGCTTGACTTGTGCTAAGATAGCTAAAATCTGCCAAGAACTAAAATTGGGAAAAGGCTAGATTTTTATTTGGTCAAGTAGTCTAATCACTCCCCCTCTAGACATACTTTCGATCCTACATGGGTCCAGATCCCTGCTGCTCTTCTTTGAGCGGCAGTACCGCTCGCTGGAGCGGCAGTACCGCTGGCTCAGCGGTAGTACCGCCTTGTGCGGGGCTGGTTGGTGGGGCAACGGTTGGATTGTTGCCCCCACTATAAAAGGGGGTCCCCTTCTTCTCCTTTGACCTACCTCTTCCCCCAAGCTCCATTAATGCTCAAGCTCCATTAAATGCTCCAAACTCCATTTTCGCCCGATCTATCTCTCTAGCCAATCAAACTTGTTGATTTGCTCGAGAGTGGTTGAGAAGGCCCCGATCTACACTTCCACCAAGGGATTTTCGATTTCCCCACTCATCCCTAGCGGATCTTGTTACTCTTGGGTGTTTGAGCACCCTAGACGGTTAAGGTCACCACGGAGCCATAGTCCATTGTGGTGAAGCTTCGTGGTTGTGTTGGGAGCCTCCGATTAAGTTGTGGAGATTGCCCCAACCTTGTTTGTAAAGGTTCGGTTGCCGCCTTCAAGGGCACCAATAGTGGAATCACGGCATCTCGCATTGTGTGAGGGCGTGAGGAGAATAAGGTGGCCCTAGTGGCTTCTTGGGGAGCATTGTGCCTCCACGCCGCTCTAACAGAGACGTACTTCCCCTCAAAAGGAAGGAACTTCGGTAACACATCCTCGTCTTCACCGGATCCACTCTTGGTTATCTCTTACCTTTACTTGTGCAAACTCTTTAGTGTTACTTCTCTTGCTTGCTTGTATGCTTGTTGTTATTGCATCATATAGGTTGCTCACCTAGTTGCATATCTAGACAACCTACTTTGATGCAAAGTTTAATTTGGTAAAGAAAAGTTAAAAATTGGTAGTTGCCTATTCACCCCCCCTCTAGTCAACCATATCGATCCTTTCAATTGGTATCAGAGCCTCGTCTCTTTATTAAGGACTTTACCATCCAAAGAGTATGGTTGATACCGTAGACGGTGTGGAGGAACACTCCGGTGTGAATCCGACCTCGTCTACGGGCAATGGGGGAACCTCAGTCTCTCGTGAGGAGTTCAATGTGGCCTTGGAGACATTGAAAACCTCCATGACGACCGAGGTTGAAAGCATGTTTACTAAATTTCTTGAGGGGCTTAAACTATCCACCGCACCATTGAAAGTGGGTGACCCCACTGACAAGGTGACGGATGCTATCCCCGACAAGGGGGAAGCTAGTAGTGAAAAGGCTCCTTCTGCTAGTGGTAAAAATGGCACCGGCATCTTTGCTCATGTGGAACCACCACTTGTTTATGGTGGACCGGTTCCTTCTACTCATTTGAATCATGTCGGTCCTCCCCCTAAGATTGTGAAAAATGAGGACTTTGATTCTTGGGTTTACCGCCTTAAACGTCATTTAAATCATGTGAACACTAACCTTTGGAGAATCATTGAAGAAGGTTTCTATCCGCATGATCCAAGCAACTTCACTCCTCGAGAAGCCGCGGATAATCAATTCAATGAGAATGCTCTCTTCATCATTCAAGATGCAATTCCACCCGAAGACCTACCTCATCTTCGTCCCTTCGCCTTGGCCAAAGATGCATGGCATTGTGTTGTCTCTCTCTACCGGGGAAGTGCAAGCATTCAACGCTCCAACTATGAAGTGGTGCAAGATGAGGCCGATGAGTTTGCAATGAAAGAAGATGAAGAACCTCGTGAGCTTTATCGGAGAGTAACCAAACTCGCGGTCTCACTATGAGATCACGGGAGCAAGGACACAGATGACAATTGGATCAAGCGCAAATTCCTCAAGGCAATGATGCCCTACCACAAGGCCATGTCATCCGTCATTCGTCAAAGACCGGACTTCCACACTTTGACCTCAAGCGAAGTGTTGGATGAGTTTGTGGACATGAACATTTTGGACAAGACCGCCGACAATGCGGTGCTCCGTTCTCAAAGGGCAAAGAAGCCTAACCTTGCATAGAAGGCCAAGCTCACTGTTGAAGAAGAAGAAGAGGAAGAAGAGGAGAGCAACCCCGAAGATACAAAGTATGCGTATCATGAACACATGGCACTTGCTTCAAGGCAATTTTGGAGCAAGAAAAACTCGAGGCCAAACTTTGGCAAAAACAACTCAAGTGGCATGAAGAGCAAGCAACACGCAAGGACTTGCTACCATTGTGGCAACGTGATTCATTTTGTTGCGGAGTGCCCGTATGAGAAGAGGGAAGACAATGGTGGCAAGCTCATCCGAAAGGACAAGGCCAAGTCATTCCCCAACAAGAGCAACTTCACCAAGAAGACTCCTCCCAAGGCATTGGTGGTACAAGAAGAGTACAATGAGGATGATGACGATGATGAAAGTGATGAGTCGGTTTCCATGGCCTCCGTTGCCATTGCAACGACTCCATGGGTGTCTCTCTTCGACTCACCCAATGAGAGCATCACCGCAAAGTGCCTCATGGCTAAAGCCACCAACAAGGTAACCTCCAACATCAAAACTACCATCATTAATCATCCTTCTCCGACGGATAGCATTAATGAATTTGAGGGAGCTAATGTGGAGGCTAATGAGTTTGAGGCCTTTATGGGAAAACTCAAGGGAAAATCCAAGAAGCACTTTGTTGCTCTCTTGGAACAACTTGGTGAAGCTAATGACATGATCGAGGCTCACGAAAACACCATCACTAAGATGGAAGGGCATAGTCGTGACTATGCCGATGAGATTTCAGATCTTTCCAATGCTCTTGAGGAAGAGTGTGGTCTTCGTTTGGCTCTTGAGGAGTCACACAACGTTGATCATGCTAAGTTAAAGAAAGATTATGATCATGTCCTCATTGTTTCTCATGTGCTAAACTCCGAGAAGGCCGAACTTGAGGTTGATCTTGCTAGACTCAAAGAGGAGTTTGATCTACTTGACAAGGCCCACAAGGTCTTGAAGGGTGCTCATGCTAGCCTCAAAGAGTCTCATGATCAACTTCAAGTAAAGCTAACCAAGGAAAAAGCCACTTTCCCTTGTATGATGTTAATTGATAATGCAAATGCTACTAACCCGTGTTGTGAGCATGTGCATCTCGTTGAGGAGAACGCTAAGCTAAAGGGGCAACTTGAGAAAGATCTTGCGACTTGCATACAAGGCAAGAAGAACCTCAACGATCTCTTGATCAACCAAAAGGGAGTTGTGGCCAAGGAAGGGGTTGGGTACGTGCCCGACTCCAAGAACAAGAAGAAGAATGACAAGACCAAACGACCTCCTCCTCTCATGCAAACCTTTGTGAAGGAGGGAGAACGTGCCTCCGAGGAGAAGAAGAAGAACAATGCGAAGGGTGGCGTTGTCAAAAGGGGCGATGTTACTCCTCGCATCAAAGCCGGCGACTTTAATCCTTCTTATGTGTTATGTCGTGCTAGTGATGGGCATGTCTATGCCAAATTCGTTGGTTCTCTTCATGAATACATTGAATGGTCTATTTGGGTTCCAAAGACCCTTGTTACTAACATCAAAGGACCCATTACAAAATGGGTACCTAAAACCAAGCATTAATCTCTTGTATGTGTTTGCTTCCGGTGGGGGATCGTGGTTGCTCGATAGCGGAGCTACAAATCATATGACCGGAAGCAAGGACTTGGTGGTGGACGTGCACAAGATTCCATCTATGCCCACCAATGTCGAGTGGGGTGACGCCTCATCCTCCAAGGTATTGGGACTTGGCAAGGTGGTCATCTCTCATGAACTCACGAACGATAAGGTCATGCTTGTTGAGTCCCTTGCATACAATTTACTTTCCGCTCGTCAACTTGCAATCATGGACTTTGCCACTTTCTTTGATATCGATACCGTGGCCCTCTTGTGGAGCAAGACTCTTAAAGTAGCCTTTGTTGGGCATGTCGAGAATGGTCTATATGTGATTAACTTTTCGGAGCGACCCACTAAGACCGCGACATGCCTAATGGCTAAAGTTGATGTGGGATGGCTTTGGCATCACCGTTTAGCACATGTCAATATGAGATCTTTGCAAAGTCTCCTCAAGGGGGACCATGTTCGTGGACTAACGAATGTTAGTTTTGCTAAAGATCGTGCTTGCAGTGCTTGTATCGAAGGAAAGCTACATGAGAAGGCTCACCCTCCCACGACTATCATTTACTCAAAGAGGCCTTTGGAGCTCCTTCACATGGATCTCTTTGGGCCTCCATCCTTCGATAGTCTTGGGGGTAGAAAGTATTGCTTGGTGATTGTGGATGACTACTCAAGATACACTTGGGTGTATTTCTTCAAGAGGAAGAGCGAGACCCAACAAACCGTCATTAACTTTTCAAATGAAGCACAACGTCAACACAATGCAAAGATCTTGACAATAAGAAGTGACAACGGCACCGAGTTCAAGAACTACACCTTGGATGAGGTTCTTAGTGATGAGGGGATCAAGTATCAATACTCCGCACCTTACACCCCTCAACAAAACGGTGTTGCGGAGAGGAAGAACCGGACGTTGATGGATGCGGCAAGGACCATGATGGCGGAGTTCAAGTCTCCGTACAACTTTTGGGTCAAAGCTATCAACACCGCGTGTCATGCATCCAATCGGCTCTACCTCCGCAAGGGCTTGAACAAGACTCCATATGAGATACTCACCGGTAACAAGCCCAACCTCAAGTACTTCCGGGTGTTCGGGTGTAAGTGTTTCATTCTCAAGAAAGGTGTTCGGTTGTCTAAATTTGATGCTAGAGCTTATGAGGGCATATTTGTTGGTTATGATACAAACTCTCATGCTTACCGTGTCCTCAATAAATCCACGGGACTTACTGAGGAGACGTGTAACATGGAGTTTGATGAGAATAACGGCTCCCAAGTGGAGCAAAGTGGCACTTGTGATGTAGGTGATGAAATTCCTCCCCAAGCCATAAGAAGAATGGGTGTTGGCTTTATCCTACCCATTGAGGAACCCCTTGTGGCCGATGGAGAAGGACAAAGCTCCACTCAAGCAGAGCCATCACCAACCCAAGGCCCACACGCTTCCAAAGAACAACATGAAGGCCCTCATCCTCAAGAACATGACCAAGGGCAAGATCACGCTCAAGATGGTGTTGACACATCAAGTGATGCCCAAGGTCAAGTTCTCTCCCATGAGCAAGTTCAAGAACAAGAACAAGCTCAAGACGACGCTCAAGATGATCAAGTGACCACTCCTCGTCTCACCCCCGAGGAGGAATTAGAGCGTCGTGCCGCCAAGGTTGCTTCCAAGCTCTCCACCAAGGATCATCTCATGACGAATGTGCTTGGAAGCTTAAGAAAGGGGGTAAGCACTCGTAGACAATTAGCAAATTATTGTGAGCATCACGCGTTTGTCTCTTGTGTGGAACCCCACAAGGTCTATGAGGCGCTAGAAGATCCGGATTGGCTCAATGCCATGCATGAAGAACTCAACAACTTCGAGCGCAACAAAGTGTGGAGATTGGTGCCAAGACCGATGGGGAATCACAATGTCATTGGAACCAAGTGGATATTTAAGAACAAGCAAGATGCCCATGGGATTATCATTCGCAACAAGGCTCGTTTGGTAGCACAAGGCTACCCCCAAGTCGAGGGTATCGACTACGGTGAAACCTTTGATCCCGTTGCTCGTCTTGAATCTATTCGCATGTTGATTGCTTATGCTTCTCATCATAACTTTAAGTTACAACAAATGGATGTGAAGAGTGCTTTTCTTAATGGTCCTATTAATGAGTTGGTTTATGTCAAGCAACCCCTCGGGTTCGAGGATCCCTACTTTCCCGATCATGTGTATCAACTCGATAAGGCACTCTATGGCCTTAAACAAGCCCCACGTGCGTGGTATGACCACCTTACCGAGTTGTTACAAGACCGTGGTTTTGAAGTTGGGCTAATCGACCCCACTCTTTTTACTAAGAAGGTCAAAGGGGAGTTGTTTGTGTGCCAATTATATGTTGATGATATCATCTTTGGTTCCCCTAACAAAGCTTTCAATGAGGAATTTGCCGCCCTCATGACCTCAAAGTTCGAGATGTCTTCCATGGGAGAGTTGAAGTTCTTTCTAGGGTTCGAAGTGAAGCAAAGAAGAGAAGGAACCTTCATCAACCAATCCAAATACACTAAAGACATGCTCAAGAGATTCAAGCTAAGTGACGTCTAGCCGGCTTCCACTGCAATGCCCACCAAGTGCCAACTTGACATAGATCCCAATGGTAAAGTGGTTGATCAAAAGGTATATCGCTCCATGATTGGATCCTTGCTTTACCTTTGTGCATCTAGACCGGATATCATGTTGAGTGTGGGAATTTGTGCACGGTTTCAAGCCGCACCTAAGGAAAGTCACTATGTGGCGGTCAAACGAATCTTTCGATATTTGGCTCATACCCCAAACTTTGGCTTATGGTACCCAAGAGGATCAAACTTCAAGCTTGTAGGGTACTTAGATTCCGATTGGGCAGGAGACAAAGTGGATAGGAAGTCCACTTCGGAGGGTGCTAATTCCTTGGTTGCTCTTTGGTAAGTTGGTCTTCCAAAAACTAAAGTTGTGTGTCTCTCTCGTCCACTGAGGCGGAGTATGTAGCAGCCGGTAGTTGTTGTGCACAACTCCTATGGATGAGGCAAACTTTAAAGGATTACGGTGTCACTTGTGACAAAGTGCCTCTTTGGTGTGACAATGAAAGTGCCATCAAGATCTCTCTCAACTCGGTGCAACACTTCAAGATGAAGCATATTGAGATTCGGTATCACTTCATCCGGGATCACATTAGGCGAGGAGAGATCGATCTCAACTATGTCAACACTCATGACAACCTTGCAGATATTTTCACGAAGCCCTTGGATGAAGCAAGATTTCGCGAGTTAAGGCATGAGCTAAATATCATTGATTCAAGCAATGTGGCTTGAACCCTTGCACACTCCACCACGCTCAATTTGTTGTCTAGTTTAGGTGTAGGCATGGACATAGGGGGAGTGTTGTTCTCTCAATGAACTCTTCCTCCCCCCATTATGCATAAATTAATCAAGTCTTTCACTTTAGCCATTGTTGATGGTACTTGTGTTTCAAAGACGAGTTTTGGTCATGGGCCCAAGGTTAAAATCTTCGCGGCGCCATACCTCTTGACTCAAACATAGGTGGCCTCGGCCACCGCCCTCTCTTGAAGAGGTGTGTCTTGGTCATTTGCTGGTGTGCTCTCTTTTCTTGCCGTTTTGTTTTTCCTTCGAGCAAAAGCCATGTTGTTTGGTTGCCGTGGCATGCTGGGCGGTACTACCGCTGGTGGTGCGCTGTACTACCGCTCATAAGCGGTACTACCGCCCCCCAGCGCGGTACTACCGCTGAGGGACGGGACTAGGGGGTTATATCGGGGCAGGGGGAGGTTTCTTCTCCCCCATACCCATTCGCTTCGCCCCCTATTTCCTCTTCCTCTCTCCAGTCTCATCTCGCCGCAGGAGGGCTCCGGCGGATCTCCGTCTCTGGGGCGTCCCTCTCCATTTCCTTCGGTGGAGTCGATCCCCACCTCGTTCTCTTGCCATGGATGCTAGTATTGCCCCCGTTCTTTCTCTCCTTTTCTCTCGTTTTCAGATCTTGTTTCTTAGGGGCAATGGTGGTTGCATCTCTAAATTTTTGGCTAAATCTAGGCTTGAGTAGGTTGGAGAAGGCAACTAGACTATCTAGATTAGAGTTTGGTAGGAATATTTTTGAATTTGGTAGGCCGGTAGTGCCGGATCTGACCATGGTAGTAGGAAACCGCTGTTTCTCAGCCTCATGATGTAGGAAACCACTATTTCTCCGCCTCGAGCAGTACTACCGCTCTCGTTGGAGCGGTACTACCTCTTGACCTCGAGCGGTACTACCGCTCTCTTTGGAGCGGTAGTACCGCTCCGCGGGCATGTCATGGTACTACCGCTGCTTGCCAAATTCCATCATATTCCTGCCTTACCTTGATCCTTTTTGTTGTGTTTGTTGGATTATGCTCGTTCTTTCTGGTTGTTTTGCGTGTTCTTGTGTTTGGCTCCAGGTGATGACCATCCTGAGCATCAAGCTCGCCGTATCAACCCCGGGCGTGCAACATCAAAACGCTACCGCACCTCTGAGCCAGCCGGTGGTTTCTCTAGCACCCAACCGCCACCAGCAGGTGCATCCGCAAGTGTTCCTCTACCTCCTCAGCAGTCGAAGAGATCCGCCAACAAGCCAAAAGGGAAGACTGTGACTGAGATGACTGCCAAGGAGTTTTGGGAAAGGCGTCGCCGCAATCCCTATGAGGTGGACCAAGAACCCACTTTGGTCAACCGCCCATTCTGGAACCGATTTCAGTTTGCCATCTATTTTGATGTGATCAAGGCCAAGAAGAATCTCTTTGTTGATGTTCGCTCCATTGACACTGATGCTATGGAGAAGGACCCTGAGTACTTTGGTGAAGCCCTTCAGATGTGCACTCAGCTGAACATTCTCAGGATCATGCAGTTTAACAAGGATTTCAATGCATATTTGGTGGCTCAATTCTATGCTACCATTAATCTTGGAACGGATGCCGACAGGACTCTGACTTGGATGACCAATGGCAAGTTGCTTTCCGTCAAGTGGAAGGCCTTCATGGAGTTACTTGATGTGGAGGATCGTGGGCTTGAGACTTCAGTCGGTTTCCGCCCTCACCGCAATGCTACGTCCACTCACAAGCAAGCCCTTTGGCCCTACTTCACTGTGAAAGTTCACCCAGTGACTAAGAAGAAAACCTATGAGCTGTCTCCATATCTGGACATTCTTCATCGTATCTTCTGTGAGACTCTCTTCCCTCGCATCGGGAATCTGGATATGGTCCACTCTTATCTCATGGACATGCTTCTGTTCTATCAGCATGAGAAGGAAGCAAACGCTGGAGAGAGCCTGGATATTTCTCATGTCATGTGGTCGGGACTTCTCTCTGCCGTGTCTGAGCGCAAGTGCCCGATATATGGCCCATTCATCATGAGGCTCATTGAGAGGGCCTGGGCACAGATCTATCCCAGAGTGTTGCTGGAAACTGGAGACTTGGTTTCTCATGAGATCAAGCGTCTGAGGAAGAAGGACAATTGGGTCACCCCAGCACCTCAATCCGGGGGTTCGTCTGCTGCTGCTGTTGCTGCTGCCATGGAGACCGAGGGTGGGGCTGCCACTGATGATCACGAGGAGGACTTTGGGCCCTCTAATGCAGAACTGTCGTGGGCACAGAAGCTTAAACGCAAGATGAAGAAGCTTTCCTGCATGGAGTCTCATGGTCAGTACATGACTCATGTGGCAGAGAAGCATGCCAGGGTGCGCCACAAGGAGCTCATGCGTCAGATGGGAGCGACAGTTGTCAGTGGTTCTGAGGGTCAGATCACTGAAGAGGAGGAATGGATTCATCAGCATTGCCCTTGGACCGACTCTGATGCCGAGCAGTTTTCGACCTACGACAAAGATGCAGACGATCACGCTGAGATGTGATGTTCGTGATCCTCAGCTTCCCATCACCTGGAGTCATAGCGTCACTCTTTGTCCTTTTTGGTGTCTCGCTGCCAAAGGGGGAGAGAGTGTAGGGATTTGTGTTGTTGCCATGCTTTGAGTGTGTGTGTGTCGTCTTGTGTTTTCTTGTGTGTTCTCTCGGTGTCTTGTTTGTTTGGTTTGGTTTGGTGCCTATGAGACCTAAGACATATGGTGTGAGACATATGCTCCCTATCGCTACCTTATTACTTATGTCTTCTCAGTAATGTAGTTTATTATGAGTTGCATGCTTGTCCTGTTTATACTCTTCTCTCATATATCTTGTGCTTAGAATTGTTGGACTATAAAATATAGGGGGAGTGTAGATCCGGATGTGTGTGTCTTGCTTCCCTAATGCTCCTCTAACTAGGTGCACACATTCAGGGGGAGCCCGTCTATATTTTGTAGTTCTTAGTTTTCATTCTTTATATCGTTTCCTTGTGCAAATCCCTAGTTGTCATCAATCCACCAAAAAGGGAGAGATTGTTGAGGCATATCTCTCTCGAGGTAGTTTTGGTGATTGATGACAACATGTTTGCGGACTAATCATGTGCTTTGAGTAGTTCACAGATTCATCCTTGGCACGAGACGTTTTCTTCCCTTCGGAGTGTCATTCAAGACGGTGTAGCTCTTTCGCTTCTCTTTTCGTGGACTAGTTGCGTAGAGTGCACAGTACTATCAAGAGGGGGTCCGCTGGGGTATGGCATGGGTGGAATCGACACGTACACGTCAGCTTCTCACCCTCCGAGCTCTTCCACTTCATTGGAGAGATCTCCTCTCTCTTCTATGCCTTGTCTGGGTTCCAGCGGTAGTACCGTTGAGGAGTCACAAGCGGCAGTACCGCTCTGCAGCGGTAGTACCGCCCGTGACTCCACATCAGTACTACCGCTGGCCTGCCTGGCACCACCGCCTCGTCCTCAGCCTCGATGGAGAGATCCTCTCTCTCTCTCTCTCTTCTGTGTCCCAGCGGTAGTACCGCACTAC
This sequence comes from Triticum dicoccoides, assembly GCF_002162155.2. NCBI lineage: Eukaryota > Viridiplantae > Streptophyta > Magnoliopsida > Poales > Poaceae > Triticum > Triticum dicoccoides. Next base: position 470,067,315 of record NC_041380.1, on the reverse strand, counting down.
CAGCGGTACCATCGAAGGGTCACAAGCGGCAGTACCGCTCTGCAGCGGTAGTACCGCCTATGACCCCGCTGCTGTACTACCGCTGGGTTGTCTGGCTCCTACCGCCTCGACTCGAGGGCTCTTTTTCTCGTGTTGGGTTTCGCGGCACTAGTTGCGATTGTAGGGACGGTAGTACCATTTCGGAGCGGTAGTACCGCCCTTACCACCGCGGTAGTACCGCGCTGGGTCCAGATCCCTGCTGCTCTTCTCTGAGCGGCAGTACCGCTCGCTAGAGTGGCAGTACCGCTGGCTTAGCGGTAGTACCGCCCCCGTTAGCGGTACTACCGCCCTGTGCGGGGCTGGTTGGTGGGGCAACGGTTGGATTGTTTCCCCCACTATAAAAGGGGGTCCCCTTCTTCTCCTTTGACCTACCTCTTCCACCCAAGCTCCATTAATGCTCAAGCTCCATTAAATGCTCCAAGCTCTATTTTCGCCCGATCTATCTTTCTAGCCAATCAAACTTGTTGATTTGCTCGGGAGTGGTTGAGAAGGCCCCGATCTACACTTCCACCAAGGGATTTTCGATTCCCCCACTCATCCCTAGCGGATCTTGTTACTCTTGGGTGTTTGAGCACCCTAGACGGTTGAGGTCACCAGGAGCCATAGTCCATTGTGGTGAAGCTTCGTGGTTGTGTTGGGAGCCTCCAATTAAGTTGTTGAGATTTCCCCAACCTTGTTTGTAAAGGTTCGGTTGCCGCCTTCAAGGGCACCAATAGTGGAATCACGGCATCTCGCATTGTGTGAGGGCGTGAGGAGAATAAGGTGGCCCTAGTGGCTTCTTGGGGAGCATTGTGCCTCCACACCGCTCTAATGGAGACGTACTTCCCCTCAAAAGGAAGGAACTTCGATAACACATCCTCGTCTTCACCGGATCCACTCTTGGTTATCTCTTACCTTTACTTGTGCAAACTCTTTGGTGTTACTTCTCTTGCTTGCTTGTATGCTTGTTGTTATCGCATCATATATGTTGCTCACCTAGTTGCACATCTAGACAACCTACTTTGATGCAAAGTTTAATTTGGTAAAGAAAAGTTAAAAATTGGTAGTTGCCTATTCACCCCCCCCCCTAGTCAACCATATTGATCCTTTCAAAAAGTAATGTTGCAGAATGTTTTTGCAACAAAAGGTCATGTTGCGGGATGTTTTTGCAACAAAGATCATGTTGTGGAAATGTTTGCGGAACTTTTTGCAACAAAGACCATGTTGCTTAATTTTTTTGCAATAAAGATCATGTTGCAACAACTTTTTACTGCGTGTGGCATAGATGGTTGCAATGAATGGATAAGAAGGCAGGGACAAAGGGATAAGGTTGCAACCTAGCATAGCACGTGGCGCGCGTACAAGGCGACGGACGCTTTGTGTATGATCCGCCGGCTGAAGGGAAGCTTTCCCCTTTTGTTTTTTGACAAGGTTTTCTTTGTTTTTGTTTAGTTTTCTTTTTTCTTCTACATTTTTTTAGTTTTCTGATTTCTTCTGCATTTTTTGTTTGGTTTCCTTTTTTTCTTTCACACCTTTGTTTTTTATGTTTGTTTTCGTTTTCACTCTACATTTTCGCATATGTCAAAACCATCTCTTTAATAAGTGATCAACATTTTTTGCATACTCGCTCAACATTGTCCGAATGCTTATTCAACATTTTTTCAAATAATTTCTCAGCATTTAAATACTTATTCAACATTTTTCAATACATGTTAAATATTTTCCAAATACTAGTTCAACATTTTTTAATAATTATTCAACATTTTCAAATACATGTTCAACATATTTAATAGTTATTCAACATTTTTAAATACTCTTTCAACATTTTTCAACTACTTATTCAACATTTTCAAATACATGTTCTACATTTTTAATACTTATTCAACATTTTCAAATACTCATTCAATACTTTTCAAATACTCGTTCAACATTTTTCAAATACTCGTTCAACGATTTTTAATACTTATTCAACATTTGTCAAATACTTGTTGAACATTTTTAATACTTATAAAAAATGTATACTTGTTCAACATTTTTTGAATACTTGTTCAACAATATTTTATACTTATTTAACATTTTTTAAATACTTTTGTCACATTTTTAAAATGTCTTTTTGAAGAGTGTTTTTGTTTACATATGTAGAATTATTTATAAAGTATGAGGAAAAGTAAAAAAATAAAGCAAAAAATGAGAACTGAAATAAGAAAGAAAAAACAGGTCATGGCTTCCCGCACTGATGGGCCGTCCCATCTGGGCTACCCCTGGTGCGAGGCCTCCCCTGTGCTCGCTTAAAGCGAGAAATAGGGGTGCCCCCCTACGTGGTTGTCCTGGTCATGAATCAGGCGTTTTGGTTGAGGGCCTCTTTGATTCGTAGGATTTCCAAAACGCGGGAACAGGAAAAAGATGGGATTAGAGTGGAATGTCGTCTTGAATCCTACAGGATTGTACGAGTGTTTGATTGTGCATAGAAAAAATGTAGGATTCTTTCAAAGAGGTTTGAGTGAATGGAATGTTTCCTATGAAATCTAGTGCAAATGAATCCTATGAAAAAATTCCTATGGTTTACAGTCCTACGAATCAAACAATCAAGATAGGAAAAATTCCTAAGGATAAGAATTTCTAAAATTCCTTTGAGAATCCTTTGAATCAAAGAAGCCCTGAATACGGGCTCGTCACGGCTAGCAGCAGCATGACATCAACCTTGTAGGCCACTTCATTTGGCTAATGTTAGGGCAACTCCAGTGATGTGCATAGTAGCATAGCCAACTCAATAAACTAGGGAGGTCCAAGAGTAGCGAACCAACCTTTGGTTAAGATGGTTAGGTGGATAGTGGTATCCCCAACCCATAAGGGTTCAAAATCCTGATGCTCGCATTTATACTGGATTTATTTTAGAATTTCCGACGATACGCTTTTAGTGGGAGGTGACGTTTCCGTCGACTATGAGGCGCCTACGGTGACTTCGTAAAATCCCAAGATGATATGCCGGCTCAGTCTCTTGGAGGTGCTTGATACGTCTCCATCGTATCTATAATTTTTTATTGTTCCATGCCAATATTATTCAACTTTCATATACTTTTGGCAACTTTTTATACTATTTTTTGGGACTAACATATTGATCCAGTGCCCAGTGCCAATTCCTGTTTGTTGCATGTTTTTTGTTTTGCAGAATATCCATATCAAACGGAGTCCAAACGGGATAAAAACTGACGGAGGTTTTTTTGGAATATATATGATTTTTGGGAAGAAAAATCCACGCGAGACGGTGCCCGAGGTGGCCACGAGGAAGGGGGCGCGCCTGCCCCCCTTGGCGCGCCCCTGACCTTCGTGGGCCACCCATAAGGCGGTTGATGTCCTTCTTTTGCCGCAAGAAAGCTAATATCCGGATAGAGATCATGTCAAAATTTCAGCCCAATCAGAGTTACGGATCTCCGGGAATATAAGAAACAGTGAAAGGGTAGAATCTGAGAACGCGGAAACAGAGAGAGACAGAGAGACAAATCCAATCTCGGAGGGGCTCTCGCCCCTCCCGTGCCATGGAGGCCATGGACCCGAGGGGAAACCCTTCTCCCATCTAGGGAGGAGGTCAAGGAAGAAGAAGAAGAAGGAGGGGGCTCTCTCCCCCTCGCTTCCGGTGGCACCGGAGTGCCACCGGGGGCCATCATCATCACCGCGATCTACACCAACACCTCCGCCATCTTCACCAACATCTCCATCACCTTCCCCCCGCTATCTACAGCGGTCCACTCTCCCGCAACCCGCTGTACCCTCTACTTGAACATGGTGCTTTATGCTTCATATTATTATCCAATGATGTGTTGCCATCCTATGATGTCTGAGTAGATTTTCGTTGTCCTATCAGTGGTTGATGAATTGCTATGATTGATTTAATTTGCTTGTGGTTATGTTGTTGTCCTTTGATGCCCATCATATTATTGCGCGCGTGGATCACACCCTAGGGTTAGTTGTATGTTGATAGGACTATGTATTGGAGGGCAAGAGTGACAGAAGCTTCAACCTAGCATAGAAATTGATGCATACGGGATTGAAGGGGGACCAATATATCTTAATGCTATGGTTGGGTTTTACCTTAATGAACGTTAGTAGTTGCCGATGCTTGCTAATAGTTCCAATCATTTAAAGACATTATAACTGTGCAAGTTTCAGGCCATCTCAGGCCATTAGCGTTCGCAGCCATCGGATCTTCATCCTGGGACGTTTCTGGCCATCCGATTTCATCTTAATCCCTCGCCGCATCGCTTCGTTCAGTGCAAGCGAGCAGATTCCGTAACGGGCCGCTGCTCTGGCGATAATTTTGGAACCAATGTTGTGAACTGGGCCTAATGGGCTCTTCCCAGCCGGAAAAACATACACGCAGAACGCTTCGTCTCCTAAAAAAAGCCGAGCCCTTCACGTGGGCAGGCGACGGTTCAGGCAGGACGACCTCATCCGCCCCTTCCGTTTCTTCAACCTTGCCATGCCCTTGATCTCGCGACAGGATTGTGTCTGCCATGACCACCGTTCCCCGACTCACCGCTCACAGTCCTTCTGGCATCGTCAACCGCCGCATAAGATCACGACAGCACCAGACAATCCCATCTTGACCTGGGAGACGAATCTCCTACTCCTCTCGCTCGCCCCCGTTCCCGTGGGTAGTGCCGCCGCCACCCCCACCGCCTCATCCTTCCTCCCCAACTACCCATGTCGCTTTCGCGCATCCTCTTCTCTCCTCCTTGCCCTGTGGTTCACTCGACTGCATGGCGGCGAAACCCCTACACTCCTTCTATCGTGGTGGTGCGAGGCAACGGTGACAATCGCTCGATGGTGCCAATGAGGGGGGATTAGATGATTTGCCGGTTAAGATCTAATTTCTCGCCAAGGAGACGAATCTTGAATCAAACCTCACCCCATGATCTCCGGGAGAAAAAATTGTGCAGGAAACTGGGTTACTCGTCATCTCAAGACGACCGTCGTGCAGGTATTGCCTTTAGTTTTTCAGATTTTATATACTCCAGCGAGGTAAAATTTCACCATGGACATGTCTAACATGGCTTTTGTGTCTTATGCTCTATTTGTTAGTGAAAATTCTTGCACTTTGACCGGCAGAATTCAGGGACTATATTGGGGAAAGACCTCTACTGTATCAGCTAGCAGTAACACAACAGCAGTACCTAATTGGATGCCCATGATGGAACTGGTTACTTGAATCTGAATGGCCAACTCCATGCCAGCTATCTTTTAATCTTATTATGCTCTAGCAGTATCTTCTTCAGTGAGAAGTTGACATCTTCCTATATTTTTCTGAACCATTTAAATTACACGAAAATCTCTTCTGACAATCCATCTTAATCAACACTACGTCTATCTGTATCTATGTTGGCGTCTATGTCAGATTTGAATTTGATGTCCCCAATGATCCAAACCCTTAGTTTATTCATCAACGTTTGATATTATTTATTGAGTGAGAAATTTTGATGCATGTAAGCAGATTTGCTTAATACATGCATGTTTAATCAGTTTTCTGTCATTTCTTAATACTTGCATCACATGTCAAGAGCAGGAAAAGGTACAACGACAGACCATGGTCCTCAGGCATCTATATAGAAATGCCTTCTGAAGCAGAGAACAAAAGCATACACAACTTTGTTTTAATATGGAGCTTTTATCTTCACTAGATGATGATTACGAGCATTTCATGTACAAGGTAAAATACTCGTGTGCTTACCAACAACATGAAGATCATTTTTCCTGCCCCTATGTGATGGTTGGTTCATCTTTTTCCCACCTATGTCAGATGCATCAGGGGATTCTTGCATCCGTTGATCTGCTGCCTGGATTGTTACCGAGCTAAGGGGGGAATTCATTGGAATTCGCTGGTACCTATGCCCATAGGGTTTTCATTCAGATTATACAGTTGAAGAAGGTAGAGATACTATTAACTTCAGAGCACCCCTTTTTAACCTCAATTTGATGAGTCTATCTTCTTGAAATGATTTTATCTATTGACATGTTGTTACTCAGTATGTTTGTTGAATATCAATTTATGATGTTTCCAAAAGCAAGTTTGACCATGTTCCTGCTCTATGTAGTTTGCCGAGTTCTTTATTCTTGCAGACAAAACTAAAGCATGCTTTGGACCTCAAAAGAAAAGGATTTTGTTTTACTATGCCTGTGCTAAAAACGTGCCCTTGTAATTTTAGTTCCATGTAGTAGAGGACCTGTTTTTCCGAGAAGGCTGTATCATGTTTGCAAAGCCAAGATAAGAATATGAATATTTTACTTTCGTCCTCATAGAAACTATTGCAATTTTAGTCCTTCTGTCCCTATACCTTACTGCAAGACTGAAAATACTAGCTGCCCATCGGTGCTATCTCCTATGCATTCTTGAAGTTCCTTCCAAATTTTTGTGTAAGGTTACTACCATTCATTCATTGAGTGAAAGTTAGTTGTTCCTCCATCCCAGCATAGTAAAATTAAAATATTGGAGTGCCTCTCATTTCAATGGGAAAAGGAAACCGTGGAACACCTTATTTTAGCAGTTTTGTAAGTTTTGATAATTAATCTACAAAAAATCACATCTCTATCAAAATAGATGGGCGCAACAACATGCGCCATCAATGATCTAGTAAGTGCATAGAATTCCAAGTAAGGGATGGCATGCTAGCAGTGGCCTCTCCCACATAATACTTGCTATCGGTCTAGTAAAGTAGTCAATTGCTTAGGGGCAATTTCGCAACTCCTACCACCACTTTTCCACACTTGCTATATTTACTTTATTGCTTATTTACTTACAAAGCCCCTACTTTTTATTTACGTAATCTTTATTATCTTGCGAACCTATCCAACAACACCTACAAAGTACTTCTAGTTTCATACTTGTTCTAGGTAAAGCGAACATCAAGCATGCGTAGAGTTGTACGGTGGTCGATAGAACTTGAGGGAATATGTGTTCTGCCTTTAGCTCCTCGTTGGGTTCGACACTCTTACTTATCAAAAACTATTGCGATCCCCTATACTTATGGGTTATCAAGACCTTTTTCTGGCGCCGTTGCCGGGGAGCAATAGCGTGGGGTGAATATTCTCGTGTGTGCTTGTTTGCTTTATCACTAAGTAATTTTTATTTGCTGTTCTTAGTTGTTCTTTATCTTTAGTTATGGATATGGAACATGAAATACCAAAAAATTAGGTGTACTTGCTACTCATGGAGATGGGGAACCTCCTAAAACCCTCGATGCTGGTTATGTGAAAAATAATATGTACTACTTTAATAATCCTGAGAAAACCCCATTCAATTATGTAATGGGAGTAACATTGGATCAATGTGAATACTTTAGGGATTACCGCTTGACACAAAAAGGGAAACTATTATGGGATCAAATTCATATATTGAATTGGTATGCTAGGCAACTATGCTTGAGATATGATTATACTTGTTGCTCTAAGGTGAAGGCTCCACACCTTCCCTTTTCATGTGAATTTAATGATAATGAAACCTTAGCTTCTTATGCTAATGGTATATATGATTACTATGATGTGGAACAAATAGAAGAATTTGTTGCTTTTAGGGGTGCTTATGAAATTGAATCTTTGTTTGAAAAGCATGAAGCTTATGATGATGATGTTTATAGGCCTGAAAATTTAGCTATCTTAAAATATTGCTATGATAATTATGAATATAATTCCTATATTAATGCTCTTATTGAGAAAGTCTCCGCTGTTCAAGAAGAGACTAATATTTTGCAGGAGTCTATGGAAGAAGAAATTGATAAAACTGTGAGCTCATTGGATGAAAAGGATGAGGAGGAGAGCGAAGAACAAAAGGAGGAAGAGCGGATTAGCTACCCGTGCCCACCTTCTAATGAGAGTAACTCTTTGAAAGGATCGATATGATCGATATGGTAACAAATATGCCCTCATAAGCTCTAGCCTCAAACTTAGACAACCGAACACCTTTCTTGAGAATGAAACACATACACCCGAATACCCGGAAGTACTTGAGGTTGGGCTTGTTACCGGTGAGTATCTCATATGGAGACTTGTTCAAGCCCTTGCGAAGGTAGAGCCGATTGGATGCATGACACGCAGTGTTGATGGCTTCGGCCCAAAAGTTGTACAGAGACTTGAACTCCGCCATCATGGTCCTTGCCGCATCCATCAATGTCCGGTTCTTCCTCTCTGCAACACTATTTTGTTGAGGGGTGTAAGGTGCGGAATATTGATGCTTGATCCCCTCATCACTAAGAAACTCATCCAAGGTGTAGTTCTTGAACTCGGTGCCGTTGTCACTTCTTATTGTCAAGATCTTGGCATTGTGTTGACGTTGTGCTTAATTTGCAAAGTCAATGACGGTTTGTTGGATCTCGCTCTTCCTCTTGAAGAAATACACCCACGTGTATCTTGAGTAGTCATCCACAATCACCAAGTAATACTTCCTACCTCCAAGACTATCGAAGGATGGAGGCCCAAAGAGATCCATGTGAAGGAGCTCCAAAGGCCTCTTTGAGTAAATGATAGCCGTGGGAGGGTGAGCCTTCTCATGTAGCTTTCCTTCGATACAAGCACTGCAAGCACGATCTTTAGCAAAACTAACATTCGTTAGTCCACGGACATGGTCCCCCTTGAGGAGACTTTGCAAAGATCTCATATTGACATGGGATAAACGGCGATGCCAAAGCCATCCCACATCAACTTTAGCCATTAGGCATGTCGCGGTCTTAGTGGGTCGCTCCGAAAAGTTAATCACATATAGACCATTCTCGACATGCCCAACAAAGGCTACTTTAAGAGTCTTTCTCCATAAGAGGGCCACGGTATCGATATCAAAGAAAGTGGCAAAGTCCATGATTGCAAGTTGACGAACGGAAAGTAAATTGTATGCAAGGGACTCAACAAGCATGACCTTCTCGATCGTGAGATCATGAGAGATGACCACCTTGCCAAGTCCCAATACCCTGGAGGATGAGGCGTCACCCCACTCGACATTGGTGGGCATAGATGGAATCTTGTGCACGTCCACCACCAAGTCCTTGCTTCCGGTCATATGATTTGTAGCTCCGCTATCGAGCAACCATGAACCCCCACCGGAAGCAAACACCTACAAGAGATTAATGCTTGGTTTTAGGTACCCATTTTGTAATGGGTCCTTTGATGTTAGTAACAAGGGTCTTTGGAACCCCAATAGACCATTCAATGTATTCATGAAGAGAACCAACGAATTTGGCATAGACATGCCCATCACTAGCACGGCATAACACATAAGAAGGATTAAAGTCGCCGGCTTTGATGCGAGGAGTGACATCGCCCCTTTTGACAACGCCACCCTTCGCATTGTTCTTCTTCTTCTCCTCGGAGGCACTTTCTCCCTCCTTCACAAAGGTTTGCATGAGAGGAGGAGGTCGTTTGGTCTTGTCATTCTTCTTCTTGTTCTTGGAGTCGGGCACGTACCCAACCCCTTCCTTGGCTACAACTCCCATTTGGTTGATCAAGAGATCGTTGAGGTTCTTCTTGCCTTGTATGCAAGTCGCAAGACCTTTCTCAAGTTTCCCCTTTAGCTTAGCGTTCTCCTCAATGAGATGCACATGCTCACAACACGGGTTAGTAGCATTTGCATTATCAATTAACATCATACGAGGGAAAGTGGCTTTTTCCTTGGTTAGCTTTACTTGAAGTTGATCATGAGACTCTTTGAGGCTAGCATGAGCACCCTTCAAGACCTTGTGAGCCTTGTCAAGTAGATCAAACTCCTCTTTGAGTCTAGAAAGATCAACCTCAAGTTCGGCCTTCTCAGAGTTTAGCACATGAGAAACAATGATGACATGATCATAATCTTTCTTTAACTTAGCATGATCAACGTTGTGTGACTCCTCAAGAGCCAAACGAAGACCACGCTCTTCCTCAAGAGCATTGGAAAGATCTGAAATCTCATCGGCATAGTCACAACTATGCCCTTCCATCTTAGTGATGGTGTTTTCGTGAGCCTCGATCATGTCATTGGCTTCACCAAGTTGTTCCAACAGAGCAACAAAGTGCTTCTTGGATTTTCCCTTGAGTTTGCCCATAAAGGACTCAAACTCATTAGCCTCCACATTAGCTCCCTCAAGTTCATTAATGCTATCCGTCGGAGAAGGATGATTAATGATGGTAGTTTTGATGTTGGGGGTTACCTTGTTGGTGGCTTTAGCCATGAGGCACTTGGCGGTGATGCTCTCATTGGGTGAGTCGAAGAGAGACACCCGTGGAGTCGTCGCAATGGCAACGGAGGCCATGGCAACTGACTCATCACTTTCATCATCGTCATCATCCTCATTGTACTCTTCTTGTACCACCAATGCCTTGGGAGTAGTCTTCTTGGTGAAGTTGCTCTTGTTGGGGAACGACTTGGCCTTGTCCTTTCGGATGAGCTTGCCACCATTGTCTTCCCTCTTCTCATACGGGCACTCCGCAACAAAATGACTCACGTTGCCACAATTGTTGCAAGTCCTTACGCGTTTCTTGCTCTTCGTGCCACTTGAGTTGTTTTCGCTAAAGTTTGGCCTCGAGTTTTTCTTGCTCCAAAATTGCCTTGGAGCAAGTGCCATGTGTTCATGATACGCATACTTCGTATCTTCAGGGTTGCTCTCCTCTTCTTCCTCTTCTTCTTCTTCAACGGTGAGCTTGGCCTTCAATGCAAGCTTAGGCTTCTTTGCCCTTTGAGAACGGAGCACCGCATTGTTGGCGGTCTTGTCCAAAATGTTCAAGGCCACAAACTCATCCAACACTTCGCTTGAGGTCAAAGTGTGGAAGTCCGGTCTTTGACGAATGACGGAGGTCAAAGCAAGAGAAGTAACACTAAAGAGTTTGCACAAGTAAAGGTAAGAGATAACCAAGAGTGGATCCGGTGAAGACGAGGATGTGTTACCGAAGTTCCTTCCTTTTAAGGGGAAGTACGTCTCCGTTAGAGCAGTGTGGAGGCACAATGCTCCCCAAGAAGCCACTAGGGCCACCGTATTCTCCTCACGCCCTCACACAATGCAAGATGCCGTGATTCCACTATTGGTGCCCTTGAAGGTGGCAACCGAACCTTTACAAACAAGGTTGGGGCAATCTCCACAACTTAATCGGAGGCTCCCAACACAACCACGAAGCTTCACCACAATGGACTATGTCTCTGTGGTGACCTCAACCGTCTAGGGTGCTCAAACACCCAAGAGTAACAAGATCCTCTAGGGATGAGTGGGGGAATCGAAAATCCCTTGGTGGAAGTGTAGATCGGGGTCTTCTCAACCACTCCCGAGCAAATCAACAAGTTTGATTGGCTAGAGAGATAGATTGGGCGAAAATGGAGCTTGGAGCATTTAATGGAGCTTGAGCATTAATGGAGCTTGGGGGGAAGAGGTTGGTCAAAGGAGAAGAAGGGGACCCCCTTTTATAGTGGGGGCAACAATCCAACCGTTGCCCCACCAACCAGCCCCGCACAGGGCGGTAGTACCGCTAACGGGGGCGGTAGTACCGCTAACGGGGGCGGTACTACCACTGAGCCAGCGGTACTGCCGCTCCAGCGAGCGGTACTGCCGCTCAGAGAAGAGCAGCAGGGATCTGGACCCAGCGCGGTACTACCGCGGTGGTAAGGGCGGTACTACCGCTCCGAAACGGTACTATCGTCCCTACAACCGCAACTAGTGCCGCAAAATCCGACACGAGAAAAAGAGCCCTCGAGTCGAGGCGGTAGGAGCCAGACAGCCCAGCGGTAGTACAGCAGCAGGGTCATAGGCGGTACTACCGCTGCGGAGCGGTACTGCTGCTTGTGACCCTTCGGTGGTACTACCGCTGGTAGTGCGGTACTACCGCTGGGACACAGAAGAGAGAGAGAGAGGATCTCTCCATCGAGGTTGAGGACGAGGCGGTGGTGCCAGGCAGGCCAGCCATAGTACTGTTGTGGAGTCATGGGCGGTACTACCGCTGCGGAGTGGTACTGCCGCTTGTGACTCCTCAACGGTACTACCGCTGGGTTGCGCGGTACTACCGCTGGAACCCAGACAGGACATAGAAGAGAGAAGATATCTCTCCAATGAAGTGGAAGAGCTCGAAGGGTGAAAAGCTAATGTGTACGTGTTGATTGCACCCATGCAATACCCCAGCGGACCCCCTCTTGATAGTACGGTGCCCTATATGCAACTAGTCCACCAAAAGAGAAGCGAAAGAGCTACACCGTCTTGAATGACACTCTGAATGGAAGAAAATGTCTCATGCCAAGGATGAATCTATGAACTACTCAAAGCACATGATTTGTCCGCAAACATGTTGTCATCAATCACCAAAACTACCTCGAGAGATATATGCCTCAACACTCTTCAACCCATACATTGTTTAATTTCCCTTCGTACTTACTCGAGGATGATTGCTATGATGATTGTTATGATCCCGTTGATTCTTTTAAAATATCCCTTTTTGATGATGCTTGCTATGCTTGTGGCCAAGATGCCAATATGAATTATGCTTATGGAGATGAACTTGCTATAGTTCCTTATGTTAAACATGAAATTGTTGCTATTGCACCCACGCATGATAGTCCTATTATCCTTTTGAATTCTCCCGACTACACTATATCGGAGAAGTTTGCCCTTATTAAGGATTATATTGATGGGTTGTCTTTTACTACTACACATGATGATTTTGATAGATATAATATGCATGTGCTTGCTGCTCCTATTTGCAATTATTATGAGAGAGGAACTACATCTCCGCCTCTTTATATTTCCAATATGATAAAATTGCAAGAAACTGTTTATACTATGCATCGGCCTTTACTTTGTGTGCATGAATTATTCTTTTATGACATGCCGATGCATAGGAAGAGAGTTAGACTTTGTTGTTGTACGATATATGTTACTTTGTGCTCACTACTAAATTACAAATCATTGTTAATTAAAATTGGCTTTGATATACCTTGGGATCCGGGTGGATCCATTACTTGAGCACTATATGCCTAGCTTAATGGCTTTAAAGAAAGCGCTGCCAGGGAGACAACCCGGAAGTTTTAGAGAGTCATTTATTTCTGTTGTGTGCTTTTATAAAGTTTAAATATAAAAATAATGTGCCAAGGTTTGCCTTTAGGATGTTTACATTTGCTTGATGGTTTGTACGGTGAAGGACAGAAACTTTGTCTGTAGTGCGTGATTTTAAATTTTGAGCTGGAATGTCAAATGGTTCTGATTCTTTTTGCACTGTCTTCCTATAGAAATTTTTTATTTTTCCTAATTTTGGTAGAATTTTTCAAGTATCATAAGTATGGTAAATGTTCAGATTATTACAGACTGTTCTGTTTGAGACAGATTCTGTTTTTGATGCATTGTTTGCTTGCTTTGATGAAACTATCGATTCATATCAGTGGATTAAGCCATGAAAAAGTTATATTACAGTAGACACAATGCAAAAAACAAAATATGAATTGGTTTTCAATAGTAGTTAGATTAGTGATTTGCTTTATTATACTAACGGATCTTACCGAGTTTTCTGTAGAAGTTTTGTGTGGATGAAGTGTTCGATGATCGAGAAGGTCTCGATGTGAGAAGAACGAAGACAGGCAAGAGCTCAAGCTTGGGGATGCCCGAGGCACCCCAAGTAAATATTCAAGGAGACTCAAGCGTCTAAGCTTGGGGATGCCCCGGAAGGCATCCCCTCTTTCTTCAACAAGTATCAGTATGTTTTCGGATTCGTTTCGTTCATGCGATATGTGCAATCTTGGAGCATGTTTTGCATTTAGTTTTCATTTTTCTTTTATGCACCATGATGGTATGAGATAGTCCTTGGTTGATTTATAGAATGCTCTTTGCACTTCACTTATATCTTTTGAGTATGGCTTTATAGAATGCTTCATGTGCTTCACTTATATCATTTGAAGTTTGGATTGCCTGTTTCTCTTTACATAGACAACCGCCATTTGTAGAATGCTTTTTTGCTTCACTTATATTTGTTAGAGCCTAGGAATATCTTTTGTAGAAATAATTAAACTCTCTTGCTTCACTTATATCTATTTAGAGAGATGACATGAATTGGTCATTCACATGGTTAGTCATAAAATCCTACATAAAACTTGTAGACCAATGAATATGATGTGGTTGATTCCTTGCAATAGTTTTGCGATATAAAGATGGTGATATTAGAGTCATGCTAGTGGGTGGTTGTGAATTGTAGAAATACTTGTGTTGAGGTTTGTGATTCCCGTAGCATGCACATATGGTGAACCGTTATGTAACAAAGTTGGAGCATGAGGTATTTATTGATTGTCTTCCTTATGAGTGGCGGTCGGGGACAAGCGATGGTCTTTTCCTACCAATCTATACCCCTAGGAGCATGCGCGTAGTACTTTGTTTTGATGACTTATAGATTTTTGCAATAAGTATGTGAGTTCTTTATGACTAATGTTGAGTCCATGGATTATACACACTCTCACCCTTCCATCATTGCTAGACTCTCTAGTACCGCGCAACTTTCGCCGGTACCATAAACCCACCATATACCTTCCTCAAAACAGCCACCATACCTACCTATCATGGCATTTTCATAGCCATTCCGAGATATTATTGCCATGCAACTTCCATCATCATCATATACATGACTTGAGCATTCATTGTCATATTGCTTTGCATGATCGTAAGATAGCTAGCATGATGTTTTCATGGCTTGTCCGTTTTTTGATGTCATTGCTACGCTAGATCATTGCACATCCCGGTACACCGTTAGAGGCATTCATATAGAGTCATATCCTTGTTCTAGATATCGAGTTGTAATATTGAGTTGTAAGTAAATAAAAGTGTGATGATCATCATTATTAGAACATTGTCCCATGTGAGGTTATCAAAATAAAAGTGGCCAAAGAAGCCACCAAAAAAAAGAGAGAGGCCAAAGAAGCCTACAAAAAAAGAAAAAAAAGAAAAAAAAGAAAAAAAAGAAAAATAGAAAAAAAGAGAGAAGGGGCAATGTTATTATCCTTTTACCACACTTGTGCTTCAAAGTAGCACCATGTTCTTCATATAGAGAGTCTCTTGAGTTATCACTTTCATATACTAGTGGGAATTTTCATTATAGAACTTGGCTTGTATATTCCAACGATGGGCTTCCTCAAATGCCCTAGGTTTTCATAAGCAAGCAGGTTGGATGCACACCCACTTAGTTTCAGTTTGAGCTTTCATATACTTATAGCTCTAGTGCATCCGTTGCATGGCAATCCCTACTCACTCACATTGATATCTATTGATGGACATCTCCATAGCCCGTTGATACGCCTAGTTGATGTGAGACTATCTTCTCCTTTTTGTCTTCTCCACAACCACCATTCTATTCCACCTATAGTGCTATGTCTATGGCTCACGCTCATGTATTGCGTGAAAGTTGAAAAGGTTTGAGAACGTCAAAAGTATGAAACAATTGCTTGGCTTGTCATCGGGGTTGTGCATGATGTGAGTATTTTGTGTGGTGAAGATGGAGCATAGCCAGACTATATGATTTTGTAGGGATAACTTTCTTTGGCCTTGTTATTTTGAAAAGACATGATTGCTTTATTAGTAGGCTTGAAGTATTATTGTTTTTATGTCAAATAATAGACTATTGCTTTAAATCACTCGTGTCTTAATATTCATGCCATGATTAGACATATGATCAAGATTATGTTAGGTAGCATTCCACATAAAAAATTGTCTTTTTTATCATTTACCTACTCACGGACGAGCAGGAATTAAGCTTGGGGATGCTGATACGTCTCCGTCATATCTATAATTTTTGATTGTTCCATGCCAATATTATTCAACTTTCATATACTTTTGGCAACTTTTTATACTATTTTTTGGGACTAACATATTGATCTAGTGCCCAGTGCGAGTTCCTGTTTCTTGCATGTTTTTTGTTTCGCGGAATATCCATATCAAACGGAGTCCAAACGGGATAAAAACTGACAGAGATTTTTTTTTGGAATACATATGATTTTTGGGAAGAAAAATCCACGCGAGACGGTGCCCGAGGTGGCCACGAGGCAGGGGGCGCGCCCCTGACCCTCGTGGGCCACCCGTAAGACGGTTTATGCCCTTCTTTCGCCGCAAGAAAGCTAATATCCGGATAGAGATCGTGTCAAAATTTCAGCCCAATCGGAGTTACGGATCTCTGGGAATATAAGAAACGGTGAAAGGGTAGAATCTGAGAACGCAGAAACAGAGAGAGACAAAGAGACATATCCAATCTCGGAGGGGCTCTCTCCCCTCTCGTGCCATGGAGGCCATGGACTAGAGGGGAAACCCTTCTCCCATCTAGGGAGGAGGTCAAGGAAGAAGAAGAAGGAGGGGGGCTCTCTCCCCCTCGCTTCCGGTGGCACCGGAGTGCCACCGGGGGCCCTCATCATCACCGCGATCTACACCAACACCTCCGCCATCTTCACCAACATCTCCATCACCTTCCCCCCTCTATCTACAGCGGTCCACTCTCCTACAACCCGTTGTACCCTCTACTTGAACATGGTGCTTTATGCCAATATTATTCAACTTTCATATACTTTTGGCAACTTTTTATACTATTTTTTGGGACTAACATATTGATCTAGTGCCCAGTGCCAGTTCCTGTTTCTTGCATGTTTTTTGTTTTGCAGAATATCCATATCA
Organism: Triticum dicoccoides; assembly: GCF_002162155.2. NCBI lineage: Eukaryota > Viridiplantae > Streptophyta > Magnoliopsida > Poales > Poaceae > Triticum > Triticum dicoccoides. The sequence continues at coordinate 470,050,672 of NC_041380.1, read as the reverse complement.
AACGGAGTCCAAACGGGATAAAAACTGACAGAGATTTTTTTGGGAATATATATGATTTTGGGAAGAAAAATCCATGCGAGATGGTGCCCGAGGTGGCCACGAGGCAGGGGGCGCGCCCCTGACCCTCGTGGGCCACCCGTAAGGCAGTTGATGCCCTTCTTTCGCTGCAAGAAAGCTAATATCCGGATAGAGATCGTGTCAAAATTTCAGCCCAATCGGAGTTACGGATATCTGGGAATATAAAAAACGGTGAAAGGATAGAATCTGAGAGCGCGGAAACAGAAACAGACAAAAAGACAAATCCAATCTCGGAGGGGCTCTCGCCCCTCCCGTGCCATGGAGGCCATGGACCCGAGGGGAAACCCTTCTCCCATCTAGGGAGGAGGTCAAGGAAGAAGAAGAAGAAGAAGGAGGGGGGCTCTCTCCCCCTCGCTTCTAGTGGCACCGGAGTGCCACCGGGGGCCATCATCATCACCGCGATCTACACCAACACCTCCGCCATCTTCACCAACATCTCCATCACCTTCCCCCCTCTATCTACAGTGGTCCACTCTCCCGCAACCCGCTGTAACCTCTACTTGAACATGGTGCTTTATGCTTCATATTATTATCCAATGATGTGTTGCCATCCTATGATGTCTGAGTAGATTTCCGTTGTCCTATCGGTGGTTGATGAATTGCTATGATTGATTTAATTTGCTTGTGGTTATGTTGCTGTCCTTTGATGCCCATCATATGATTGCGCGTGTGGATCACACCCTAGGGTTAGTTGTATGTTGATAGGACTATGTATTGGAGGGCAAGAGTGACAGAAGCTTCAACCTAGCATAGAAATTGATGCATACGGGATTGAAGGGGGACCAATATATCTTAATGCTATGGTTGGGTTTTACCTTAATGAACGTTAGTAGTTGCGGATGCTTGCTAATAGTTCCAATCATAAGTGCATAGAATTCCAAGTAAGGGATGGCATGCTAGCAGTGGCCTCTCCCATATAATACTTTCTATCGGTCTAGTAAAGTAGTCAATTGCTTAGGGGAAATTTCGCAACTCCTACCACCACTTTTCCACACTTGCTATGTTTACTTTATTGCTTATTTACTTACAACAGCCCCTACTTTTTATTTATGTAATCTTTATTATCTTTGTTGCGATCCCCTATACTTGTGGGTTATCAAGACCTTTTTCTGGCGCCGTTGCCGGGAGCAATAGCGTGGGGTGAATATTCTCGTGTGTGCTTGTTTGCTTTATCACTAAGTAATTTTTATTTGTTGTTCTTAGTTGTTCTTTATCTTTAGTTATGGATATGGAACATGAAATACCAAAAAAATTAGGTGTACTTCTTACTCATGGAGATGGGGAACCTCCTAAAACCCTCGATGCTGGTTATGTGAAAAATATTATGTACTACTTTAATAATCCTGAGAAAACCCCATTCAATTATGTAATGGGAGTAACGTTGGATCAAAGTGAATACTTTAGGGATTACCGCTTGACACAAAAAGGGAAACTATTATGGGATCAAATTCATATATTCATGTGAATTTAATGATAATGAAACCTTAGCTTCTTATGCTAATGGTATATATGATTACTATGATGTGGAACAAATAGAAGAATTTGTTGCTTTTAAGGGTGCTTATGAAATTGAATCTTTGTTTGAAAAGCATGAAGCTTATGATGATGATGTTTATAGGCCTGAAAATTTAGCTATCTTACAATATTGCTATGATAATTATGAATATAATTCCTATATTAATGTGCTTATTGAGAAAGTCTCCGCTGTCCAAGAAGAGACTAATATTTTGCAGGAGTCTATGGAAGAAGAAATTGATGAAACTGTGAGCTCATTGGATGAAAAGGATGAGGAGGAGAGCGAAGAACAAAAGGAGGAAGAGCGGATTAGCTACCCGTGCCCACCTTCTAATGAGAGTAACTCTTTGAAAGGATCGATATGGTTGACTAAAGGGGGGGGGGGTGAATAGGCAACTACCAATTTTTAAGTTTTCTTTACCAAATTAAACTTAGCATCAATGTAGGTTGTCTAGATGTGCAACTAGGTGAGCAACCTATATGATGCAATAACAACAAGCATACAAGCAAGCAAGAGAAGTAACACTAAAGAGTTTGCACAAGTAAAGGTAAGAGATAACCAAGAGTGGATCCGGTGAAGACGAGGATGTGTTACCGAAGTTCCTTCCTTTTGAGGGGAAGTACGTCTCCGTTAGAGCGGTGTGGAGGCACAATGCTCCCCAAGAAGCCACTAGGGCCACCGTATTCTCCTCACGCCCTCACACAATGCGAGATGTCGTGATTCCACTATTGGTGCCCTTGAAGGCGGCAACCGAACCTTTGCAAACAAGGTTGGGGCAATCTCCACAACTTAATCGGAGGCTCCCAACACAACCACGAAGCTTCACCACAATGGACTATGGCTCCGTGGTGACCTCAACCGTCTAGGGTGCTCAAACACCCAAGAGTAACAAGATCCGCTAGGGATGAGTGGAGGAATCGAAAATCCCTTGGTGGAAGTGTAGATCGGGGCCTTCTCAACCACTCCCGAGCAAATCAACAAGTTTGATTGGCTAGAGAGATAGGTCGGGCGAAAATGGAGCTTGGAGCATTTAATGGAGCTTGAGCATTAAAGGAGCTTGGGGGGAAGAGGTAGGTCAAAGGAGAAGAAGGGGACCCCTTTAATAGTGGGGGCAACAATCCAACCGTTGCCCCACCAACCAGCCCCGCACAGGGCGGTAGTACCGCTAATGAGGGCGGTACTACCGCTGAGACAGTGGTACTGCCGCTCCAGCGAGCGGTACTGCCGCTCAGAGAAGAGCAGCAGGGATCTGGACCCAGCGTGGTACTACCGCGGTGGTAAGGGCGGTACTACCGCTCCGAAACGGTACGACCTTCCCTACAATCGCAACTAGTGCCGAAAAACGCGACACGAGAAAAAGAGCCCTTGAGTCAAGGCGGTAGGAGCCAGACAGCCCAGCGGTAGTACAGCAGCGGGGTCACAGGCGGTACTACCGCTGTGGAGCGGTACTACCACTTGTGACCCTTCGGCGGTACTACCGCTGGGACATAGAAGAGAGAGAGGATCTTTCCATCAAGGCTGAGGATGAGGCGGTGGTGCCAGGCAGGCCAGCGGTAGTACTGCTGTGGAGTCACGGGTGGTACTACCGCTGCGGAGCGGTACTGCCGCTTGTGACTCCTCAACGGTACTACCGCTGGGTTGCGCAGTACTACCGCTGGAACCCAGACAGGACATAGAAGAGAGAAGAGATCTCTCCAATGAAGTGGAAGAGCTCGGAGGGTGAAAAGCTGACGTGTACGTGTCGATTCCACCCATGCAATACCCCAGCGGACCCCCTCTTGATAGTACGGTGCCCTCTGCGCAACTAGTCCACCAAAAGAGAAGTGAAAGAGCTACACCGTCTTGAATGACACTCCGAAGGGAAGAAAACGTCTCGTGCCAAGGATGAATCTGTGAACTACTCAAAGCACATGATTAGTCCGCAAACATGTTGTCATAAATCACCAAAACTACCTCGAGAGAGATATGCCTCAACAATCTCCTCCTTTTTGGTGGATTGATGACAACTAGGGATTTGCACAAGGAAAAGATATAAAGAATGAAAACTAAGAACTACAAAATATAGACGGGCTCCCCCTGAATGTGTGCACCTAGTTAGAGGAGCATTAGGAAAGCAAGACACACACATCCGGATCAACACTCCCCCTATATTTTATAGTCCAACAATTCTAAGCACAAGATATATGAGAGAAGAGTATAAACAGGACAAGCATGCAACTCATAATAAACTACATTACTGAATAGACATAAGTAATAAGGGAGCGATAGGGAGCATATGTCTCACACCATATGTCTTAGGTCTCACAGGCACCAAACCAAACCAAACAAAGAAGACACCGAGATAACACACAAGAAAACACAAGACGACACACACACACTCAAAGCACGGCAACAACACAAATCCCTACACTCTCTCCCCCTTTGGCAGCGAGACACCAAAAAGGGCAAAGAGTGACGCTACGACTCCAAGTGATGGGAAGCTGAGGATCGCGAACATCACATCTCAGCGTGATCGTCTGCATCTTCGTCGTAGGTCGAAAACTGCTCGGCATCGGAGTCGGTCCAAGGGCAATGCTGATGAATCCATTCCTCCTCTTCAGTGATCTGACCCTCAGAACCACTGGCAACTGTCGCTCCCATCTGACGCATGAGCTCCTTGTGGCGCACCCTAGCATGCTTCTCCGCCACATGAGTCATGTACTGACCATGAGACTCCATGCAGAAAAGCTTCTTCATCTTGCGTTTAAGCTTCTGTGCCCACGACGGTTCTGTACTAGAGGGCCCAAAGTCCTCCTCGTGATCATCAGTGGCAGCCCCACCCTCGGTCTCCATGGCAGCAGCAGCAGCAGTAGACAGACCCCCGGATTGAGGCACTGGGGTGACCCAATTGTCCTTCTTCCTCAGACGCTTGATCTCATGAGAAACCAAGTCTCCAGTTTCCAGCAACACTCTGGGATAGATTTGTGCCCAGGCCCTCTCAATGAGCCTCATGATGAATGGACCATATATCGGGCACTTGCTCTCAGACACGACAGAGAGAAGTTTAGACCACATGACATGAGAAATATCCAGGCTCTCTCCAGTGTTTGCTTCCTTCTCATGCTGACAGAACAGAAGCATGTCCACGAGATAAGAGTGGACCATATCCAGATTCCCGATGCGAGGGAAGAGAGTCTCACGGAATATACGATGAAGAATGTCCAGATACAGAGACAACTCATAGGTTTTCTTCTTAGTCACTGGGTGAACTTTCACAGTGCAGTAGGGCCAAAGGGCTTGCTTGTGAGTGGACGTAGCATTGCGGTGAGGGCGGAAACCGACTGAAGTCTCAAGCCCACGATCCTCCACATCAAGTAACTCCATGAAGGTCTTCCACTTGATGGAAAGAAACTTGCCATTGGTGATCCAAGTCAGAGTCCTGTTGGCATCCGTTCCAAGATTAACGGTAGCATAGAATTGAGCCACCAAATCTGCATGGAAATCCTTGTTGAACTGCATGATCTTGAGAATGTTCAGCTGAGTGCACATCTGAAGGGCTTTGCCAAAGTACTCAGGGTCCTTCTCCATAGCATTAGTGTCAATGGAGCGAACATCAACAAAGAGATTCTTCTTGGCCTTGATCACATCAAAATAGATGGCAAACTAAAATCGGTTCCAGAATGGGCAGTTGACCAAAGTGGGTTATTGTTCCACCTCATAGGGATTACGGCGACGCCTTTCCCAAAACTCCTTGGCAATCATCTCAGTCACAGTCTTCCCTTTTGGCTTGTTGGTGGATCTCTTCGACTGCTGAGGAGGTGGAGGAACACTTGTGGATGCACCTGCTGGTGGCGGTTGGGTGCTAGAGGAACCACCAGCGGGCTTAGAGGTGCGGTAGCGTTTTGATGTTGCACGTCCGGGGTTGATACGGCGAGCTTGATGCTCAGGATGGTCATCACCTGGAGCCAAACACAAGAACACGCAAAACAACCAGAAAGAACAAGCATAAGCCAACAAACACAACAAAAGGATCAAGGTAAGGCAGGAATATGATGGAATTTGGCAGGCAGCGGTAGTACCGTGACATGCCCGCGGTAGTACCGTCCAAGCGGTAGTACCACTCCAAAGAGAGCGGTAGTACCGCTCGAGGTCAAGCGGTAGTACCGCTCCAACGAGAGCGGTAGTACTGCTCGAGGCGAAGAAACAGCGGTTTCCTACATCACAAGGCGGAGAAACAGCGGTTTCCTACTACTGTGGTCAGATCCGGCACTACCGGTTTGCCAAATTCAAAAATATTCCTACCAAACTCTAAACTAGATAGTCTAGTTGCCTTCTCCATCCTACTCAAGCCTAGATTCATCCAAAAATCTAGAGATGCAACCACCATTGCCCCTAAGAAACAAAAGGAAAGGAAGAACGAGGGCAATACCGGCATCCATGGCAAGAGAACGAGGTGGGGGTCGACTCCACCGAAGGAAATGGAGACGGACGCCCCGGAGACGGAGATCCGCCGGAGCCCTCCCGCGGCGAGTTGAGACTGGAGAGAGGAAGAGGAAAGAGGGGGCGAAGCGAATGGGTATGGGGGAGAAGAAACCTCCCCCTGCCCCGATATAACCCCCTGGTCCCGTCCCTCAGCGGTAGTACCGCGCTGGGGGGCAGTAGTACCGCTTATGAGCGGTAGTACCGCGCACCACCAGGGGTAGTACCGCCAAGCACGCCACGACAACCAAACAACATGGCTTTTGCTCGAAGGAAAAACAAAACGGCAAGAAAAGAGAGCACACCAGCAAACGACCAAGACACACCTCTTCAAGAGAGGGCGGTGGCCAAGGCCACCTATGTTTGAGTCAAGAGGTATGGTGCCGCGAAGATTTTAACCTTGGGCCCATGACCAAAACTCGTCTTCGAAACACAAGTACCATCAACAATGGCTAACGTGAAAGACTTGATCAATTTATGCATAATGGGGGAGGGAGAGTTCATTGAGAGAACAACACTCCCCCTATGTCCATGCCTACATCTAAACTAGACAACAAATTGAGCGTGGTGGGGTGTGCAAGGGTTCAAGCCACATTGCTCGAATCAATGATATTTATCTCATGCCTTAACTCGCGAAATCTTGCTTCATCCAAGGGCTTCGTGAAAATATCTGCAAGGTTGTCATGAGTGTTGACATAGTTGAGCTCGATCTCTCCTCGCCTAATGTGATCCCGGATGAAGTGATACCGAATCTCAATATGCTTCGTCTTGAATGTTGGGGAACGTAGTAATTTCAAAAAAATTCCTATGCACACACAAGATCATGGTGATGCATAGCAACGAGAGGGGAGAGTGTGATCTACGTACCCTTGTAGACTGACAGCGGAAGCGTTAGCACAACGCGGTTGATGTAGTCGTACGTCTTCACAGCCCGACCGATCAAGCACCGAAACTACGGCACCTCCGAGTTTTAGCACACGTTCAGCTCGATGACGATCCCCGGACTCCGATCCAGCAAAGTGTCGGGGAAGAGTTCCGTCAGCACGATGGCGTGGTGACGATCTTGATGTACTATCGTCGTAGGGCTTCGCCTAAGCACCGCTACAATATTATCGAGGATTATGGTGGAAGGGGGCACCGCACACGGCTAAGAATATGATCATGTCGATCAACTTGTGTCTAGGGGTGCCCCCTTCCCCCGTATATAAAGGATCAAGGGGAGGAGGCCGGCCGGCCCCTATGGCGCGCCAAGGAGGAGTCCTCCTCCTAGTAGGAGTAGGACTCCTACTAGGAGGGGGAAAGAAGTGGGGAGGGAGAAGGAAAGGGGGGCGCCGCCCCCCTCTCCTAGTCCAATTCAGACCAGGGGGAGGAGGCGCGCAGCCCACCTTTGGCTGCCCCTCTCTCTCTCTCCACTAAGGCCCATATGTCCCATTACTTCTCCCCCCGGGGGGGGGGGGTCCGGTAACCCTCCGGCTCTCCGGTTTTCTCCGAAATCACCCGGAACACTTCCGATGTCCGAATATAGCCGTCCAATATATCAATCTTTATGTCTCGGCCATTTCGAGACTCCTCGTCATGTCCGTGATCACATCCGGGACTCCGAACTAACTTCGGTACATCAAAACTCATAAACTCATAATATAACTGTCATCAAAACCTTAAGCGTGCGGACCCTACGGGTTCGAGAACAATGTAGACATGACCGAGACACGTCTCCGGTCAATAACCAATAGCGGAACCTGGATGCTCATATTGGCTCCTACATATTCTACGAAGATCTTTATCGGTCAGACCGCATAACAACATACGTTGTTCCCTTTGTCATCGGTATGTTACTTGCCCGAGATTCGATCCTCGGTATCTCAATACCAAGTTCAATCTCGTTACCGGCAAGTCTCTTTACTCGTTCTGTAATACATCATCTCGCAACTAACTCATTAGTTGCAATGCTTGCAAGGCTTATGTGATGTGCATTACCGAGAGGGCCCAGAGATACCTCTCCGACAATCGGAGTGACAAATCCTAATCTCGAAATACGCCAACCCAACATGTACCTTTGGAGACACCTGTAGAGTACCTTTATAATCACCCATTTACGTTGTGACGTTTGGTAGCACACAAAGTGTTCCTCCGGCAAACGGGAGTTGCATAATCTCATAGTCATAGGAACATGTATAAGTTATGAAGAAAGCAATAGCAACATACTAAACGATCGGGTGCTAAGCTAATGGAATGGGTCATGTCAATCAGATCATTCACCTAATGATGTGATCCCGTTAATCAAATAACAACTCTTTGTTCATGGTTAGGAAACATAACCATCTTTGATTAACGAGCTAGTCAAGTAGAGGCATACTAGTGACACTCCGTTTGTCTATGTATTCACACATGTATTATGTTTCCAGTTAATACAATTCTAGCATGAATAATAAACATTTATCATGATGTAAGGAAATAAATAATAACTTTATTATTTCCTCTAGGGCATATTTCCTTCAGTCTCCCACTTGCACTAGAGTCAATAATCTAGATTACACAGTAATGATTCTAACACCCATGGAGCCTTGGTGCTGATCATGTTTTGCTCGTGGAAGAGGCTTAGTCAACGGGTCTGCAACATTCAGATCCGTATGTATCTTGCAAATCTCTATGTCTCCCACCTGGACTAGATCCTAGATGGAATTGAAGCGTCTCCTGATGTGCTTGGTTCTCTTGTGAAATCTGGATTCCTTTGCCAAGGCAATTGCACCAGTATTGTCACAAAAGATTTTCATTGGACCCGATGCACTAGGTATGACACCTAGATCGAATATGAACTCCTTCATCCAGACTCCTTCATTTGATGCTTCCGAAGCAGCTATGTACTCCGCTTCACATGTAGATCCCGCCACAATGCTTTGTTTAGAACTACACCAACTGACAGCTCCACCGTTTAATGTAAACACGTATCTGGTTTGCGATTTAGAATCGTCTGGATCAGTGTCAAAGCTTGCATCAACGTAACCTTTTACAATGAGCTCTTTGTCACCTCCATATATGAGAAACATATCCCTAGTCTTTTTCAGGTATTTCAGGATGTTCTTGACCGCTGTCCAGTGATCCACTCCTAGATCACTTTGGTACCTCCCTGCTAGACTTATAGCAAAGCACACATCAGGTCTGGTACACAGCATCGCATACATGATAGAGCCTATGGCTGAAGCATAGGGAACATCTTTCATTTTCTCTCTATCTTCTGCACTGGTCGGGCATTGAGTCTTACTCAACTTCACACCTTGTAACACTGGCAAGAACCCTTTCTTTGCTTGATCCATTTTGAACTTCTTCAAAACTTTGTCAAGGTATGTGCTTTGTGAAAGTCCAATTAAGCGTCTTGATCTATCTCTATAGATCTTAATGCCTAATATGTAAGCAGCTTCACCGAGGTCTTTCATTGAAAAACTCTTATTCAAGTATCCCTTTATGCTATCCAGAAATTCTATATCATTTCCAATCAGTAATATGTCATCCACATATAATATCAAAAATGCTACAGAGCTCCCACTCACTTTCTTGTAAATACAGGCTTCTCCAAAAGTCTGTATAAAACCAAATGCTTTGATCACACTATCAAAGCATTTATTCCAACTCCGAGAGGCTTGCACCAGTCCATAAATGGATCGCTGGAGCTTGCACACTTTGTTAGCTCCCTTTGGATCGACAAAACCTTCTGGTTGCATCATATACAACTCTTCTTCCAGAAATCCATTCAGGAATGCAGTTTTGACATCTATATGTCAAATTTCATAATCATAAAATGCGGCAATTGCTAACATGATTCGGACAGACTTAAGCATCGCTACGGGTGAGAAGGTCTCATCGTAGTCAATCCCTTGAACTTGCCGAAAACCTTTTGCGACAAGTCGAGCTTTGTAGACAGTAATATTACCGTCAGCGTCAGTCTTCTTCTTGAAGATCCATTTATTCTCAATTGCTTGCCGATCATCGGGCAAGTCAACCAAAGTCCATACTTTGTTCTCATACATGGATCCCATCTCAGATTTCATGGCTTCAAGCCATTTTGCAGAATCTGGGCTCACCATCGCTTCTTCATAGTTCATAGGTTCATTATGATCTAGTAGCATGACTTCCAGAACAGGATTACCGTACCACTCTGGCGCGGATCTCACTCTGGTTGATCTACGAGGTTCAGTAGTATCTTGTTCTGAAGTTTCATGATCATCATCATTACCTTCCTCACTAACTGGTGTAGGTGTCACAGAAACAGTTTTCTGTGATGCACTACTTTCCAATAAGGGAGCGGGTACAGTTACCTCGTCAAGTTCTACTTTCCTCCCACTCACTTCTTTCGAGAGAAACTCCTTCTCCAGAAAGTTTCCAAACTTAGCAACAAAAGTCTTGCCTTCGGATCTGTGATAGAAGGTGTATCCAATAGTCTCCTTTGGATATCCTATGAAGACACATTTCTCCGATTTGGGTTCGAGCTTATCAGGTTGAAGCTTTTTCACATAAGCATCACAGCCCCAAACTTTCAGAAATGACAACTTTGGTTTCTTGCCAAACCATAGTTCATAAGGCGTCGTCTCAACGGATTTTGATGGTGCCCTATTTAACGTGAATGCGGCCGTCTCCAAAGCATAACCCCAAAACGATAGCGGTAAATCAGTAAGAGACATCATAGATCGCACCATATCTAGTAAAGTACGATTACGACGTTCAGACACACCATTACGCTGTGGTGTTCCGGGTGGCGTGAGTTGCGAAACTATTCCGCATTGTTTCAAATGTACACCAAACTCGTAACTCAAATATTCTCCTCCACGATCAGATCGTAGAAACTTTATTTTCTTGTTACGATGATTTTCAACTTCACTCTGAAATTCTTTGAACTTTTCAAACGTTTCAGACCTATGTTTCATTAAGTAGATATACCCATATCTGCTTAAGTCATTTGTGAAGGTGAGAAAATAACGATATCCGCCACGAGCCTCAATATTCATCGGACCACATACATCTGTATGTATGATTTCCAACAAATCTGTTGCTCTCTCCATAGTACCGGAGAACGGTGTTTTAGTCATCTTGCCCATGAGGCACGGTTCGCAGGTACCAAGTGATTCATGATCAAGTGGTTCCAAAAGTCCATCAGTATGGAGTTTCTTCATGCGCTTTACACCGATATGACCTAAACAGCAGTGCCACAAATAAGTTGCACTATCATTATCAACTCTGCATCTTTTGGCTTCAACACTATGAATATGTGTGTCACTACTATCGAGATTCAATAAAAATAGACCACTCTTTAAGGGTGCATGACCATAAAAGATATTACTCATATAAATAGAGCAACCATTATTCTCAGATTTAAATGAATAACCGTCTTGCATCAAACAAGATCCAGATATAATGTTCATGCTTAACGCTAGCACCAAATAACAATTATTTAGGTCTAATATTAATCCCGAAGGTAGATGTAGAGGTAGTGTGCCGACTGCGATCACATCGACTTTGGAACCGTTTCCCACGCGCATCGTCACCTCGTCCTTAGCCAATCTTCGCTTAATCCGTAGTCCCTGTTTCGAGTTGCAAATATTAGCAACAGAACTAGTATCAAATACCCAGGTGCTACTGCGAGCATTAGTAAGGTACACATCAATAACATGTATATCACATATACCTTTGTTCACCTTGCCATCCTTCTTATCCACCAAATACTTGGGGCAGTTCCGCTTCCAGTGACCAGTCTGCTTGCAGTAGAAGCACTCAGTTTCAGGCTTAGGTCCAGGTTTGGGTTTCTTCTCTTGAGTAGCAACTTGCTTGCTGTTCTTTTTGAAGTTCCCCTTCTTCTTCCCTTTGCCCCTTTTCTTGAAACTAGTGGTCTTGTTGACCATCAACACTTGATGCTCCTTCTTGATTTCTACCTCCGCAACTTTCAGCATTGCGAAGAGCTCGGGAATAGTCTTATTCATCCCTTGCATATTATAGTTCATCACGAAGCTCTTGTAGCTTGGTGGCAGTGATTGGAGAATTCTGTCAATGACACAATCATCTAGAAGATTAACTCCCAATTGAATCAAGTGATTATTATACCCAGACATTTTGAGTATATGCTCACTGACAGAACTGTTCTCCTCCATCTTGCAGCTATAGAACTTATTGGAGACTTCATATCTCTCAATCCGGGCATTTGCTTGAAATATTAACTTCAACTCCTGGAACATCTCATATGCTCCATGACGTTCAAAACATCGTTGAAGTCCCGATTCTAAGCCGTAAAGCATGGCACACTGAACTATCGAGTAGTCATCAGCTTTGCTCTGCCAGACATTCATAACATCTGGTGTTGCTCCAACAGCAGGCCTGGCACCCAGCGGTGCTTCCAGGACGTAATTCTTCTGTGCAGCAATGAGGATAATCCTCAAGTTACGGACCCAGTCCATGTAATTGCTACCATCATCTTTCAACTTTGCTTTCTCAAGGAACGCTTTAAAATTCAACGGAACAACAGCACGAGCCATCTATCTACAATCAAGCATAAACAAGCAAGATACTATCAGGTACTAAGTTTCATGATAAATTTAGGTTCAATTAATTTACTTAAAGAACTCCCACTTAGATAGACATCCCTCTAATCCTCTAAGTGATTACGTGATCCAAATCAACTAAACCATGTCCGATCATCACGTGAGATGGAGTAGTTTCATTGGTGAACATCACTATGTTGATCATATCTACTATATGATTCATGCTCGACCTTTCGGTCTCCCTGTTCCGAGGCCATATCTATATATGCTTGGCTCGTCAAGTATAACCTGAGTATTCCGCATGTGCAACTGTTTTGCACCCGTTGTATTTGAACATAGAGCCTATCACACCCGATCATCACGTGGTGTCTCAGCACGAAGAACTTTCGCAACCGTGCATACTCAGGGAGAACACTTCTTGATAATTAGTGAGAGATCATCTTATAATGCTACCGTCAATCAAAGCAAGATAAGATGCATAAAAGATAAACATCACATGCAATCAATATAAGTGATATGATATGGCCATCATCATCTTGTGCTTGTGATCTCCATCTTCGAAGCACCGTCGTGATCACCATCATCACCGGCGCGACACCTTGATCTCCATCGTAGCATCGTTGTCGTCTCGCCAATCTTATGCTTCCACGACTATTGCTACCGCTTAGTGATAAAGTAAAGCATTACAGCGCGATTGCATTGCATACAATAAAGCGACAACCATATGGCTCCTGCCAGTTGCCGATAACTCGGTTACAAAACATGACCATCTCATACAATAAAATTTAGCATCATGTCTTGACCATATCACATCACAACATGCCCTGCAAAAACAAGTTAGACGTCCTCTACTTTGTTGTTGCAAGTTTTACGTGGCTGCTACGGGCTTAAGCAAGAACCAATCTTACCTACGCATCAAAACCACAACGATAGTTTGTCAAGTTGGTGCTGTTTTAACCTTCACAAGGACCGGGCGTAGCCACACTCGGTTCAACTAAAGTTGGAGAAACTGTCACCCGCAAGCCACCTATGTGCAAAGCACGTCGGGAGAACCGGTCTCGCGTAAGCGTACGCGTAATGTCGGTCCGGGCCACTTCGTCCAACAATACCGCCGAACCAAAGTATGACATGCTGGTAAGCAGTATGACTTATATCGCCCACAACTCACTTGTGTTCTACTCATGCATATAACATCAACATATAAAACCTAGGCTCGGATGCCACTGTTGGGGAACGTAGTAATTTCAAAAAATTTCCTACGCACACACAAGATCATGGTGATGCATAGCAACGAGAGGGGAGAGTGTGATCTACGTACCGTTGTAGACCGACAGCGGAAGCGTTAGCACAACGCGGTTGATGTAGTCGTACGTCTTCACGGCCCGACCGATCAAGCACCGAAACTACGGCACCTCCGAGTTTTAGCACACGTTCAGCTCGATGACGATCCCCAGACTCCGATCCAGCAAAGTGTCGGGGAAGAGTTCCGTCAGCATGATGGCGTGGTGACGATCTTGATGTACTATCGTCGCAGGGCTTCGCCTAAGCACCACTACAATATTATCGAGGATTATGGTGGAAGGGGGCACCGCACACGGCTAAGAATATGATCACGTGGATCAACTTGTGTCTAGGGGTGCCCCCTTCCCCCGTATATAAAGGATCAGGGGGAGGAGGCCGGCCGGCCCCTATGGTGCGCCAAGGAGGAGTCCTCCTCCTAGTAGGAGGGGGAAAGAAGTGGGGAGGGAGAAGGAAAGGGGGGCGCCGCCCCCTCTCCTAGTCCAATTCGGACCAGGGGGGAGGAGGCGCGCGACCCATCTTTGGCTGCCCCTCTCTCTCTCCACTAAGGCTCATATGGCCCATTACTTCTCCCGGGGGGGTTCCGGTAATGCTCCGGCTCTCTGGTTTTCTCCGAAATCACCCGGAACACTTCCGGTGTCCGAATATAACCGTCCAATATATCAATCTTTATGTCTCGACCATTTCGAGACTCCTCGTCATGCCCGTGATCACATCCGGGACTCCGAACTAACTTCGGTACATCAAAACTCATAAACTCATAATATAACTGTCATCGAAACCTTAAGCGTGCGGACCCTACGGGTTCGAGAACAATGTAGACATGACCGAGACACGTCTCCGGTCAATAACCAATAGCGGAACCTGGATGCTCATATTGGCTCCTACATATTCTACGAAGATCTTTATCGGTCAGACTGCATAACAACATACGTTGTTCCCTTTGTCATCGGTATGTTACTTGCCCGAGATTTGATCGTCGGTATCTCAATACCTAGTTCAATCTCGTTACCAGCAAGTCTCTTTACTCGTTCCGTAATACATCATCTCGCAACTAACTCATTAGTTGCAATGCTTGCAAGGCTTATGTGATGTGCATTACCGAGAGGGCCCAGAGATACCTCTCCGACAATCGGAGTGACAAATCCTAATCTCGAAATACGCCAACCCAACATGTACCTTTGGAGACACCTGTAGAGTACCTTTATAATCACCCATTTACGTTGTGACGTTTGGTAGCACACAAAGTGTTCCTCCGGCAAACGGGAGTTGCATAATCTCATAGTCATAGGAACATGTATAAGTTATGAAGAAAGCAATAGCAACATACTAAACGATCGGGTGCTAAGCTAATGGAATGGGTCATGTCAATCAGATCATTCACCTAATGATGTGATCCCGTTAATCAAATAACAACTCTTTGTTCATGGTTAGGAAACATAACCATCTTTGATTAATGAGCTAGTCAAGTAGAGGCATACTAGTGACACTCCGTTTGTCTATGTATTCACACATGTATTATGTTTCCGGTTAATACAATTCTAGCATGAATAATAAACATTTATCATGATATAAGGAAATAAATAATAACTTTATTATTGCCTCTAGGGCATATTTCCTTCATTGAAGTGTTGCACCGGGTTGAGAGAGATCTTGATGGCACTTTCATTGTCACACCAAAGAGGCACTTTGTCACAAGTGACACCGCAATCCTTTAAAGTTTGCATCATCCATAGGAGTTGTGCACAACAACTATCGGCTGCTACATACTCCGCCTCGGTGGACAAGAGAGACACACAACTTTGCTTTTTGGAAGACCAACTTACCAAAGAGCAACCAAGGAATTGGCACCCTCCGGAAGTGGACTTCCTATCCACTTTGTCTCCCGCCCAATCGGAATCCGAGTACCCTACAAGCTTGAAGTTTGATTCTCTTGGGTACCATAAGCCAAAATTTGGGGTATGAGCCAAATATCGAAAGATTCATTTGACCGCCACATAGTGACTTTCCTTAGGTGCGGCTTGAAACCGTGCACAAATTCCCACACTCAACATGATATCTGATCTAGATGCACAAAGGTAAAGCAAAGATCCAATCATGGAGCGATATACCTTTTGATCCACCACTTTACCATTGAGATCTATGTCAAGTTGGCACTTGGTGGGCATTGGAGTGGAAGCCGGCTTGACGTCACTTAGCTTGAATCTCTTGAGCATGTCTTGAGTGTATTTGGATTGGTTGATGAAGGTTCCTTCTCTTCTTTGCTTCACTTCGAACCCTAGAAAGAACTTCAACTCTCCCATGGAAGACATCACGAACTTTGAGGTCATGCGAGCGGCAAATACATCATTGAAAGCTTTGTTAGGGGAACCAAAGATGATATCATCAACATATAATTGGCACACAAACAACCCCCTTTGACCTTCTTAGTAAAAAGAGTGGGGTCGATTAGCCCAACTTCAAAACCACGGTCTTGTAACAACTCAGTAAGGTGGTCATACCACGCACGTGGGGCTTGTTTAAGGCCATAGAGTGCCTTATCGAGTTGATACACATGATCAGGAAAGTAGGGATCCTCGAACCCAAGGGGTTGCTTAACATAAACCAATTCATTAATGGGACCATTAAGAAAAGCACTCTTCACATCCATTTGTTGTAACTTAAAGTTATGATGAGAAGCATAAGCAATCAACATGTGAATAGATTCAAGACGAGCAACGGGAGCAAAGGTTTCACCGTAGTCGATACCCTCGACTTGGGAGTAGCCTTGTGCTACCAAACGAGCCTTGTTGCGAATGATAATCCCATGGGCATCTTGCTTGTTCTTAAATATCCACTTGGTTCCAATGACATTGTGATTCCCCGTCGGTCTTGGCACCAATATCCACACTTTGTTGCGCTTGAAGTTGTTGAGTTCTTCATGCATGGCATTGAGCCAATCCGGATCTTTAGCGCCTCATAGACCTTGTGGGGTTCCACACAAGAGACAAACGCGTGATGCTCACAATAATTTGCTAATTGTCTACGAATGCTTACCCCCTTTCTTAAGCTTCCAAGCACATTCGTCATGAGATGATCCTTGGTGGATAGCTTGGAAGCAACCTTGGCGGCACGACGCTCTAGTTCCTCCTCGGGGGTGAGACGAGGAGTGGTCATTTGATCATATTGAGCATCGTCTTGGGCTTGTTCTTCATCTTGAACTTGCTCGAAGGAGAGAACTTGACCTTGGGCATCACTTGATGTATCAACACCATCTTGAGCGTGATCTTGCCCTTGGTCATGTTCTTGAGGATGAGGGCCTTCATGTTGTTCTTCGGAAGCGTGTGGGCCTTGGGTTGGTGATGGATCCATTTGACTAGAGCTTTGTCCTTCTCCTTCGGCCACAAGGGGTTCCTCAATGGGTAGGATAAAGCCAACACCCATTCTTCTTATGGCTTGGGGAGGAATTTCATCACCTACATCACAAGTGCCACTTTGCTCCACTTGGGAGCCATTATTCTCATCAAACTCCACGTTACTCATCTCCTCAATAAGTCTCGTGGATTTATTGAGGACACGGTAAGCATGAGAGTTTGTAGCATAACCAACAAATATGCCCTCATAAGCTCTAGCCTCAAACTTAGATAACCGAACACCTTTCTTGAGAATGAAACACTTACACCCGAATACCCGGAAGTACTTGAGGTTGGGCTTGTTACCGGTGAGTATCTCATATGGAGTCTTGTTCAAGCCCTTGCGAAGGTAGAGCCGATTGGATGCATGACACGCGGTGTTGATGGCTTCGGCCCAAAAGTTGTATGGAGACTTGAACTCCGCCATCATGGTCCTTGCCGCATCCATCAACGTCGGTTCTTCCTCTCCTCAACACCGTTTTGTTGAGGGGTGTAAGGTGCGGAATATTAATGCTTGATCCCCTCATCACTAAGAAACTCATCCAAGGTGTAGTTATTGAACTCGGTGCCGTTGTCACTTCTTATTGTCAAGATCTTGGCATTGTGTTGATGTTGTGCTTCATTTGCAAAGTCAATGACGATTTGTTGGGTCTCGCTCTTCCTCTTGAAGAAATACACCCATGTGTATCTTGAGTAGTCATCCACAATCACCAAGCAATACTTCCTACCTCCAAGACAATCGAAGGATGGAGGCCCAAAGAGATCCATGTGAAGGAGCTCCAAAGGCCTCTTTGAGTAAATGATAGTCATGGGAGGGTGAGCCTTCTCATGTAGCTTTCCTTCGATACAAGCACTGCAAGCACGATCTTTAGCAAAACTAACATTCGTTAGTCCACGGACATGGTCCCCCTTGAGGAGACTTTGCAAAGATCTCATATTGACATGGGATAAACGGCGATGCCAAAGCCATCCCACATCAACTTTAGCCATTAGGCATGTCGCGGTCTTAGTGGGTCGCTCCGAAAAGTTAATCACATATAGACCATTCTCGACATGCCCAACAAAGGCTACTTTAAGAGTCTTGCTCCACAAGAGGGCCACGGTATCGATATCAAAGAAAGTGGCAAAGCCCATGATTGCAAGTTGACGAACGGAAAGTAAATTGTATGCAAGGGACTCAACAAGCATGACCTTCTCGATCGTGAGATCATGAGAGATGACCACCTTGCCAAGTCCCAATACCTTGGAGGATGAGGCGTCACCCCACTCGACATTGGTGGGCATAGATGGAATCTTGTGCACGTCCACCACCAAGTCCTTGCTTCCGGTCATATGATTTGTAGCTCCGCTCTCGAGCAACCATAATCCCCCATCGGAAGCAAACACCTACAAGAGATTAATGCTTGGTTTTAGGTACCCATTTTGTAATGGGTCCTTTGATGTTAGTAACAAGGGTCTTTGGAACCCCAATAGACCATTCAATGTATTCATGAAGAGAACCAACGAATTTGGCATAGACATGCCCATCACTAGCACGGCATAACACATAAGAAGGATTAAAGTCGCCGGCTTTGATGCGAGGAGTGACATCGCCCCTTTTGACAACGCCACCCTTCGCATTGTTCTTCTTCTTCTCCTCGGAGGCACTTTCTCCCTCCTTCACAAAGGTTTGCATGAGAGGAGAAGGTCGTTTGGTCTTGTCATTCTTCTTCTTGTTCTTGGAGTCGGGCACGTACCCAACCCCTTCCTTGGCTACAACTCCCTTTTGGTTGATCAAGAGATCGTTGAGGTTCTTCTTGCCTTGTATGCAAGTCGCAATACCTTTCTCAAGTTGCCCCATTAGCTTAGCGTTCTCCTCAACAAGATGCACATGCTCACAACACGGGTTAGTAGCATTTGCATTATCAATTAACATCATACGAGGGAAAGTGTCTTTTTCCTTGGTTAGCTTTACTTGAAGTTGATCATGAGACTCTTTGAGTCTAGCATGAGCACCCTTCAAGACCTTGTGAGCCTTGTTAAGTAGATCAAACTCCTCTTTGAGTCTAGCAAGATCAACCTCAAGTTCGGCCTTCTCGGAGTTTAGCACATGAGAAACAATGAGGACATGATCATAATCTTTCTTTAACTTAGCATGATCAACGTTGTGTGACTCCTCAAGAGCCAAACGAAGACCACGCTCTTCCTCAAGAGCATTGGAAAGATCCGAAATCTCATCGGCATAGTCACGACTATGCCCTTCCATCTTGGTGATGGTGTTTTCGTGAGCCTCGATCATGTCATTGGCTTCACCAAGTTGTTCCAAGAGAGCAACAAAGTGTTTCTTGGATTTTCCCTTGAGTTTGCCCATAAAGGCCTCAAACTCATTAGCCTCCACATTAGCTCCCTCAAGTTCATTAATGCTATCCGTCAGAGAAGGATGATTAATGATGGTATTTTTGATGTTGGGGGTTACCTTGTTGGTGGTTTTAGCCATGAGGCACTTGGCGGTGATGCTCTCATTGGGTGAGTCGAAGAGAGACACCCGTGGAGTCGTCGCAATGGCAACGGAGGCCATGGCAACTGACTCATCACTTTCATCATCGTCATCATCCTCATTGTACTCTTCTTGTACCACCAATGCCTTGGGAGTAGTCTTCTTGGTGAAGTTGCTCTTGTTGGGGAATGACTTGGCCTTGTCCTTTCGGATGAGCTTGCCACCATTGTCTTCCCTCTTCTTATACGGGCACTCCGCAACAAAAAGACTCTCGTTGCCACAATTGTAGCAAGTCCTTACGCGTTGCTTGCTCTTCGTGCCACTTGAGTTGTTTTCGCTAAAGTTTGGCCTCGAGTTTTTCTTGCTCCAAAATTGCCTTGAAGCAAGTGCCATGTGTTCATGATACGCATACTTCGTATCTTCATGGTTGCTCTCCTCTTCTTCCTCTTCTTCTTCTTCAATGGTGAGCTTGGCCTTCAATGCAAGGTTAGGCTTCTTTGCCCTTTGAGAACGGAGCACCGCATTGTCGGCGGTCTTGTCCAAAATGTTCATGGCCACAAACTCATCCAACACTTTGCTTGAGGTCAAAGTGTGGAAGTCCGGTCTTTGACGAATGACGAAGGTCAAAGCAAGAGAAGTAACACTAAAGAGTTTGCACAAGTAAAGGTAAGAGATAACCAAGAGTGGATCCGGTGAAGACGAGGATGTGTTACCGAAGTTCCTTCCTTTTGAGGGGAAGTACGTCTCCGTTAGAGCGGTGTGGAGGCACAATGCTCCCCAAGAAGCCACTAGGGCCACCATATTCTCCTCCCGCCCTCACACAATGCGAGATGTCGTGATTCCACTATTGGTGCCCTTGAAGGCGGCAACCGAACCTTTACAAACAAGGTTGGGGCAATCTCCACAACTTAATCGGAGGCTCCCAACACAACCACGAAGCTTCACCACAATGGACTATGGATCCGTGGTGACCTCAACCGTCTAGGGTGCTCAAACACCCAAGAGTAACAAGATCCTCTAGGGATGAGTGGGGGAATCGAAAATCCCTTGGTGGAAGTGTAGATCGGGGCCTTCTCAACCACTCCAGAGCAAATCAACAAGTTTGATTGGCTAGAGAGATAAATCAGGCGAAAATGGAGCTTGGAGCATTTAATGGAGCTTGAGCATTAATGGAGCTTGGGGGGAAGAGGTAGGTCAAAGGAGAAGAAGGGGACCCCCTTTTATAGTGGGGGCAACAATCCAAATGTTGCCCCACCAAGAAGCCCCGCACAGGGCGGTAGTACCGCTAACGGGGGCGGTACTACCGCTGAGCCAACGGTACTGCCGCTCCAGCGAGCGGTACTGCCGCTCAGAGAAGAGCGGCAGGGATCTGGACCCAGGGCGGTACTACCATGGTGGTAAGGGCGGTACTACCGCTCCGAAACGGTACTACCGTCCCTACAACCGCAACTAGTGTCGCAAAAACCGACACGAGAAAAAGAGCCCTCGAGTCGAGGCGGTAGGAGCCAGACAGCCCAGCGGTAGTACAGCAGTGGGGTCACAGGCGGTACTATCGCTGCAGAGCGGTACTGCCGCTTGTGACCCTTCGGCGGTACTACCGCTGGTAGTGTGGTACTACCGCTGGGACACAGAAGAGAGAGAGAGGATCTCTCCATCGAGGCTGAGGACGAGGCGGTGGTGCCAGGCAGGCCAGCGGTAGTACTGCTGTGGAGTCACGGGCGGTACTACCGCTGCGGAGTGGTACTGCCGCTTGTGACTCCTCAACGGTACTACCGCTGGGTTGCGCGGTACTACCGCTGGAACCCAGACAGGACATAGAAGAGAGAAGAGATCTCTCCAATGAAGTGGAAGAGCTCGGAGGGTGAAAAGCTGACGTGTACGTGTCGATTCCACCCATGCAATACCCCAGCGGACCCCCTCTTGATAGTACGGAGCCCTCTATGCAACTAGTCCACCAAAAGAGAAGCGGAAGAGCTACACCGTCTTGAATGACACTCCAAAGGGAAGAAAACATCTCGTGCCAAGGATGAATCTGTGAACTACTCAAAGCACATGATTAGTCCGCAAACATGTTGTCATCAATCACCAAAACTACCTCGAGAGATATATGCCTTAACACTCTTCAACCCATACATTGTTTAATTTCCCTTCGTACTTACCGGAGGATGATTGCTATGATGATTGTTATGATCCCGTTGATTCTTTTGAAATATTCCTTTTTGATGATGCTTGCTATGCTTGTGGCCAAGATGCCAATATGAATTATGCTTATGGAGATGAACTTGCTATAGTTCCTTATGTTAAACATGAAATTGTTGCTATGGCACCCACGCATGATAGTCCTATTATCTTTTTGAATTCTCCCGACTACACTATATCGGAGAAGTTTGCCCTTATTAAGGATTATATTGATGGGTTGTCTTTTACTACTACACATGATGATTTTGATAGATATAATATGCATGTGCTTGCTGCTCCTATTTGCAATTATTATGATAGAGGAACTACATCTCCGCCTCTTTATATTTCCAATATGATAAAATTGCAAGAAACTGTTTATACTATGCATTGGCCTTTACTTTGTGTGCATGAATTGTTCTTTTATGACATGCCGATGCATAGGAAGAGAGTTAGACTTTGTTGTTGTACGATATATGTTACTTTGTGCTCACTACTAAATTACAAATCATTGTTAATTAAAATTGGCTTTGATATACCTTGGGATCCGGGTGGATCCATTACTTGAGCACTATATGCCTAGCTTAATGGCTTTAAAGAAAGCGCTGCCAGGGAGACAACCCAAAAGTTTTAGAGAGTCATTTATTTCTGTTGTGTGCTTTTATAAAGTTTAAATATAAAAATAATGTGCCAAGGTTTGCCTTTAGGATGTTTACATTTGCTTGATGGTTTGTATGGTGCAGGACAGAAACTCTGTCTGTAGTGCGCGATTTTACATTTTGAGCTGGAATGTCAAATGGTTCTGATTCTTTTTGAACTGTCTTTCTATACAAATTTTTTATTTTTCCTAATTTTTGTAGAATTTTTAAAGTATCATAAGTATGGTGAATGTTCAGATTATTACAGACTGTTCTGTTTTAGACAGATTCTGTTTTTGATGCATAGTTTGCTTGTTTTGATGAAACTATCGATTCATATCAGTGGATTAAGCCATGAAAAAGTTATATTACAGTAGACACAATGCAAAAATAAAATATGAATTGGTTTGCAACAGTAGTTAGATTAGTGATTTGCTTTATTATACTAACGGATCTTACCGAGTTTTCTGTTGAAGTTTTGTGTGGATGAAGTGTTCGATGATCGAGAAGGTCTCGATGTGAGAAGAAGGAAGAGAGTCAAGAGCTCAAGCTTGGGGATGCCCAAGGCACCCCAAGTAAATATTCAAGGAGACTCAAGCGTCTAAGCTTTGGGATGCCCCGGAAGGCATCCCCCCTTTCTTCAACAAGTATCGGTATGTTTTTGGATTCGTTTCGTTCATGCGATATGTGCAATCTTGGAGCGTCTTTTGCATTTAGTTTTCATTTTTATTTTATGCACCATGATGGTATGAGATAGTCCTTGGTTGATTTATAGAATGCTCTTTGCACTTCACTTATATCTTTTGAGTATGGCTTTATAGAATGCTTCATGGGCTTCACTTATATCATTTGAAGTTTGGATTGCCTGTTTCTCTTTACATAGACAACCGCCATTTGTAGAATGCTATTTTGCTTCACTTATATTTGTTAGAGCGTGGACATATCTTTTGTAGAAAGAATTAAACTCTCTTGCTTCACTTATATCTATTTAGAGAGATGACATGAATTGGTCATTCACATGGTTAGTCATAAAATCCTACATAAAACTTGTAGATCACTGAATATGATGTGGTTGATTCCTTACAATAGTTTTGTGATATAAAGATGGTGATATTAGAGTCATGCTAGTGGGTGGTTGTGAATTGTAGAAATAGTTGTGTTGAGGTTTGTGATTCCCGTAGCATGCACGTATGGTGAACCGTTATGTAACGAAGTTGGAGCATGAGGTATTTATTGATTGTCTTCCTTATGAGTGGCGGTCGGGGACGAGCGATGGTCTTTTCCTACCAATCTATCCCCCTTGGAGCATGCGCGTAGTACTTTGTTTCGATGACTTATAGATTTTTGCAATAAGTATGTGAGTTCTTTATGACTAATGTTGAGTCCATGGATTATACGCACTCTCACCCTTCCATCATTGCTAGCCTCTCTAGTACCGCGCAACTTTCGCCGGTACCATAAACCCACCATATACTTTCCTCAAAACAGCCACCATACCTACCTATCATGGCATTTCCATAGCCATTCCTAGATATATTGCCATGAAACTTTCATCATCATCATATACATGACTTGAGCATTCATTGTCATATTGCTTTGCATGATCGTAAGATAGCTAGCATGATGTTTTCATGGCTTGTCCGTTTTTGATGTCATTGCTACGCTAGATCATTGCACATCCCGGTACACCGCCAGAGGCATTCATATAGAGTCATATCCTTGTTCTAGATATCGAGTTGTAATATTGAGTTGTAAGTAAATAAAAGTGTGATGATCATCATTATTAGAACATTGTCCCATGTGAGGTTATCAAAATAAAAGTGGCCAAAGAAGCCCCCAAAAAAAGAGAGAGGCCAAACAAGCCTACAAAAAAAGA
Organism: Triticum dicoccoides; assembly: GCF_002162155.2. NCBI lineage: Eukaryota > Viridiplantae > Streptophyta > Magnoliopsida > Poales > Poaceae > Triticum > Triticum dicoccoides. The sequence continues at coordinate 470,026,237 of NC_041380.1, read as the reverse complement.
AAAAAAAGAAAAAAAATGAGAGAAAAAGAGAGAAGGGGCAATGTTACTATCCTTTTACCACACTTGTGCTTCAAAGTAGCACCATGTTCTTCATATAGAGAGTCTCTTGAGTTATCACTTTCATATACTAGTGGGAATTTTCATTATAGAACTTGGCTTGTATATTCCAACGATGGACTTCCTCAAATGCCCTAGGTTTTCATGAGCAAGCAGGTTGGATGCACACCCACTTAGTTTCAGTTTGAGCTTTCATATACTGATAGCTCTAGTGCATCCGTTGCATGGCAATCCCTACTCACTCACATTGATGTCTATTGATGGGCATCTCCATAGCCCGTTGATACGCCTAGTTGATGTGAGACTATCTTCTCCTTTTTGTCTTCTCCACAACCACCATTCTATTCCACCTATAGTGCTATGTCCATGGCTCACGCTCATGTATTGCGTGAAAGTTGAAAAGGTTTGAGAACGTCAAAAGTATGAAACAATTGCTTGGCTTGTCATCGGGGTTGTGCATGATGTGAGTATTTTGTGTGGTGAAGATGGAGCATAGCCAGACTATATGATTTTGTAGGGATAACTTTCTTTGGCCTTGTTATTTTGAAAAGACATGATTGGTTTATTAGTAGGCTTGAAGTATTATTGTTTTTATGTCAAATGATAGACTATTGCTTTAAACCACTCGTGCCTTAATATTCATGCCATGATTAGACATATGATCAAGATTATGTTAGGTAGCATTCCACATCAAAAATTATCTTTTCTATCATTTACCTACTCGAGGACGAGCAGGAATTAAGCTTGGGGATGCTGATACGTCTCCGTCGTATCTATAATTTTTGATTGTTCCATGCCAATATTATTCAATTTTCATATACTTTTGGAAACTTTTTATACTATTTTTTGGGACTAACATATTGATCCAGTGCCCAGTGCCAGTTCCTGTTTGTTGCATGTTTTTGTTTCGTAGAATATCCATATCAAACGGAGTCCAAACGGGATAAAAACTGACGGCTATTTTTTTGGAATATATATATATATATATATATATATATATATATGATTTTTGGGGAAAAAATCCACATGAGACGGTGCCCGAGGTGGCCACGAGGCAGGGGGCGCGCCCCTGACCCTCGTGGGCCACCCGTAAGGCGGTTGATGCCCTTCTTTCGCCGCAAGAAAGCTAATATCCGGATAGAGATCGTGTCAAAATTTCAGCCCAATCGGAGTTACGGATCTCTGGGAATATAAAAAAATGGTGAAATGATAGAATCTGAGAACGCGGAAACAGAAAGAGACAGAAAGACAGATCCAATCTCGGAGGGGCTCTCGCCCCTCCCGTGCCATGGAGGCCATGGACCCGAGGGGAAACCCTTCTCCCATCTAGGGAGGAGGTCAAGGAAGAAGAAGAAGAAGAAGAAGAAGAAGAAGAAGGAGGAGGGGGGCTCTCTCCCCCTCGCTTCCGGTGGCACCGGAGTGCCACCGGGGGCCATCATCATCACCGTGATCTACACCAACACCTCCGCCATCTTCACCAACATCTCCATCACCTTCCCCCCTCTATCTACAGCGGTCCACTCTCCCGCAACCCGCTGTACCCTCTACTTGAACATGGTGCTTTATGCTTCATATTATTATCCAATGATGTGTTGCCATCCTATGATGTCTGAGTAGATTTTCGTTGTTCTATCGGTGGTTGATGAATTGCTATGATTTATTTAATTTGCTTGTGGTTATGTTGCTGTCCTTTGGTGCCCATCATATAATTGCGCGCGTGTATCACACCCTAGGGTTGGTTGTATGTTGATAGGACTATGTATTGGAGGGCAAGAGTGACAGAAGCTTCAACCTAGCATATAAATTGATGCATACGGGATTGAAGGGGAACCAATATATATTAATGCTATGGTTGGGTTTTACCTTAATGAACGTTAGTAGTTGCAGATGCTTACTAATAGTTCCAATCATAAGTGCATAGAATTCCAAGTAAGGGATGATATGCTAGCAATGGCCTCTCCCACATACTACTTGCTATCGGTCTAGTAAAGTAGTCAATTGCTTAGGGGCAATTTCGCAACTCCTACCACCACTTTTCCACACTCGCTATATTTACTTTATTGCTTATTTACTTACAACAACCCATACTTTTTATTTACGTAATCTTTATTATCTTGCAAACCTATCCAACAACACCTACAAAGTATTTCTAGTTTCATACTTGTTCTAGGTAAAGCGAACATCAAGCGTGCGTAGAGTTGTATCGGTGGTCGATAGAACTTGAGGGAATATTTGTTCTGCGTTTAGCTCCTCGTTGGGTTCGACACTTTTACTTATCGAAAACTGTTGCGATCCCCTATACGTGTGGGTTATCAGTGCTCATAGGGGTAGGGTGTGCGTATGCGTTCATAGCGGTGAGTGTATGCGTGTTTATATGAACGCTTGCGTCTGTACTGTGTTAAAAAAAGGGAGGTCCAACAGTAGAACTTCCAATTGATTTTTTTTTAAATTTGAATTTTTAAAATATAATATATAAGGAAAACATAGTGTGATCCGTGGACCATCCCGTCCAATGTCACTGGACGTGCATTAAAATAGACACACCAAATTTTCACAGACATGTTTAGACGTGTCCACAGACAGTGATAGGGAAGCCAGTCATTCGATAAACATCAAATAAGCATCAAATCCGGACAATAGGGTGGGCCATGTAAACCCAGAGAAAAAAACACATGTGGTGTAGGGAGATGTAGTTCAACTGACAAGTCAGACAGGTGGACGTCAGACAGGTGGACGTCCGTACTCCCCCAAACCTCCTCCGATTCTCTACTGCATCCTATGATGTAGTTTAAGATAATGACTTCAGACTTCGGAGTTTCAAACATATTTATGAAGATTTGAGAAACACATGTTCCATATATATGCATGAATAGCAAGGTTGCGAGTAGATTCACATGATCAAAAGTACAATTTTGTAAAATAAAAAGAAACAAAGTGTAGAGTTTCATTACTTTCAACAAAACAAACAAAGTGTTTCCCAATTTATAAGAAGAAGTTTTTAAGTGTCACAAGTCTGTGAGATGCCGAGATAGAAAACTCCATGTAAGCATGGCGGCAGGCCAGGCCGGCAAGACTTGGAACGTACTCCATGGTATGCATCATGTTTGGAGCCATGCTGTAGCTTGACTTGGCATGACATGAGTTGTGCCCCGAGAAGCAGAGAGCAAGAGTTTTGAACTTCTACATTTCTCCAGCCTTCATGGAACTCCGGCGGGCCATCAACTCGTCTATCAGCCGGCCAACAGCATTGTAGGAAGATCCACCGTCCTCCACCGCGCTCCTCGCCTTACCACCGAGGGCCTTGGCCTTCTTTCGCATGGCGTCACCCTCCTCGCCGTTGCCCATCAATCTCCCGATGGATCCGGCGATCACCTCGCCGCCGATCACCTCGTGGGCCTCCACGCACGATGCGTAGTCCTTGGCGCCGATGCTGACGCCCACCTTGAGCAACTCCACGATAACCTTCTCGTTGTTGAACTGGTCTGCATACCGCGGCCACGTGACCATCGGCACGCCGGCGCTCACGGCCTCCAGCGTCGAGTTCCAGCCGCAGTGCGTCAGGAACCCGCCGACGGCAGGGTGGTTCAAGATGAGCATCTGCGGCGCCCAGCCTCGGATGATGAACCCGCGGCCGCCGTGTGCCGTCAGCTCGGCGAAGCCTTCGGGCATCCACTCTGAAGAGTCTGGACATGCGGCGCCGATCACCCACACGAAATTCATGCCTGAGAGCTCGAGGCCGCGTGCCAGCTCGTGCAGCTCCGCCGGCGAGAAACTGGTTAGCGTGCCGAAGGAGATGTACACCACCGAGCCGGCCGGCTTCATGTCCAGCCACTCGATGCAGTTGTCCGCGTCTGGCGAGAGCGCGTCGGTGCCTCTCCCGGCCATGTCCTTGGTGGCGAGTGCCACCGGCCCGACGAGCCACGCGCGCCGGCCAAGCGTCGTGCGGTAGTGCTCGACGTAGTCCGGCTCCAGCTCGTGGAAGCTGTTGAACACCTCGCCGAAGCTCCTCTGGTCCGCGGCGTTCAGACCCTCGAAGAACGCCCAGCCCCAGTGTTCCGCCTCGTTCGCGGGGTCCATCAACTGGCTGCGCCTCAGCTCGACACGGTGCGGCAGGCCCGGCAAGGAAACGAGGGCGTCGGGGTCGTCGGGGACAGTCGCTAACGGGTTGTTGCGCAGCATGGTGTCGATGCAGGACAGCGCGAACATGCTGCTACCCATGAACGCAAGGCGCGGGACGCCGTGCTCCGCGGCGGCGTCCACGGACCATGGGAATAAGCTGTCGGACACGACCGCGTCGGGGCGGTTGTCAACCAAGAACCGGTCGAAGGGCTCCCGGAGCAGCTGCGCCGCCTCAAAGAACTTGCCGCGGTCGCCCTGGGTTTTAATGGCCGTGCCGTTCTCGACGCCCGGCGGGAGCCCGACGTCAGGGAAAGGCACGACGGAGATATCGATCGCCGGGGAGTTGGTGCCGGCGAAAGCGTCGTTGGCACGGTCGACGGCCGAGCGCATGATGGCGGCGTTGACGGGCGTGGTGAGGATGGTGCACCTGACGCCGCGGGCGGCGAAGAGCGCGGCCATGTCGGCGATTGGGATGAGGTGGCCGTGGGCTGGGAACGGGAAGAAGAGGATGTGCAGCGGCTGCTGCTGCTGCTCGCCTTTGACTGCCATGGCTAGCTGCTTCATGTGACGACAGAAGTATACTGCGGCGCGGCTAGTACGGATATGATGAGTTTGAGAGATGGACCTAGGCTATAGGAGTGATACGTACCATGGTTTCGGAGCAATTAAGAAGAGAGCCGTGTAGAGAGGAAGGAGAAGTAGCTTCTGGCTTGGTGATCTCCGCCTACTAGAATCCATCCAAGTTGCTTGGAAGTGCCGTTCGAGATTTTGATGCCTTCACGTATTACATGCGAGAGTTCAAACAAAATTTGTTTCACTTGTTTGTACCATTGGTACTGAGTCATAAGCGTATTTATTCAGTCTGCAATCATTCAGATAATATCATGACGACAAAAGTTACTATATGTCTCGTTGAAAGAAAAAGTCACTTAACAAAGATACAACTAGTAAGATTCCCTTACTCCCGCGCCTGGGGTTTTACTCCTCACTAGGGATACCCCGCCAGCGAGTTTTACCACCATCCGCATTCCCCAATTCATCCCATC
>NC_041380.1:470007034-470020681 GCF_002162155.2 Triticum dicoccoides | reverse complement strand
CACACACACACATCCCCATCCTCCCAAGACAGATGGCGACCGTGCCTCATGCCCAATCGGAGACCAGTGGCGGCGTGACCGCCGTCAAAACCGATCTAGTCAATTTCTTCGAGTAGTTAGAACTCAATGACGAAGACTTTGATGGTCTGGAGATAGATGAGGATGATCCTGGTATCAATGAAGCATTCGATGGCTAACCCTAGCTAGGGTTCACACTGAGAAAACTTTCATCCAGGTTACGTTCTACTGCCACATGCGCGCTGCTTGGAGCGCAGGAGGTTTGCTTCCGCCCAATTGGTTCAAATATTTTCGTTGTCTGAGCATTGTGCTTGGGCGATTGGAAGAGAATATGTATCAGAGCCCTTGGTTGTTAAGAAATTGGGTGGTACTGATGTGCCCATACGACGCCTTAGCAAAGCTGAGGATGTGAGCATTATGTTCATGTCGATATGGCTGCAATACACAAGTTACCGAATGGATTCTGCAAGAAAGGAATAGTGGAAAAGCTCATGAAAGATGCTAGGGCGATCCTGGATATGCGACTTTTTTTTTAGAATCACCGAGGGGAGTTCCCCACCTGAATATATTACTCAAACGACTGCGAAGGCAGCGAGTACAGGTTTACAGCGGCACGGTTCAACGTGTAGAAATTACAGCGGCACGATGCAACATGCAGAGAGGAAGGAGTGCCACAAAAAAAGTGCCTCCTTGTCACCCGAGTCCAGGCGGTGTGACCAAATGTCTAGGTCAGAGATGAGGTTCCTAATTGTTATTACAGAACGTTGGTCGATACTCCTAAACAACATGTCATTACGTGCTGCCCAAATCTTCCAGAGTAAGGGGGGGAGGACGAAGGACCATGTATCTGTGGGTAGATGTTGGGGCAGAGGTGTGTCCCAGAGCTCGTTGAGGTCGTCGGACAAGGGCAGGAAGCCTAGTTGTTGCCAAATCCTATTGGCAAGGGGGCATGTGATGAAGATGTGAGTGGAATCTTCAGGTGATGTAGCACAGCGAGGGTACGTGTTGGAGGGGATTATGTGCTTGTGGGCGAGGTTTGCAGCATAGTTGAGGCGATCTTTGAAGAGGAGCCATGCAAAAATCTTGATCTTGCGAGGAACCTTGGTGCCCTAGATGAGGGGGCAGTGGGATCTGTGTCCAGCTTAGTCATGAGTGTGCCGTATGCTTGCTTGGTCGAGAAGTCATGCCCCTGGAGTAGGAACCGTTGGTCCTCCTCAGTCGACTGCATGAAGTCCTGCAAAACAGCCAAAAGCGAAGCAAGCTCTCGTTCTGCTGTTAGAGAGAGACGATTACGGAGGTTGGCTTCGATGCCGAAACGCAAAATGTTAGCTACTTTAACCATTTGTAGAGTGGAGTGCGAGAGGAGGTGTGGAAAGGTGGTATCTAGGGGTTTTGGTGTGAGCCATGTATTCAGCCAGAAGTATGTGTGCGTGCCACTGTTGGTGATAACAAAGGTTATTGACTGAAGGGTGGGTATCTGTTGGGTTATCGTGCGGCACAAGAAAGAGGTTTGTGGGGCTGAGGAGACGAGGGTGTATGGGTGCTTGAGGTCTATCCAATCTAGCCAAGGTGAGTGAACGGAGGAGAGTGCTTTGACGGCAAACTTCATTAAGAGGCAGCTATTTTGAACGTGAAGGTTTTTGAGCCCCAAACCACCGATTTTTTTGGCGAGCAAACATTTTTCCACGCAATTAGGCACTGAGCACTCGAGCACGCATCTTCACCAGCCCAGAAAAATGACCTCCTTAGGGAGTCAATGACTTTGAGGGTCTTTTTTGGGATACGGAAAACATACATGAAGTATGTAAGGAGAGAGTGGAGGACCGCCGATATGAGGATGAGCCGATCGCCTTTGTCCAGAAGTTTTGCGCGCCAACCAGTTAGTAATTTCCGAGATCGTGCAATCAAGGGGGCAAACGCATTTGAAGGGGGCTTGATTGGAGCAAGGGGGAGGCCCAAATAAGTTTGAGGGAAGGGTGCTCGCGAGCATCCCGTGGCGATAGCAGCAGCATCAGCGACAGATTCATCTGTGTGTAGGGTAGCCATGGTGGTTTTGGAGAAGTTGATGGTGAGGCCGGTAGCTTGCACAGTTATTTAAGATTCTTTTTAGGGCTGCGGCAGCAAGTGAGGAGGCGGCTGCGACAATGAGTGTATCATCGGCGTATTGGATAATGGTGGGAGGCAGGTGGGTGAAGATGGGATGGTGAAGGAGATCTGGCTCTGGGTTTTGTATGATGAGTTGCTGGAGAAGATCTGCGACGATGAGGAACAGGTAAGGCGAGGCGGGGTCACCCTGTCGAAGGCCTTTCTTGCGTTGAATCCAGTTGCCGGGAATGCCATTTAGGAGGACAGCAGTTCTGCCCGTTTGTAAGATGTTTTGAATCCAGGTTCGAAAGGTTTGGGAGAAGCCACGGGCATCTAATATCCTATCTAGGGCAGGCCAGCGACAGAATCGAAAGCCTTTCTGAAGTCGAGTTTGAAAACCATGGTGGATTTTTTTTCGGGAGTGGCAAGAGCTGATTAGGTCGGCCACAAAGACGTAATTTTCGGCTATATTCCTACCGGTGATGAAGCCTGTTTGGTTCCCGTGGACTAGGGTAGGAATGAAAGGTTTTATGCACGAAGTGATGGCTGTGGCAAAAGCTTTGACAGGGCAGTTTTGTAGGGAGATAGGCCTGAAGGCATCGAGTGAGGAGGTAGCTGTGTTTTTTGGGAGGAGGACGATGTGTGCATGATTCAGCCGTTCTGTGTCGGATATGTGACTATTGAATACCCGTGATGACTATGTATGTGTTCGGGTACGGCATGAGGTGTGAATGCCTCTCACAGAGTACGTGAGTATTCTTAGAGGAAAAGAACACCAAGTTTATCTTGTGCGCCATGAGAAGCTCGCACGATTTTGTAGCGTCTGTTACCTTGTTGGGCACGAGTTCAAGGAGTGTGGCTCTTGTATCCATGATGGGAAGAGTAAAAAATAATATGAAATATGGTTGTATGCTGATGCGCCGAACCACCCGCGTGCTGATGAGAAATTTGCAAATGGCATAACAGTAGTCCGACCATTTTTACAAAGTTTGCAGCAGAGTATGATTCTTTGGGCATATGGCTCCTGTCGAGCTCCTCTGCAACTTCTTCGCTACTTCTCTTCGTCTTGACACTCTCAACCGGATTAGCTTTTAGCTTTTCAACGAACATAGCTAGGATCACCATTTGGCTATCTGCAATTTTAGTGGCTTGTGCCTCCATGCTACGAGTTCTTTCCTCTAAAACATGCATATCGTTAGTGAGTCTATCAATTTTACCGGTCATTTGACTGAGCATATTAACATGATTCTTCAAGATATCGATGAAGATTTTATTTTGCTCACTTTGAGCAGTGATAAAAGTTTTGAGAGTTTCATCCAAGTATTACCGTTGCTCGTTCCACTAAAATTATTGGGTGCTCCATTATTAGTTGGATACAGTGGCCTAGGATCATAACCATTATTTTTCCAATTGGAATTATAATTGTTGCGAGCAATGAAGTTAACATCACCTTCGGTAGTTGCATAAATATTTACCTCTTCTTTACCTCTTATGGTGTTGATGAGTTCATCTATCTTTGTCGTTAGTCCCTCATCTATTTCTCTGAAGATAGCATTCACCTTTCTTGTGGTAGACCTTTCTACATTTCATTGGCCATGGTTTTCTTGCATATATCAAGTAGCTTCTTGGCCTCTTCAATTGTTCTTCTCATTATAGTTCCTCCTGCAGTTTTATCAAGCATAGTCTTTGACATGGGATTAAGAGCATTATAAAACAAATGAATAATTGACCATTCTTCCATTCCATGGTTGAGGCAGTTTCTTATAGCCCCTTCATGCGATCCCACACAAAGTGCTAGTGGCTCACGTTCTTTTGTCTTAAAACTAGTGACCTGAGAACGAAATTGCATAATTTTTTCAGGGGACAAAACTGAGATAAAAAATTTCTACAACAAGCAGACCGTGAAGTTATAGTTCCTCTAGGCAAAGCTAGAAGCATTTTGTTGCTTTTCCTCTAAAGGAGAAAGGAAATAGATGCAACTTCAAAGTATTCGGTACATTGTCTATAATACATATCATGTCACACATCTTAGTAAAATTGTGTGAGTGCATGCCGACATCCTCTAATGCAGTGCCTCTAAATTGGTCTTGTTAAACTATTATGACTAAGTGGGGCTTAATTTTATATTGCTCGGCAATAACATTAGATTATGCAATCGATGCACACATAAAGATTTCATTTGGAGCAAAGAAGACTTCAAGTTTTTGAGCCATAATATGTTTTTTAGTTTTCGGTAACAACACAAGTAGAAAAACAAATAAAGCCAAGAACAAAAATTGAAAAAAAACTCTAACAATGACTCCAACGCGGTGACTAGTGATAAGATGTCTCCCAAGAACGGTGCCAGAAAAGGTGGTTGATTACCTTTGAGATCGGATTTAGATAACGAGGGTTTCCATGACTTATTCGCAAGTTGCGACTCTGAGTTATCGAACCCACGAGAGGACGTAAACTACGACAAAGGCTCTGACAAGTTATTGCTAGCGAACTAAATTTCAGCTTATCAAGTGAACCTTAGCAACTTTTTGGGTGAAACACTATTATTAAAAACAACAATGAGTATGAGGTCTTACTCTCACAATCTTATATTTGTGTTCGGAGTCCTAATGATATTAAACCATGCTTTCGAAGACAACTGTTATGTTGTGCTTGCAACGCGAAAATGTGAGGAATGTGTCCAAATTACGTCTTGACCGTTGCGCGACCTGCATGAGTTAGTTATCCAACTAATGGCCCTTACCATCGCACGGGGTTACCTCGGTTATTAAAAATAAATATTCAGACATAAGCACTTGGCATTTAATGACTACACTCCATTCGTCCCCAAGGAATATCTTCCCCCTACCATACTAACCCCTTCTCTCGCTGCTTTTTGGGATAGTTTTCCACGTCCTCCTCGCTCTTTACCTCCTCCTTGATCTATTTACAACCTGGGTAATGGCAGGGCCTTATGATGAGAACAAGACAAGAGACAATTCTGTTGCAATCGGGCACATACAAATAACATCAAATGTACAAAGTCATTCCAACAATATCTTCCACAAATACATCAAGTTGCAAGGTCGTGCATCAACCCATTGTCTTACCGAATTACTCACACATGGCGATCACAAGATGAACCCATCGAAGATGACATAAATAAGAATGGTTGAATATTAATATGTTATCCAATAGTTGTTGGATGCCATACACGGATTACAAGTATGACTAACTTGGCGATGGATCGTTGCAGTTATGATGCTAACGGCTGCTATGGAGATGAGATGGGAAATGACGGCGGCTAGGGTGGAAGATGGTTCTGATTCTTCGTTTCATGAGTGGTGCTCTCTCTATTGACAATTATTCGTTGACCCCTTAGAAGTTGGTCAGGTGGACCTGCTGGAGGCAGCGGCAGACGGTATGAGCGCAGGTACGAGTGCCGAGCGCCCGCCTTGCGCTCTTTTGACTTGTGTGCACCTTCAATTGCCTTCTCTCTTCCACCAAACTTCATGTTTTCTTGTGTGTGATGATTTCCTTCCATGTCTGGGCCCTTTTTCTCATGAAAACACATTAAACAAAGGATTTCATGATCTCTCGCATCCATTAGTCATTAGTGACAATATAAAATTGATTTTTTGAGAAAATCTGCGATTATCCGGTTTAAACAATGGTGTGATAAGTGCAAAAATATTAGCCCAGACAACTGTTGCGACCCCCACCGATGTCTTGGAAGCTTGGAATGTCGTTGCTGATTCCGGCCGTTTTCCCATCCCCTCAATTGCCTGAGATGGTAGCTGCCGCACCACCGTCGACTGACGAGGTCGATTAACGACCAAGCGACCTCCAGTCGAGTGACCCAACTATACGGAACCATTGGTCCCGTTCGATGCTCTCAGCGCTCGGGCAGCGCACTGCCACTGGAGTTGGCCGCACCCTCGGCTCCTGCTACCTTATGACTCCTATTCTAGGTGGCCCGACGAATGTCTTGACCCTAGCGAACTCTGCTAGCCGAAATTGTTCTCGGCTCCTACGACCGTCAGATTCGCCTCCCGACCTTTCTATTGTTGGACCTCATGTTTCAACTGCTTCTCAATTTTTTAGGCACCACTTTTACATAATCTGTTGGAGCAACAACAACCATGGTGTGCAAAACTCTTCTCCCTACTACCCTTTAATTGTTTTTACATCAGGTTTTACATCATCTGTTGGAGTTACATCTGTTGGAGTTATTCTAACTACTCCCTACCTTCCTAAGCCCATGTAGGCGGGAGTGGCACGCGACGCCGTTTAGGCCGAACTGAATAGCATAGGAACAAATGAGATACGGCCTTTCATCAAAGCTTACGCATGCTCTCCCCCGCCGCCGCCGTTGTAGCCGCCGTCCGCGCTGCGGGGGGGTCACCGACGGCCGTACGCCGCGCCCACGCGCGTCTCCTCAAGGATGGCCTGGCGCTGCACCCTCCCGCGCCGTCCCTTCTCGTCTCCGCCTACGCCAAGTGCCGCCTCCTCCCCGACGCCCGCAGGGTGTTCGACGAAAGCCCGCGCCGGGACCTCCACCTCTACTCGTCACTCCTCGCCGCCGTCTCCAACTCCGACGCTCCTTACCTCGTGCTCCCGATCATACGTCGCATGCTCTCTGCTGACGCCCTCCAGCCGGACCACTTCGTCCTGGCCTCCATCGCTAGCGCCTCCGCCAGGTTGCGAAGCCTCAGTCTTGGTAAGCAGCTCCATGGACACTTCGTTGCTTCCCCGTATAGCGGAGATGATGTCGTCAAGTCTTCTCTGATCGATATGTACTGTAAATGTGGCTTTCCGGATGATGCCAGGAAGGTGTTTGATGGTATGAGTCCCAAGAACAGCGTCGTGTGGACTGCGCTTGTTTCTGGGTACGCGTCGAACGGCTATACTGACGAGGCACTGGAGCTCTTCCGGAGCATGCCTGGACGCGGCCTCTTTGCATGGACTGCACTCGTATCAGGATTTGTAAGAGCTGGCGAGAGTGTTAGCGCATTGGAGCTGTTTCTTGAGATGAGGCGGGATGCCGTTACTATTGATGACGCATTTGTGTTGTCATCTGTAACTGGTGGGGCTGCAGACCTGGCTGCGCTTGTTCTGGGTAGGCAGTTGCATGGTTTGTCCATGAGGCTTGGGTTCTTGTCCAGCATGATGGTTGGGAATGCATTGGTTGACATGTACTCCAAATGTAGCGACATACACTCCGCTAGAGAAGTATTTGAAGAGATTACAGTGCGTGACATCATCTCGTGGACGACAATGATTGTTGGAGAGGCCCAGCATGGTCGAGCAGGGGAGGCTTTTGGTCTTTATGACCGGATGATTCTTGCAGGAGTGAAGCCCAATGAGGTGACATTTGTTGGGTTGATCTATGCATGTAGCCACGCTGGTCTTGTTCAGAAAGGTCGGCAACTGTTTGACTCAGTGAAGCGGGAGTATGACATCAACCCTGGATTACAACTCTATACATGCTACCTAGATCTTCTTAGTCGTTCGGGCCATTTATCAGAAGCTGAAGAACTCATCACTACGATGCCATATGAGCCTGATGAAGCTGCTTGGGGGGCCCTCTTGAGCGCATGCAAGAAACACAACAATGCTGAAATGTGTGTCAGGGTTGCTGATAATCTGTTAGAGCTGGGACCAAAATATCCTTCAACATGTGTCTTGTTATCTAATGTCTATGCAGTGAATGGCAAATGGGGGTCTGTGAGCACGGTGAGAAAGCTCATGGCTAATATGAAGATAAATAAAGAGCCTGGGTATAGCTGGGTTGAAGTTGGAAGAGAATCTCGTCTGTTTCATGCTGGGGAAGTTCCGGTTGATATGAGAGAAGAAATTCTAGTTTTTCTCGAGGAATTAGTCTCGGAGATGCGCCGGAGGGGCTATGTCCCTGATACCAGTTCTGTGATGCATGATCTGGAGGAGCATGAAAAGGAGCACCATCTGTTCTTGCATAGTGAGAGGCTGGCTGTTGCTTTTGGAATCCTCAAGTCTCTTCCGGGGTCGGTGATCCGGGTGGTGAAGAACCTCCGTGTCTGTGGGGACTGCCATGTAGTGATGAAGTTAATTAGTGAAATTTTCCAGAGGAAGATTATTGTGAGAGACGCTACTCGTTTCCACCATTTTGAAGGTGGGAAGTGCTCTTGTGGTGAATTCTGGTAGCAGAACTGATCTGCTGATGTTCAGTTGTGCCTCTAGTCCTCTAGGTATGGTCTAATATCTTAACTTTCCCATGTCTAGAGAGATCGGTACGAAATGGATGACCTTTTTACTGTATGACTGAATTGATGTTTCAGTCTTAGAGAAGACAAAACCGTATATGGGCCAACCAACAAGCGCGACTAATAGAAACTAGAACTGTCCATTTGTTGTATCCTATTGTTCCTAGCTTTATGTACATCCTGGTAACAGATAGTCCTTTGGAGTAGCCTGGGGAAACTATAGGGTCATGTTGCTACATTTTTTTCCTAAAAAATCTAAACATTTTTGTCAGTGAATTCAAAGGTTATGTTATCGGTGAATTCAAAGGTTATGTTGTCGGTGAATAATGTGTTTTTTTATCCTTCGTACTTTTCTGATCTGCTATTATGCAACCCAGCTCTCCGATACTGTTGATATAATACTACTCGTAGGGCTTGGTGAAAGATTAGACTGAAGTAGCTAAGATTGAGAATTCCAAAGTAGATCTGTTGACTCAGGTACTCCAATTTTTTCTTTTCTTTTTAGAAAAGATAAACCCCGGCGTCTGCATCTTGAGATGAACCCAGCCAAATTTTATTAAGGTTGCAGTATCAAGCTCCAGTTCTGAAGTACAAAAAAACAAGCCACAACCGGCAAAAATAGGAATATATGCCTACACATAGCCTACTATTGAACCGTCACCCAAACCGGTTGTACGTATCCCTTGCTACCATCTTCCATTGGTTGCACTGTGTATTAATCCATTGACACAAAGTTAGACACAATGGATCCGACTAGCTTATAAAAGTTGGAGATGTAGGATTTAAGGTTGTCTTGACCAACAATGGTGCCCTCATCTTGTTCAAGCTGAACAATTTTTCTTCTTTTTATGCTTCCCGTTTGTAATTAAATGGAAAAACTGGGTGTTACTATCACCTTCCCGCATGTCCCTCACTTTGGTACTTTGACTCAGGTACTCCAGTGGGTTGGCTAAACTTGTTTCTTTACTTTATTACATGCCTACATAACAATTTTGATGCCACCCCAGTAGAAGAGTTTTATGTTTGTGGACAACATAGTATACCATTTATTTTCCAACAGCTGTGATTCTGAGATCTTGTGCCGCCAAATGACTACTGAAAACACTTGAACTATTAGAGAATAGAAGGATACCAAAACTTTCAACATGTTTGCGTTGATGATTGCCGGTGCCGAGATTATTAGTGCATCCAGCTCTGTCAGCCAGTTTTATGTGATAATCAGTAAACACAAAGCAGCAAGTTACTGTATTTACTTCAGTACATAATTTTGTGACGAAAAGGAGGGCTGGAGCAAGTCATGAACATCGGGCAGCTTTAATTGCAGATGGGAGGGCAAGAGAAAGGGGGGGAATTCATTACGGTCTCACCTTCCATGAAAAAAGGTAAAACGCTGCTTTTGATAAGGTAAAAAAAGAGTGGAAGAGACGAATTGTCTAGTGGAGGCCCATGTGGTAAACTTTAATTAACCCCATGCACATGGCCACCCTCTTGTTTCACGCAACCCAACCCTGCTTTACTTGTTGCCATCCTATAGAACCATGGATGGACCACGCCTTAAATATTTCTGTCAAGCAGCGCTTAACAACTCTCTGACCATGATGCCAAGCCAACAGTTACCTCTAATGACTTAACCTACAGCTTCACAAGAGGACATGGGGTGTGCACTGCAGCACCGGTAACAGTTCACCAGAAAGTTTCAGTTTTCTAAGCATTAATTAACTGTTGCAGTTACCTTTACGTCCATCAGTTTCAGATTAAATATTTGCGGCATACGCGTTCTACATGGTGAGCCCTACTCCTCCTCCCTCTCTGGCCTCCTTTTCCTCTTTGTGTCAATTCACAAATCCATTTGATAGACAAGCACACAACCTTTGCTTTCCCTGTGCAGGTTTGTTATTGAAAAGGAAGCAGCAGCAATTCCTTGTTCCATGCTGTGCCTCATCATGGCTTCTTTCTTCTTTAGCATCGCTGCATCATTTGGGCCACTAAAGCCCTTCTTGCCCTTGTGATTGTGAGCAAGTTCTTGATGCTTCCCAGATCCCAAATGGCCATACAACTCACGCTTCTACTCATTTCGTGTAGCCTTTACAGTATGTATTCCTCTTCTTCTTTCTCCACGTCCTCCTCTCTTGCATTGCTGGTGCTGGTTATCTCCACCTGCCTCTCCTTGCTCTTCTCAAACCTCAGACAACTGGTGAGAACCAGCAGCCACAAAGCTTCCATGGAGGTGGTTGCTCATCAGGAGAAGAGCACTGTGCCACAAGATGAGGTGTCCGAGGATGCGCTGGAGGATTCGGCTGGAAGCCTGTCGGGGTCTTCAGATTGCCAGGTCAGCGAAGAGGGGACTGATGAAGTCTCGGTGTCTGATGACGACGACGATGAGAGTCTTATTGAGATCTCCCTTGTTGATGGGTACTATGTGGGGCAAGAGGAGCAATGTCTCTGGAAGAAGGAGCAAGACCTCCTCGCCGACTTCCTGCCGGAGTTCGCTCTTGACAGGAGGGACTTCATAGACATCTTGTCGGAGATCAGTGAGGAGGAAAACATGATTGAGATTGACATTGCAAGGGGCTCCATCAAGTGCGCAAACTTCAGCATCAAAGCATGAGCTTTGCAGAGGTTTGGTCTATGAATTGCTCCGGAGCTTTCGTCAGGGCAAGGGAGTAGTAGTAGGTTGTACTACTGGAATACATGTGGTTTATTGCCTTGCCTTTTTTTCACAAAGAGCTCAGTTTTCATTAGTGATTCTTCAGTGGAAGCCTTGCTGCATCTCTTTTCTTGTGCTTTCTGAATGTTACTAGAGAAGGAATAAAGCGCGTGCACATATTTGGCTCGAAGAGATTTAAGGAAATCATATGTGTTTGCTTGGCCCTTCTTTTCATACCTAGTGTTTTAGACTTGAGTAGATGCTAATAGTTATGTCAGGGCTAGCTATATCAATCTCAAGGTGGGGTATACTTAAGTTACTTTATACAGGTTAGTGCACTAATACAGAACTGCATTGCAATTAAAAAACTGAATATGATTTGTAAGCTACTTGATGTGGTTTTAGAAATTAAGCTCAACCTTTTGTCATTCTCAATGAAAAACTGGACATTCATCCAATCAAAGGTAGCGGCATATGGTTCAACAATGTAGAATAATCGGTCTTTTAGTTTGTGCAGCTGGGTGCTTTTAGCGCTGATGTTTGATATGGAAAAAGGTTATGAGATCTTAATGATTTGCACAGTAGCTTCTAGTGCTGTCCATAACAAATGTAGTTTTGGGGATCCCTTGTTTATTGGAAGATACTGATAAGATATAGGAAAACATTTCAGCGTACTACTGTTTTAGAGGTTTAGGGCATGTACAATGGTTGATAAGATAGTCTTATTTTAAGTTTTGCATGTAATTTAGAGACGACAAAGAAAAATGTCTACAATGGATCATCTCTTAGCCTTATCTTCAATAACTAGCAATTCCTAAAAATGTGGTGAGACATATTGTGCTAAGAGATCATCTCTTGTCTTATCTTAAATAAGAGAAGACAAGCCTTCTCTTATGAGTCCTCTCTCCTCCCCCTCATCATTTATCCTACGTGGCACCCCTAAGATAGCACCATTGTACATGCCCTTAGGTAGCTGAACAAAAGATACACAGGAATGCTTGTTTTAACTCCACCTTGGATTCTTTCTCCTTGTTTTAAGTACAAAAATTGAAGATAATGAGTGTGAGCATTTGTAATCTGACATGCTGACACTTGACACATGCACATGCCTCCATTCACTGTTGGAAATAGGCAAAAAAAAGCGGGAAACAGGGAGGTTTACTATTGTAAGATAATGTCTTTACAATCAAAATTGAGCAACTCAGCAACAAACAAAGGGGCCTCTAGGAGCCAAACATTGGCCGTTACACCCCTCCTAGCAGCTTGAGCAGGTTCATGAGCTACTCTGTTGCCTCCCCTGTTCACAAAACTGCACCGAAATTCAGGAAGCTCTGCCACAACATCTCTAATACCTTCCAATTGTGGCTGCCCAATCCATCAATCAGAACTTCACAGTCTGACTCCAGGATTGTTCACAAAACAAACAGATTGTGTAACTGATGCCTCCCCCTTGCCCTGGACTCCATCATTCCTCAAATGCCATGAGCGCCAAAAAAGGACATTTGCTCGGTTATCAACATTTACTGAATTTAAGAGCACCTGGAGCCAAAAGAGGGCCCGAATACCTGAACTCCTCTGTGGGCAATTCCCACGCCTCCCTGATTGCTGCTCAGGAGGGGTGTATTTTTTGTTCAGTTACCTAAACCTCTAAAATAGTAGTGATTCTTCTGTGGAAGCCTTGCTGCATGTCTTTTCTTGTGCTTTCTGAATGTTGCTATAGAAGAAATAAAGTGCATGCACATATTTTGCTCGAAGATATTTAAGGAAATAATATGTGTGTGCATGGCCCTTCTTTACATACCTAGTGTTTTATACTTGAGTAGATGCTAATAATTATGTCAGGGCTAGCTATATCAATCTCAAGGTGGGGTATACTTAAGTTACTTTACAGGTTAGTGCACTAATACAGAACTTCATTGCAATTAAAAAACTGAGTACGGTTTGTAAGCTACTTGATGTGGTTTTAGAAATTAAGCTCAACCTTTTGTCATTCTGAATCAAAAGCTCGGCATTTATCCAATGAAAGGTAGTGGCATATGGTTCAACAATCTAGAATAATCGGTCTTTTAGTTTGTGCAGCTGGGTGCTTTTAGCGGCTGATGTTTGATTTGGAAAAAGGCTACGAGATCTTCATGATTTGCACCTCTATTAGTAGCTTCCTGTGTTGTCCATAACAAATGTAGTTTTGAGGATCCTTTGTTTTCTGGAAGATACTGAGAAGATATAGGAGAACATTTGAGTGTACTACTGTAACTGATGTTTAGGTAACTGAACGAAAAATACACAGGAATGCTTATTTTAACTCCCCTTTGGATTCTTTCTCCTTGTTTTAAGTACAAAAATCGAAGATAATGAGTGTGAACATTTGTAATCTGACATGCTGACACTTGGCACTTATAAGTGTGCACATGCCTCCATTCACTGTTGGAAATAGGCAATTTCATGATTAACTAGCGGCTAACGCTCGCCTTTTTTTTGTGAGGGGCGATTTAAAAAAAAAATACACATCAAACTTTTTCTCACTTTTAAAAATGATTTTTTTTCACTTGTATTCTGGATATTTGGTGCGCTGTTTTGGGGGGTTGTTTGTTTTCCTAGGGTTATTAGGCTCTGTGTGCTCGGGATGTGATTGGCCTTTTAGTTTGGTAGCGAATGAGAGATACAATTGTTAGAGCATCT
>NC_041380.1:469984287-470006699 GCF_002162155.2 Triticum dicoccoides | reverse complement strand
CGATAAACCACGCGCTGGGGGCGTGATGCCCCCCAATCACGGCGCCCACGTTTTTTTGAAAATATAAATTATGGCACAAACACGGCGCAAATTCAACCAAACTTCGGCGAGTTCGTTCATATTTAAAATATTTTACAAAAAGGAAAAAAAGCTACTAGGTTGCTCCTCGCCGTCTCCCTCGCCGCCCACCGCCCTTGCAGATCTACATGCCGAGGAGGCTGTAGAACCGCGTGTAGTCGCCGCCGCCGCCGTCGTCGTCGTCGCCTCCGCCGCGGCCGCCGTCCTTGCTGCAACCCTCCCCCGGTTGGCGTGGCGGGTTGGACGGTCCGGGGGCGTCTTCGTCGTCGTCGCTGTCGAGGATCACGACGTCGTGCTCGTCCTCGCGCCCACGTTTGCGGGCGGCTATCTCCTCCAGGGCCCGGCGCTGCCGGACCATCTCGTCGCAGAGGTAGTCGTCCCGCGCCCACTGCATGGCGTCCTCGTCGGAGATGCCGTGCCGGGCTATCTCCTCGTACTCCGCGGGGAGGCCGGGCTTCGGCTTGGGTGCGACGAGGACGTGGCGGCTAGAGGCGGGGGTGGAGTCGCCGATGCGGACGCCGGAGCTGCGGGTGCGCCGGCTGACAGGCGTGTCCTGGGGCTCCGGCTTGACGGGGCGGAGGCAGGGGGAGCCGGTCGACCGACCTGATGAGGAGGAGGACGCCCCGGGGTCCATGCGCCTCGGCGTCCACAAGCTCCCACGACGGCGAGAGAAGGACGGGGGGGAGGGGTACTCCAGCCTCGGCGTGTTGCCGCCCTCGATGTACTCGAGGACGGCCTCCAGCGTGCGGCCGGGCACGTCCCACCATCGGCGCCGCCCCTCGGAGTTGAGCCTACCAGAGGGAACGACGTCGTTGGTGGCCTCGAGCTGCTCGGCGTGGCGGCGGCGAAAGTATGGCTCCCAGAGCGGGCTGTTGGGGACATAGCGTGGCCCCTCCCTCGCCGCCCGCGGCAGGGAGGCGTGGATACGCGCGATCTCCGCGCATCGCGCCGCCCCGGTGGGCGGTGGTGGTACCGGGACCCCGCCGGCGCTGATTCTCCACGCGTCGGGTACCCGCATGTCCGGCGGGACCGGGTACTCGGCCTCGAAGAGGAGCCGAGCTTCGTCCTCGTGAAGGTGGCGGCGGCCGAAGCCGTTCGCCGCCGCACCGTCGCCTGGGAAGCGTTCGACCATTCTTTGAGCTGGAGACGGCGAGAGGAGAGGGAGGAAGGGGGAGAAAGGTGGCGTCAGCGGTGGAGACTCTGTGCGTGCCACCGGCGCGCTGAGGGTCGGCTTTATGTAGGCGGAGGCGCCGCGCGTACGCGTGGCCGTGATAACCCACAAGTATAGGGGATCGCAATAGCTTTCGAGCGTAGAGTATTCAACCCAAATTTATTGATTCGACACAAGGGGAGCCAAAGAATATTCTCAAGTATTAACAGCTGAGTTGTCAATTCAACCACACTTGGAAACTTAATATCTGCAGCAAAGTGTTTAGTAGCAAAGTAATATGATAGTGATGGTAACGGTAGCAAAAGAGTAATGAAAGCAAAGTAATATTTTTGGTATTTTGTAGTGATTGTAACAATAGCAACGGGAAAATAAATAAGCGTAAACCAGTATATGGAAAGCTCGTAGGCATTGGATCAATGATGGATAATTATGGCGGATGCGATTCATCATGTAACAGTCATAACATAGGGTGACACAGAACTAGCTCCAATTCGTCAATGTAATGTAGGCATGTATTTCGAATATAGTCATACATGCTTATGGAAAAGAACTTGCATGGCATCTTTTGTCCTACCCTCCCATGGCAGCGGGGTCCTAATGGAAACTAAGGGATATTAAGGCCTCCTTTTAATAGAGAACCGGAACAAAGCATTAACACATAGTAAATACATGAACTCCTCAAACTACAGTCATCACCGGTAAGTATCCCGATTATTATCACTTCGGGGTTAACGGATCATAACTCATAATAGGTGACTATAGACTTGCAAGATAGGATCTAGAACTCTCATATATTGATGAAAACATAATAGGTTCAGATCTGAAATCATGGCACTCGGGCCCTAGTGACAAGCATTAAGCATAGCAAAGTCATAGCAACATCAATCTCAGAACATAG
The DNA here is from genome assembly GCF_002162155.2 of Triticum dicoccoides. Classification (NCBI taxonomy): domain Eukaryota; kingdom Viridiplantae; phylum Streptophyta; class Magnoliopsida; order Poales; family Poaceae; genus Triticum; species Triticum dicoccoides. Next base: position 470,004,552 of record NC_041380.1, on the reverse strand, counting down.
TGGATACTAGGGATCAAACCCTAACAAAACTAACTCGATTACATGGTGAATCTCATCCAATCCATCACCGTCCAGCAAGCCTACGATGGAATTACTCACGCACGGCGATGAGCATCATGAAATTGGTGATGGAGGATGGTTGATGATGACGACGACGACGAATCCCCCTCTCCGGATCCCCGAACGGACTCCAGATCAGCCCTCCCGAGAGGTTTTAGGGCTTGGCGGCGGCTCCGTATCGTAAAACACGATGATTTCTTCTCTTTTATTTTTTCCTCCCCGAAAGCAGTTATATAGAGTTGGAGTTGGAGTCGGGGGGTCTCCAGGGGGCCCACGAGGTAGGGGGCGCGCCCTAGGGGGGGGGCGCCCCCACCCTCTTGAGAAGGGTGTGGGCCCCTTAGTCTTCATCTTTGGCGAGGATTTTTTATTATTTATTGTAAGATATCCCGTGAAGTTTCAGGTCATTCCAAGAACTTTTGTTTTCTGCACATAAAACAACATCATGGCAATTCTGCTGAAAACAGCGTCAGTCCGGGTTAGTTCCATTCAAATCATACAAGTTAGAGTCCAAAACAAGGGCAAAAGTGTTTGGAAAAGTAGATACGTTGGAGACGTATCAACTCCCCCAAGCTTAAACCCTTGCTTGTCCTCAAGCAATTCAGTTGACAAACTGAAAAAATAAAGAAAAACTTTTACAAACTCTGTTTGCTCTTATTGTTGTAAATATGTCAAGCTAGCATTCAAGTTTTCAGCAAAGATTATAACTAACCACATTTGCAATAATTCTCAGGTCTCATGATTACTCATATCAATAACATAATCAACTAGCAAGCCATAATAATAAATCTCGGATGACAACATTTTCTCAAAACAATCATAATATGATATAACAAGATGGTATCTCGCTAGCCCTTTCTGAGACCGCAAAACATAAATGCAGAGCACCTTTAAAGATTAAGGACTGACTATACATTATAATTCATGGTAAAAGAGATCCAATCATAGTCACACCCAATATAAATTAACAGTAATGAATGCAAATGACAGCTGCGCTCTCCAGCTAGTGCTTTTTAATAAGAGGGTGATGACTCAACATAAAAATAAATAGATAGGCCCTTCGCAGAGGGAAGCAGGGATTTGTAGAGGTGCCAGAGCTCGGTTTTAAAACAGAGGTGAATAATATTTTGAGCGGTATACTTTCATTGTCAACATAACAACCAAGAGATGGCGATATCTTCCATGCTACACACATTATAGGCGGTTCCCAAACAGAATGGTAAAGTTTATACTCCCCCTCCACCAACAAACATCAATCCATGGCTTGCTCGAAACAACGAGTGCCTCCGACATACATCAGGTCCCAGGGGGGGTTTTGTTTGCAATTATTTCGATTTAGTTTGCGTAAAGCATGGGACTGGGCATCCCGGTGACTAGCCCTTTATCTCGTGAATGAGGAGTGGAGTCCACTCCTTTTGAGAATAACCCGCCTAACATGGAAGATACAGACAACCCTAGTTGATACATTAGCTATTCGAGCATACAAAACAGGATGATTATTTGAAGGTTTAGAGTTTGGCACATACAAATTTACTTGGAACGGCAGGTACATACCGCATATAGGAAGGTATAGTGGACTCATGTGGAATAACTTTGGGGTTTAAGGAGTTTGGATGCACAAGCAGTATTTCCGCTTAGTACAGGTGAAGGCTAGCAAAAGACTGGGAAGCGACCAACTAGAGAGCGACAGCAGCCATGTACATGCATTAAAATTAATAAACATTGGATGCAAGCATGAGTAGGATATAATCCACCATGAACATAAATATCGTGAAGGCTATGTTGATTTGTTTCAACTACATGCGTGAACATGTGCCAAGTCAAGTCACTTAAATCATTCAGAGGAGGATACCACCCTATCATACCACATCATAACCATTTTAATAGCATGTTGGTACGCAAGGTAAATCATTATAAATCATAGCTAATCAAGCATGGCACAAGCAACTATGATCTCTAATTGTCATTGCAAACATGTTTCTTCATAACAAGCTGAATCAAGAACGATGAACTCATCATATTTAAAAACAAAAGAGGTCGAGTTCATACCAACTTTTCTCATCTCAGTCAGTCCATCATATATCATCATAATTGCCTTTCACTTGCACGACCGAACGATGTGAATAATAATAAGAGTGCATGTGCATTGGACTAAACTGGAATCTGCGAGCATTCAATAAACATGAGAAGACAAGGCAATATGGGCTCTTTTGTCAGATAAACAATAATGCATATAAGAGCCACTTCAACAATTTAATCAAGGTCTTCTCCTACTGACCCCCAAAGAAAAGAAAAGAAATAAAACTATTTACACGAGAAAGCTCCCAACAAGCAAAAGAAGAACAGGAAATATTTTTGGGTTTTCTTTTTAATTACTACTATAGCATGGAAAGTAAATTAATTAAAAGTTACAACTATTTTTTTGGTTTTTTCTTAAGGTTTATCAAACACACAAGAAGAAAACATAAAAGAAAATAAACTAGCATGGATGATACAATAAAAAAGTATGAGCACCGACATCTGGCAATGAGTGTGTGTGAACATAAATATAATGTCACTGAGAAATACGTACTCCCCCAAGTTTAGGCTTTTGGACTAAGTTGGTCTATGGCCACGGCTGGCCTGGCTAATATCCATAATAATAGTTAGGGTCGTACTGAGATGCAGCGGCTATCGCCTCCTGAGCTGTAGCGTGGCGACGAGCGGCCTCCGCTCTCCTCTCGTATTCATCTGACTCCTCTCTGGTAATAGTGTATCCTCATCTTGCCTGATAATCAAAGAAAGTAGGAGCGGGGAGAGTAATATAGACAGCACATCGTCTGTCAAAGATTAGTCGGTACTGGAGAGGTGATTCGTTCCTCTCGATAAAATGGTGAGAAACCATAGAATCAAAATCTAAATAAGCAGGAGGCAACTCCATGTCTCCTTCACGAATGTCTATCTCAAGAAATTTAGCTAAGCGGGTTGCATAAATTCATCCAAAGAAATCTCCATTATGTCTATTATGATGCAACCTACGAGCTACAATGGCTCACATATGATAAGATTGGTCTCCTGACACAGCACTCCTGAGAATGCTAAGGTCAGGTACACACATGTGACATGCTTCATCCTTAGCATTTATGCACCTACCTATGAAGAGAGCAAAATAATGTATAGCAGGAAAGTGAATGCTCCCTATGGTAGCTTGCGTTATATCTCTGGATTCCCCTACAGTTATACTAGCAAGAAAGTTTCTAAATTCAGATTTAGGGGGATCCCTAACACTACCCCATTGTGGAAGTTTGCAAACAAGAGTGAAATCCTCTAGGTCCATGGTATAAGATTTATCATAAAGATCAAACATGATTGAAGGAGAATTACGTGCAGATGAATACTCAAACCTCCTCACAAAAGAGCGTGTGAGCTCATGATACTGGGGGCATTTGTCTGCCTCAAAGTCCCCAAGATCGGCATTACGCAAATATGCGTTAAATTCTTCTTTAATTCCGCTTGATCCATAAAATTTTCAGAAGGCCACTCACAAGGACGCACTGGAGCGTCTCTTGGTGGCTCTTCGTCAGCATCACGCATTGCAAGCCTGGGTCCTTGCTTCTTTAAAGAACCACCTTGGAACATTTTTGTAAACATATTTCTTCCTCTGAAAAATTCCTATTTTTTTTAGTAACTTCAAAATAAAAGTAAACCAAACTCAACAATATTGATAGCAACTACTCCTACAAGTGCCTAGGACCTATATCATGCATCAAAACTATTTTTGACCATATAAATTTGACATGCAAGCTCAAGAACAGGGAAACCTAAGCAAAACAAATTTGCAATGAATAAAGCACTAGAACAAAAACTAATTGGACTAATGGAGGAGTCACATACCAAGGAACAATCTCCCCAAGCAGTTTTGTGAGAGGTGCTTTGAGCAAGGAGATCGAAAATGGCAGCAAAACGAGCTTGGACTCGGGTTTGAGTTGGTTTTTCGTGTTTGGGGGAGGAAGATGAAGTGTGTGGCTGGAAGAATAAGTGGAGGAGGGCCACCCTGGGCCCACGAGGTAGGGGGGCGCCCTCCACCCTCGTGTCAAGGTGGTTGCCCCCCTGGTGTGTTCTTTGTTCCATAAATCCTCAAATATTCTAGAAAAAAATGTTGGGGAACATAGTAATTTCAAAAAATTTCCTACGCACACGCAAGATCATGGTGATCCATAGCAACGAGAGGGGAGAGTGTGATCTACGTACCCTTGTAGATCGACAACGGAAGCGTTTGGTTGATGTAGTCGTACGTCTCCACGGCCCGATCGATCAAGCACCGAAACTACGGCACCTCCGAGTTCTAGCACACGTTCAGCTCGATGATGATCCCCGGACTCCAATCCAGCAAAGTGTCGGGGAAGAGTTCCGTCAGCACGACGGCGTGGTGACGATCTTGATGTACTACCGTCGCAGGGCTTCGCCTAAGCACCGCTACAATATTATCGAGGACTATGGTGGAAGGGGGCACCGCACACGGCTAAGAATATGATCACGTGGATCAACTTGTGTCTCTAGGGGTGCCCCTTGCCTCCGTATATAAAGGCTCAAAGGGGGGGGGCTGGCCGTCCAAGAGGAGGCGCGCCAGGAGGAGTCCTACTCCCTCCGGGAGTAGGACTCCCCCCCTTTCCTAGTTGGAATAGGATTCGCGGAGGGGGGAAAAGAGGAGAGAGAGGAGGAAGGGGGGCCGGCCCCCTCTCCTTGTCCTATTCGGACCAAGGGGGGGAGGGGCGCGCGGCCCATCTATGGCCACCTCTCCTCTCTTCCACTAAGGCCCATATACCTCCCGGGGGGTTCCGGTAACCTCCCGGTACTCCGGTAAAATCCCGATTTCACCCGGAACACTTCCGATATCCAAACATAGGCTTCCAATATATCAATCTTTATGTATCGACCATTTTGAGACTCCTCGTCATGTCCGTGATCACATCCGGGACTCTGAACAAACTTCGGTACATCAAAATGTATAAACTCATAATATAACTGTCATCGTAACCTCAAGCGTGCGGACCCTACGGGTTCGAGAACAATGTAGACATGACCGAGACACGTCTCCGGTCAATAACCAATAGCGGAACCTGGATGCTCATATTGGCTCCTACATATTCTACGAAGATCTTTTATCGGTCAGACCGCATAACAACATACGTTGTTCCCTTTGTCACCGGTATGTTACTTGCCCGAGATTCGATCGTCGGTATCCCATACCTAGTTCAATCTCGTTACCGGCAAGTCTCTTTACTCGTTCCGTAATACATCATCCCGCAACTAACTCATTAGTTGCAATGCTTGCAAGGCTTCAGTGGTGTGCATTACCGAGAGGGCCCAGAGATACCTCTCCGACAATCGGAGTGACAAATCCTAATCTCGAAACGCCAACCCAACATGTACCTTTGGAGACACCTGTAGAGCACCTTTATAATCACCCAGTTACGTTGCGATGTTTGGTAGCACACAAAGTGTTCCTCCGGCAAACGGGAATTGCATAATCTCATAGTCATAGGAACATGTATAAGTCATGAAGAAAGCAATAGCAACATACTAAACGATCGGGTGCTAAGCTAATGGAATGGGTCATGTCAATCAGATCATTCAACTAATGATGTGATCCCGTTAATCAAATGACAACTCTTTGTCCATGGTTAGGAAACATAACCATCTTTGATTAACGAGCTAGTCAAGTAGAGGCATACTAGTGACACTGTTTGTCTATGTATTCACACATGTATTATGTTTCCGGTTAATACAATTCTAGCATGAATAATAAACTTTTATCATGATATAAGGAAATAAATAATAACTTTATTATTGCCTCTAGGGCATATTTCCTTCAGTCTCCCACTTGCACTAGAGTCAATAATCTAGATTATACTGTAATGATTCTAACACCCATGGAGCCTTGGTGCTGATCATGTTTTGCTCGTGGAAGAGGCTTAGTCAACGGGTCTGCTACATTCAGATCCGTATGTATCTTGCAAATCTCTATGTCTCACACCTGGACTAGATCCCGGATGGAATTGAAGCGTCTTTTGATGTGCTTGGTTCTTTTGTGAAATCTGGATTCCTTCGCCAAGGCAATTGCACCAGTATTGTCACAAAAGATTTTCATTGGACCCGATGCACTAGGTATGACACCTAGATCGGATATGAACTCCTTCATCTAGACTCCTTCGTTTGCTGCTTCCAAAGCAGCTATGTACTCCGCTTCACATGTAGATCCCGCCACAATGCTTTGTTTAGAACTGCACCAACTGACAGCTCCACTGTTTAATGTAAACACGTATCCGGTTTGCGATTTAGAATCGTCCGGATCAGTGTCAAAGCTTGCATCCACGTAACCGTTTACGATGAGCTCTTTGTCACCTCCATATACGAGAAACATATCCTTAGTCCTTTTAAGGTATTTCAGGATGTTCTTGACCGCTGTCCAGTGATCCACTCCTGGATTACTTTGGTACCTCCCTGCTAGACTTATAGCAAGGCACACATCAGGTCTGGTACACAGCATAGCATACATGATAGAGCCTATGGCTGAAGCATAGGGAACATCTTTCATTTTCTCTCTATCTTTAGCAGTATTCGAGCATTGAGTCTAACTCAACTTCACACCTTGTAACACAAGCAAGAACCCTTTCTTTGCTTGATCCATTTTGAACTTCTTCAAAACTTTGTCAAGATATGTGCTTTGTGAAAGTCCAATTAAGCGTCTTGATCTATCTCTATAGATCTTAATGCCTAATATGTAAGCAGCTTCACCGAGGTCTTTCATTGAAAAACTCTTATTCAAGTATCCCTTTTATGCTATCCGGAAATTCTATATCATTTCCAATCAGTAATATGTCATCCACATATAATATCAGAAATGCTACATAGCTCCCACTCACTTTCTTGTAAATACAGGCTTCTCCGAAAGTCTGTATAAAACCAAATGCTTTGATCACACTATCAAAGCGTTTATTCCAACTCCGAGAGGCTTGCACTAGTCCATAAATGGATCGCTGGAGCTTGCACACTTTGTTAGCTCCCTTTGGATCGACAAAACCTTCTGGTTGCATCATATACAACTCTTCTTCCAGAAATCCATTCAGAAATGCAGTTTTGACATCCATCTGCCAAATTTCATAATCATAAAATGCGGCAATTGCTAACATGATTCGGACAGACTTAAGCATCGCTACGGGTGAGAAGGTCTCATCGTAGTCAATCCCTTGAACTTGCCGAAACCCTTTTGCGACAAGTCAAGCTTTGTAGACAGTAATATTACCGTCGGCGTCAGTCTTCTTCTTGAAGATCCATTTATTCTCAATTGCTTGCCGATCATTGGGCAAGTCAACCAAAGTCCACACTTTGTTCTCATACATGGATCCCATCTCAGATTTCATGGCTTCAAGCCATTTTGCGGAATCTGGGCTTACCATCGCTTCTTCATAGTTCGTAGGTTCATCATGATCTAGCAGCATGACTTCCAGAACAGGATTACCGTACCACTCTGGCGCGGATCTCACTCTGGTTGATCTACGAGGTTCAGTAGTATCTTGTCCTGAAGTTTCATGATCATTATCATTAGCTTCCTTACTAATTGGTGTAGGTGTCACAGAAACAGTTTTCTGTGATGCACTACTTTCCAATAAGGGAGCAGGTACAGTTACCTCATCAAGTTCTACTTTCCTCCCACTCACTTCTTTCGAGAGAAACTCCTTCTCTAGAAAGTTTCCGAACTTAGCAACAAAAGTCTTGCCTTCGGATCTGTGATAGAAGGTGTATCCAATAGTCTCCTTTGGATATCCTATGAAGACACATTTCTCCGATTTGGGTTCGAGCTTATCAGGTTGAAGCTTTTTCACATAAGCATCACAGCCCCAAACTTTCAGAAATGACAACTTTGGTTTCTTTCCAAACCATAGTTCATAAGGCGTCGTCTCAACGGATTTTGATGGTGCCCTATTTAACGTGAATGCAGCCGTCTTCAAAGCATAACCCCAAAACGATAGCGGTAAATCAGTAAGAGACATCATAGATTGCACCATATCTAGTAAAGTACGATTACGACGTTCGGACACACCATTACGCTGTGGTGTTCCGGGTGGCGTGAGTTGCGAAACTATTCCGCATTGTTTCAAATGTACACCAAACTCGTAACTCAAATATTCTCCTCCATGATCATATCGTAGAAACTTTATTTTCTTGTTACGATGATTTTTAACTTCACTTTGAAATTCTTTGAACTTTTCAAACGTTTCAGACTTATGTTTCATTAAGTAGATATACCCATATCTGCTTAAGTCATCTGTGAAGGTGAGAAAATAACGATATCCGCCACGAGCCTCAATATTCATCGGACCACATACATCTGTATGTATGATTTCCAACAAATCTGTTGCTCTCTCCATAGTACCGGAGAACGGCGTTTTAGTCATCTTGCCCATGAGGCACGGTTCGCAAGTACCAAGTGATTCATAATCAAGTGGTTCCAAAAGTCCATCAATATGGAGTTTCTTCATGCGCTTTACACTGATATGACCTAAACGGCAGTGCCACAAATAAGTTGCACTATCATTATCAACTCTGCATCTTTTGGCTTCAACATTATGAATATGTGTGTTACTACTATCGAGATTCAATAAGAATAGACCACTCTTCAAGGGTGCATGACCATAAAAGATATTACTCATATAAATAGAACAACCATTATTCTCTGATTTAAATGAATAACCGTCTCGCATCAAACAAGATCCAGATATAATGTTCATGCTTAACGCTGGCACCAAATAACAATTATTTAGGTCTAATATTAATCCCGAAGGTAGATGTAGAGGTAGTGTGCCGACCGCGATCACATCGACTTTGGAACCGTTTCCCACACGCATCGTCACCTCGTCCTTAGCCAATCTTCGCTTAATCAGTAGTCCCTATTTCGAGTTGCAAATATTAGCAACAGAACCAGTATCAAATACCCAGGTGCTACTGCGAGCATTAGTAAGGTACACATCAATAACATGTATATCACATATACCTTTGTTCACCTTGCCATCCTTCTTATCCACCAAATACTTGGGGCAGTTCCGCTTCCAGTGACCAGTCTGCTTGCAGTAGAAGCACTCAGTTTCAGGCTTAGGTCCAGGTTTGGGTTTCTTCTCTTGAGCAGCAACTTGCTTGCCGTTCTTTTTGAAGTTCCCCTTCTTCTCCCCTTTGCCCTTTTTCTTGAAACTAGTGGTCTTGTTGACCATCAACACTTGATGCTCCTTATTGATTTCTACCTCCGCAGCTTTCAGCATTGCGAAGAGCTCGGGAATAGTCTTATTCATCCCTTGCAGATTATAGTTCATCACGAAGCTCTTGTAGCTTGGTGGCAGTGATTGGAGAATTCTGTCAATGACGCAATCATCTGGAAGATTAACTCCCAATTGAATCAAGTGATTATTATACCCAGACATTTTGAGTATATGCTCACTGACAGAACTGTTCTCCTCCATCTTGCAGCTATAGAACTTATTGGAGACTTCATATCTCTCAATCCGGGCATTTGCTTGAAATATTAACTTCAACTCCTAGAACATCTCATATGCTCCATGACGTTCAAAACATCGTTAAAGTCCCGATTCTAAGCCGTAAAGTATGGCACACTGAACTATCGAGTAGTCATCAGCTTTGCTCTGCCAGACGTTCATAACATTTGGTGTTGCTCCAGCAGCAGGCCTGGCACCCAGCGGTGCTTCCAGGACGTAATTCTTCTATGCAGGAATGAGGATAATCCTCAAGTTACGGATCCAGTCCGTGTAATTGCTACCATCATCTTTCAACTTTGCTTTCTCAAGGAACGCATTAAAATTCAACGGAACAACATCACGAGCCATCTATCCACAATCAAGCATAAACAAGCAAGATACTATCAGGTACTAAGTTTCATGATAAATTTAGATTCAATTAATTTACTTAAAGAACTCCCACTTAGATAGACATCCCTCTAATCCTCTAAGTGATTACGTGATCCAAATCAACTAAACCATGTCCGATCATCACGTGAGATGGAGTAGTTTCATTGGTGAACATCACTATGTTGATCATATCTACTATATGATTCACGCTCGACCTTTCGGTCTCCGTGTTCCGAGGCCATATCTGTATATGCTTGGCTCGTCAAGTATAACCTGAGTATTCCGCGTGTGCAACTGTTTTGCACCCGTTGTATTTGAACGTAGAGCCTATCACACCCGATCATCACGTGGTGTCTCAGCACGAAGAACTTTCGCAATGGTGCATACTCAGGGAGAACACTTCTTGATAATTAGTGAGAGATCATCTTATAATGCTACCGTCAATCAAAGCAAGATAAGATGCATAAAAGATAAACATCACATGTAATCAATATAAGTGATATGATATGGCCATCATCATCTTGTGCTTGTGATCTCCATCTTCGAAGCACCGTCGTGATCACCATCGTCATCGGCGCGACACCTTGATCTCCATCACAGCATCGTTGTCGTCTCGCCAATCTTATGCTTTCACGACTATTGCTACCGCTTAGTGATAAAGTAAAGCATTACAGTGCGATTGCATTGCATACAATAAAGCGACAACCATATGGCTCCTGCCAGTTGCCGATAACTCGGTTACAAAACATGATCATCTCATACAATAAAATTTAGCATCATGTCTTGACCATATCACATCACAACATGCCCTGCAAAAACAAGTTAGACATCCTCTACTTTGTTGTTGCAAGTTTTATGTGGCTGCTACGGGCTTAAGCAAGAACCAATCTTACCTACGCATCAAAACCACAACGATAGTTTGTCAAGTTGGTGTTGTTTTAACCTTCGCAAGGACCGGGCGTAGCCACACTCGGTTCAACTAAAGTTGGAGAAACTGTCACCCGCAAGCCACCTATGTGCAAAGCACGTCGGGAGAACTGGTCTCGCGTAAGCGTACGCGTAATGTCGGTCCGGGCCGCTTTGTCCAACAATACCGCCGAACCAAAGTATGACATGCTGGTAAGCAGTATGACTTATATCGCCCACAACTCACTTGTGTTCTACTCGTGCATATAACATCAACATATAAAACCTAGGCTCGGATGCCACTGTTGGGGAACGTAGTAATTTCAAAAAAATTCCTACGCACACGCAAGATCATGGTGATGCATAGCAACGAGAGGGGAGAGTGTGATCTACGTACCCTTGTAGATCAACAACGGAAGCGTTTGGTTGATGTAGTCGTACGTCTCCATGGCCCGACTGATCAAGCACCAAAACTACGGCACCTCCGAGTTCTAGCACACGTTCAGCTCGATGATGATCCCCGGACTCCGATCTAGCAAAGTGTCGGGGAAGAGTTCCGTCAGCACGACGGTATGGTGACGATCTTGCTGTACTACCGTCGCAGGGCTTCGCCTAAGCACCGCTACAATATTATCGAGGACTATGGTGGAAGGGGGCACCGCACACGGCTAAGAATATGATCACATGGATCAACTTGTGTCTCTAGGGGTGCCCCTTGCCTCCGTATATAAAGGCTCAAAGGGGGGGGGCTGGCCGGCCAAGAGGAGGCGCGCCAGGAGGAGTCCTACTCCCTCCGGGAGTAGGACTCCCCCCTTTCCTAGTTGGAATAGGATTCGCGGAGGGGGGGAAAGAGGAGAGAGAGGAGGAAGGGGGCCCGACCCCCTCTCCTTGTCCTATTCGGACCAAGGGGGGGGAGGGGCGTGCGGCCCATCTATGGCCACCTCTCCTCTCTTCCACTAAGGCCCACTAAGGCCCATATACCTCCCGGGGGGTTCCGGTAACCTCCCGGTACTCCGGTAAAATCCCGATTTCACCCGGAACACTTCCGATATCCAAACATAGGCTTCCAATATATCAATCTTTATGTCTCGACCATTTCGAGACTCCTCATCATATCCGTGATCACATCCGGGACTCCGAACAAACTTCGGTACATCAAAATGTATAAACTCATAATATAACTATCATCGTAACCTTAAGCGTGCGGACCCTACGGGTTCGAGAACAATGTAGACATGACCGAGACACGTCTCCGGTCAATAACCAATAGCGGAACCTGGATGCTCATATTGGCTCCTACATATTCTACGAAGATCTTTTATCGGTCAGACCGCATAACAACATACGTTGTTCCCTTTGTCACCGGTATGTTACTTGCCCGAGATTCGATCGTCGGTATCCCATACCTAGTTCAATCTCGTTACCGGCAAGTCTCTTTACTCATTCCGTAATACATCATCCTGCAACTAACTCATTAGTTGCAATGCTTGCAAGGCTTCAGTGATGTGCATTACCAAGAGGGCCTAGAGATACCTCTCCGACAATCGGAGTGACAAATCCTAATCTCGAAACACGCCAACCCAACATGTACCTTTGGAGACACCTGTAGAGCACCTTTATAATCACCCAGTTACGTTGTGACGTTTGGTAGCACACAAAGTGTTCCTCCGGCAAACGGGAGTTGCATAATCTCATAGTCATAGGAACATGTATAAGTCATGAAGAAAGCAATAGCAACATACTAAACGATCGGGTGCTAAGCTAATGGAATGGGTCATGTCAATCAGATCATTCAACTAATGATGTGATCCCGTTAATCAAATGACAACTCTTTGTCCATGGTTAGGAAACATAACCATCTTTGATTAATGAGCTAGTCAAGTAGAGGCATACTAGTGACACTTTGTTTGTCTATGTATTCACACATGTATTATGTATCCGGTTAATACAATTCTAGCATGAATAATAAACTTTTATCATGATATAAGGAAATAAATAATAACTTTATTATTGCCTCTAGGGCATATTTCCTTCAAAATTCATATTTAATTTTCAGGGCATTTGGAGAACTTTTATTTTCGAGGTATTTTTATATTGCACGGATAATCAGATAACAGACATAAAATTATTTATTTTCACTTTATTTCAACTAAATAATAGAAAGTATAGAGAGGGTACAGAAGGTTGTGCTTCTAGTTTCATCCATCTCATGCTCGTCAAAAGGAATCCACTAACAAGGTTGATCAAGTCTTGTTAACAAACCCATTCCGATTAACATGAAACCGGAGAAATTTCGAATAACACTAGGTTACCTCAACTGGGATATGCACATCCCCAATAAATCATATTTCTTCTTGACAGTGGGAAGAGGAAATTCAAAACCTCCAAATATAATCGATGGAATTTTTCCGATATAATTGATACTATAAACTTGAGGTTGTTTCCTCGGAAAGTGTACCGTATGCTCATTATCATTAACACGAAAAGTGACATTGCCTTTGTTGCAATCAATAACAGCCCCTGCAGTATTAAGAAAAGGTCTTCCAAGAATAATAGACATACTATCGTCCTCGGGAATATCAAGAATAACAAAGTCCGTTAAAATAGTAACGTTTGCAACTACAACAGGCACATCCTCACAAATACCGACATGTATAACAGTTGATTTATCAGCCATTTGCAAAGATATTTCAGTAGGTGTCAACTTATTCAAATCAAGTCTACGATATAAAGAGAGAGGCATAACACTAACACCGGCTCCAAGATCACATAAAGCAGTTTTAACATAGTTTTTTTTAATGGAGCATGGTATAGTAGGTACTCCTGGATCCCCAAGTTTCTTTGGTATTCCACCCTTAAAAGTATAATTAGCAAGCATGGTGGAAATTTCAGCTTCAGGTATCTTTCTTTTATTTGTAATAATATCTTTCATGTACTTAGCATAAGGATTTGTTTTGAGTATATCAGTCAATCGCATACGCAAAAGTATAGGTCTAATCATTTCAGCAAAGCGCTCAAAATCCTCATCATCCTTTTTCTTGGATTGTTTGGGAGGAAAAGGCATGGGTTTCTGAACCCAAGGTTCTCTTTCTTTACCATGTTTCCTAGTAACAAAGTCTTTCTTATCATAACATTGATTCTTTGATTGTGGGTTATCAAGATCAACAGCAGGTTCAATTTCTATATCATTATCATTACTAGGTTGAGCATTATTATGAACATCGTCATTAACATTTTCATTAGGTTCATGTTCATTACCAGATTGTGTTTCAGCATCAGACATAGAGATATCATTTGGATTATCAGGTGGTTCAGCAATAGGTTCACTAGAAGTTTGCACAATTCTATCCTTTTTCTTTTTCTTCTCTTTTGAAGAACTAGGTACATCAATTTTATTTCTCTGAGAATCTTGCTCAATTCTCTTAGGGTGGCCTTCAGGATACAAAGGTTCCTGAGTCATTCTACCAGTTCTAGTAGCCACTTTAACAACATAATCATTTTTCTTACTATTCATCTCATTTAGCAATTCTTTTTGAACTTTAAGTACTTGTTCTACTTGAGTGGTAACAATAGAAGCATGTTTGCTAACAAGTTTAAGTTCACCTCTAATATTAGCCATATAATCATCCAAGTATTTAATCATATCAGCATCTTGTTTTAATTGTCTACCAAAATAAGCATTGAAGTCTTCTTACTTAAACATAAAATTATCACTCATCCAAGCATTGACTAGCAGTTTTAGCAGGAGGGATTTCAGCTTTATCATATCTATAGAGAGAATTTACCTTTACTACCTGTGTCGGGTTATCGAGGTCTGGATGTTCTTCAATAAATAAAGGATTAAGATCATATATTTCTTCATCAGGCGGTAAATTGAGACCATGTATTTCTTCAATAGGAGGTAAATTCTTAACATCTTCAGCTTTAATACCTTATTCTTTCATAGATTTCTTTGCCTCTTGCATATCTTGAGGACTGAGAAATAGAACACCTCTCTTCTTCGGAGTTGGTTTAGGAATATGATCATTAATTGGAGCAGGAGCTAGCTCAGGAGCTGGCTCAAGAGGTGCCCAATTATTTTCATTTGTCAACATATTATTCAATAAGATTTTAGTTTCATCCGGTGTTCTTTCCCTGAAAAGAGAACCAGCACAACTATCCAGGTAATCTCTGGAAGCATCGGTTAGTCCATTATAAAAGATATCAAGTATTTCATTTTTCTTAAGAGGATGATCAGGCAAATCGTTAAGTAACTTGAGAAGCCTCCCCCAAGCTTGTGGGAGACTCTCTTCTTTAATTTGCACAAAGTTGTATATTTCCTTTAAAGCAGCTAGTTTCTTATAAGCAGGGAAATATTTAGCAGAGAAGTAATAAATCATATCCTGGGGACTACGCATACAACCAGGATCAAGAGAATTAAACCATATCTTAGCATCACCCTTTTATGAGAACGAAAATATTTTAAGAATATAAAAGTAGCGAGGTCTCTCATCATTAGTGAACAGGGTGGCTATATCATTTAATTTGGTAAGATGTGCTACAACAGTTTTAGATTCATAACCATGAAAAGGATCAGATTCAACCAAAGTAATTATATTAGGATCAATAGAGAATTCATAATCCTTATCAGCAACACATATAGGTGAAGTAGCAAAAGCAGGGTCAGGTCTCATCCTAGCATTTGGAGATTGCTTATTCCATTTAGCTAATAACCTTTTGAGCTCATATCTATCTTTGCAGGCTAAAATAGCTAAAGAAGCATCTTGATCAAATAAATAACCCTCAGGAATAACAAGTGATTCTTCATCATCATTTTCATCTTCATAATCAGATTCAATATTTTCAATCTCTCTAGCCCTAGCAAGTCGTTCCTCTAGAAAATCACTAAGTGGCATAGTAATATCAGGCATAGAGGTAGTTTCATCATTAGTATCATGCATAGCAGAAGTAGCATCATCAATAACATGCGACATATTAGAACGAATAGCAGAAGCAGGTGTAGGTGTCGCAAGCTTACTCATAACAGAAGGTGAATCAAGTGCAGAGCTAGATGGCAGTTCCTTACCTCCCCTCGTAGTTGAGGGATAGATCTTAGTTTTTGGATCTCTCAAGTTCTTCATAGTGTCCAGCAGATATAAATCCCAAGTGACTCAAAGAATAGAGCTATACTCCCCGGCAACGGCGCCGGAAATTAGTCTTGATAACCCACAAGTATAGGGGATCGCAACAGTTTTCGAGGGTAGAGTATTCAACCTAAATTTATTGATTCAACACAAGGGGAGCCAAAGAATATTCTCAAGTATTAGCAGCTGAGTTGTCAATTCAACCACACCTGGAAACTTAATATCTGCAGCAAAGTGTTTAGTAGCAAAGTAATATGATAGTGATGGTAACGGTAGCAAAAGAGTAATGAAAGCAAAGTAATATTTTTGGTATTTTGTAGTGATTGTAACAATAGCAATGGGAAAGTAAATAAGCGTAAACCAGTATATGGAAAGCTCGTAGGCATTGGATCAATGATGAATAATTATGCCGGATGCGGTTCATCATGTAACAGTCATAACATAGGGTGACACAGAACTAGCTCCAATTCGTCAATGTAATGTAGGCATGCATTTCGAATAGTCATACGTGCTTATGGAAAAGAACTTGCATGACATCTTTTGTCCTACCCTCCTGTGGCAGCGGGGTCCTTACGAAAACTAAGAGATATTAAGGCCTCCTTTTAATAGAGATCCGGAACAAAGCATTAACACATAGTGAATACATGAACTCCTCAAACCACGGTCATCACCGGTAAGTATCCCGATTATTGTCACTTCGGGGTTAACAGATCATAACACATAATAGGTGGCTATAGACTTGCAAGATAGGATCAAGAACACTCATATATTTATGAAAACATAATAGGTTCAGATCTGAAATCATGGCACTTGGGCCCTAGTGACAAGCATTAAGCATAGCAAAGTCATAGCAACATCAATCTCGGAACATAGTGGACACTAGGGATCAAACCCTAACAAAACTAACTCGATTACATGATAGACCCCATCCAACCCATCACCGTCCAGCAAGCCTACGATGGAATTACTCACACACGGCGGTGAGCATCATGAAATTGGTGATGGAGGATGGTTGATGATAACGACGGCGACGAATCCCCCTCTCCAGAGCCCTGAACGGACTCTAGATCAGCCCTCCCGAGAGGTTTTAGGGCTTGGCGGTGGCTTCGTATCGGAAAACGCGATGATTTCTTCTCTCTTATTTTTCTCTCCGCGAAAGCAGTTATATAGAGTTGGAGTTGGGTTCGGGGGGTCTCCAGAGGGCCCACGAGGTAGGGGGCGCGCCCTAGGGGGGGCACCTCCCACCCACGTGAGAAGGGTGTGGGCTCCTTGGTCTTCATCTTTGGCGATGATTTTTTTATTATTTATTGTAAGATATCCCATGGAGTTTCAGGTCATTCCGAGAACTTCTGTTTTCTGCACATAAAACAACATCATGGCAATTCTATTGAAAACAGCGTCAGTCCGGGTTAGTTCCATTCAAATCATACAAGTTAGAGTCCAAAACAAGGGCAAAAGTGTTTGGAAAAGTAGATACGTTGGAGACGTATCAGGCCGCCGCGTTACGCATGACATGCGAGGGGACGCGCGTCGTCTTGTTTTCACTACGCCGCCCGTGAGGCATCAATGGCGGAGGCTGACCGGCGCGACAGCGCGCGTCAGCTTTGGCATTGATTCGCCGCGGGAAACAAGGTGATGAGGACGACGAAGCAGCGAGAAGCGAGATGAGTCGATGGCAAGGAGGGCCCGCGGCTCTTTCGCGCCAAAAACGATTCGCCCAGCACCCCCGAGCGCCCCCCGAGCACGCCGGGGTCGGGTTGGGTCCGCCGGCGTCAATTTTTGCCCGAGCCAGCGAAAATTGGGCCCTTGGGGGCACGACTTGGCCGATTTTTTAGTGCCGACGGCCGAAAAGTCGCCTAGGGGGCTGTGACGCCCCCGATTTAATCGTACACTAATCATGCACGCAAATGTGTACGATCATGATCAGGGACTCACGGGAAGATATCACAACACAACTCTACAAATAAAATAAGTCATACAAGCATCATAATACAAGCCAGGGGCCTCGAGGGCTCGAATACAAGTGCTCGATCATAGACGAGTCAGCGGAAGCAACAATATCTGAGTACAGACATAAGTTAAACAAGTTTGCCTTAAGAAGGCTGGCACAAACTAGGATACAGATCGAAAGAGGCGCAGGCCTCCTGCCTGGGATCCTCCTAAACTACTCCTGGTCGTCGTCAGCGGCCTGCACGTAGTAGTAGGCACCTCCAATGTAGTAGTCGTCGTCGACGCTGGCTCCTGGCTCCTGGACTCCAGCATCTGGTTGCGACAACCAGAAAGAAAGGAAAGGGGGAAAAAAGGGGGGAGAAAGCAACCGTGAGTACTCATCCAAAGTACTCGCAAGCAAGGAACTATACTACATATGCATGGGTATATGTGTAAGGAGGCCATATCGGTGGACTGAACTGCAGAAAGCCAGAATAAGAGGGGGATAGCTAGTCCTATCGAAGACTACGCTTCTGGCAGCCTCCGTCTTGCAGCATGTAGAAGAGAGTAGATTGAAGTCCCCCAAGTAGCATCTTCAAGTAGCATCTTCAAGCAGCATCACATAGCATAACCCTACCCGGCGATCCTCTCCTCGTCGCCCTGCGGAAAAGCGATCACCGGGTTGTCTGTGGAACTTGGAAGGGTGTGTTTTATTAAGTATCCGGTTCTAGTTGTCATAAGGTCAAGGTACAACTCCAAGTCGTCCTGTTACCGAAGATCACGGCTATTCGAATAGATTAACTTCCCTGCAGGGGTGCACCACATAACCCAACACGCTCGATCCCATTTGGCCGGACACACTTTCCTGGGTCATGCCCGGCCTCGGAAGATCAACACGTCGCAGCCCCACCTAGGCAAAACAGAGAGGCCAGCACGCCGATCTAAACCTAAGCGCACAGGGGTCTGGGCCCATCGCCCATAGCACACCTGCACGTTGCGAGGGCGGCCGGAAGCAGAACTAGCCCCCTTAATACAAGAGCAGGCTTACGTTCCAATCCGGCGCGTGCCGCTCCGTCGCTGACGTCTGAAGTGCTTCGGCTGATACCACGACGCCGGGATACCCATAACTACTCCCGCGTAGATGGTTAGTGCGTATAGGCTCGTAGCCGACTCAGATCAAATACCAAGATCTCGTTAAGCGTGTTAAGTATCCGCGAACGCCGAACAGGGCCAGGCCCACCTGTCTCCTAGGTGGTCTCAACCTGCCCTGTCGCTCCGCCACAAAGTAACAGTCGAGGGCCGTCGGGAACCCAGGCCCACCTCTACCGGGATGGAGCCACCTGTCCTTTCAGCCCCCTCGTCAGAATCACTTGCGGGTACTCAATGAGCGGACCCGACTCTAGTCACCATCTGTATAGTATGTATATATGTATAGTATATACCCGTGATCACCTCCCAAGTGATCACGGCCCGATAGTATAGCAAGGCAGACTGACAAGAATGTAGGGCCAATGATGATAAACTAGCATCCTATACTAAGCATTTAGGATTGCAGGTAAGGTATCAACAGATGTAGCGACAATGCCAGGCTATGCATCCGAATAGGATTAACGAAAGCAGTAACATGCTACACTACTCTAATGCAAGCAGTATAGAGGAGAATAGGCGATATCTGGTGATCAAGGGGGGGCTTGCCTGGTTGCTCAGACAAGGAGGGGTCGTCGGTGACGTAGTCGTACTCGGTGGCATCAGCGTCGGTCTCGTAGTCTACCGGAGAGAAGAGGGGGAAGAAATAATGAATACAGAGCAAACAAAGCATCACAAAATATAACAAGGCAATACGCGGTGTTCGGTGTGCCCTAACGCGGTAGTAGGTGACACCGGTGAAGGGGGGGGAAACATCCGGGAAAGTATTCCCGGTGTTTCGTGTTTTCGGGCAAAGGAGCCGGAGGGGGAAAGTTGCGGGTTCGATAGGTTAGAGGGGTGTGGCGGACGAACGGACTGCGTATCCGGAATCGTCTCGTCGTTCTGAGCAACTTTCATGTTGAAAACATTTTAATCCGAGTTACGGATTAAAAGATATGATTTTCTAAAGATTTTATTAATTTCTGAAATTTAATTATTTATTTAATTAATTCGAAAAAATGTATTAATGACGTCAGCATGATGTCATGCTGACGTCAGCAGTCAACAGGGGTTGACTGAGTCAACCCTGACATGTGGGTCCCGTTCGTCATACTCTATTAACTTAATTAGCCTAATCAAAGTTAATTAACCTTAGTTAATTAGGTTAATTAGTGGTTAGGGTTAATTAAACAGAATTAATTAGATTAATTAAATACTTAATTAATTAA
>NC_041380.1:469972431-469982826 GCF_002162155.2 Triticum dicoccoides | reverse complement strand
TCGGGCGAGGGAGCAGGGGAGCGTGGGTCGGGGCGCGTGGGGGGGAAGTGTGGGGCGGCTAGGGTTTGCCGCGGGGGGGTGAGGGGATAAGCGACCGGCGCTGGGTCGGGCCAGGGGGGGAATGGGCCAGGGGGGGGAGGGCCAAGTGGGGAGGGGGAATGGGCCAGGGGGAATGGGCCAGGGGTTTTCCCAAGTGGGGAGGGGGAATGGGCCAGGGGTTTTCCCTTCCCCCCCTTTTTTTTTCTTTCCTTTTTCTTTTATTATTTCTCTTTTCTGTTTTTAGTTTACTTAAAATGCCAAAGCATTTTACCAAAATTAGTGCACCCCGCCATAATTAGGTTAGCTATTTTAGACAACCCCCGAACATTTTTAGTCTTTGTTTTGAAACCTTTTATCTTTGCTTTTGTTTTGATTTTGAATTCGAACCGGTTTCGAACTAACGCGAGTTTATCCACAGTAACCGAGGTGACGTGGCAACATTAGTGGGGATTACTGTAGCATAATTACCCGGGCGTCACAATTCTCCTCCACTACAAGAAATCTCGTCCCGAGATTTAAGAGGGAAGTAAGGGGAAAGTTCTGGTTACGATATTCTAACGGATCTACTCGACGAAGTTAGTTCCTTTCGTTGATGTCTTCAATCCTTTATTCCGATGCATCATGATAAACCCGCCACCATTTCTTCGTGAACTCCATCGTACTTACGAATAGGTAAGGGGTAGCTCTACAATGCAAGGATGTTATAAGTGAAAATCATCTGGGGGTATCCCCAGAATGAACTTATGATTATCTCGCGAGTTGAACAAACGACACACATCGAGAGCAAAGTAAGACAGGGCGATAAGAAGTTTCAAGCGGATAGGCAATCGTTCATTGCCTGAAGCAGGGTGCGAAAGGGTTCAGAGCAACGGGTATAAGTATTGCGTCCGATACCAGAATAGATCTACAGGCAAGTGGCCCGTGAATTACATACAAAGTCAAGCGTGAGGAATAACTTTGGGAACAGGGGGTGTACAGGAGAGTCAGGTTTCGATCCTGTGAAACTGTGGGTTATGGGCCCACCATGTGGTTAAAAGTAGAAGGTTGGTGACATCTTGCACGATCATGTAAGCAAGGCATGTTAGAGGAGAGTCTGAGGGTCATGTCGGCAACAACATAGGTACCAAGGGCGAGGGACGAAGAGAACCATTTTCCTGCTCGTTGAACGAGGCGGACCAATAGGCAAGGTTCTCGTCCATCGGTGGTTACTGGAATGTCATCAACAATAGTAATAGGGTCTTACTTACAGAGTGGTACAACGAGGTGCTTACCTAAGCAGGGGATTATCACTGCTTAGATTATATAGGTCACAAGAAGGGTCAAACAGACCCATGGAAAGGAAAATGTGATCATTAGGTTAAACAGAACAATGGAAAGGAAAAATGTGTTTAAACACATATTTCGGGGGTATATCCTTCCCAAGGATAAGCAGAGCATGATATCCATGACAGGATATAATGTAGAAAACCCTTTAGGTAAGGGGAGAGAAATTTCATGACATTACCCATACAACGGTGTTCGGATAATTGAGCAAGAAACATTTAGCATTGGGCTTCGGATGTTCTTGTTGAAAATCAGAGTATCGCAGACATGCTTCGAGATAGCATGGACATGGCCTTCAGGTGAAGATCAGACTTTGGAATCACGAAGGATCCATCTGGAATAACTTGTAGAATAAGTCTTACAATTTCCTCATGGATGAATGGATAACCTTGCTGAAAAGGAATCTATATTGATAGGTCCTCCAGCCGGGGGGGGGGGTGCTAGGCATGACATCATGTTAGCGGGTCATCAAAGGATCAACATCATAACTCTTGGAAAGGTGTCCCAACCATCATATCTGACCGAGATTCAGATCCGATTGGTGTCAGGATACCTGAGATTCAGGATGTCTGAGAAGAAAAGGCGCAACACAAATCGTTGAAATGGCATTGCAAGCTTCTCGGGAAATGAACTATGGGAGCGGGTTTTTGAAGCAATAGTTCACCATTAAACCAAGGAGAGGACAAGGAGGTGTCTGGTGAACTCAACGGCAATTCACCGAGATTCCCAAAAGATGGATTTCCACCATTAAGTGAACAATGGGATAACATTTGTTAGATCAAATGATATAAGGAAGTATGCTCGAGGAAAACATACACAATTAAACACTGGTTGAAGGGTGCGCCCGAAGTACGGGTTGGGTTGCACGACCAATGTTAGAATGGTGATTCAATTAGCGAAGGACTTAGAATGAACTATCGCCCATTCACTTCAAAGCAATAGGGTTGTTAGAAGTTTTGAATTCACACGTCATAGCTCCATTGTCGGTATTCCGGTTGAAAACAATACGGGGACCAAGGAATGAACGAAGATGGCAAGAAGTATTATGATATCAAGAATTATTAAGAGGTGGTGAAATTCTCACCACATTATTGACAAAAAGAGATGGTAATACTTCCGAGGTAAGGAAGATCAACTGCTGGGTAGCAGTGATCTCAAGGTTTACACAAAACACAAACAAGTTGTGTTGAACGGAAGGCAATAAGGTGGTCGATGAGAACAGGAATCATCGAGGGGCAAGGATGGTATTACCCATTATGAATTCAATTGAATTCCTGGAAGAGCTCATAAGGTTGATGATGACCACGACACAATTGTCGAGAGATTTCATGCAGATGTAGTCAATCAGCGACGACATCAAGTCAAAGGAATGATGAAGCAAGAGGTTATTGGAACCACAGTTACGACACAAACTCGAACTCAAGCTTGTTGTTTAAGGTGAAAGGTTATGACGAGGAAAATCGACGTAAGGTTAGTTCATCATCGAAAATTGGTGCTCCGAGAATAAGGACCAGGTAGCACCGTTAGAATCGTCACGACAATGATATAGCCAAACAGGCTAGGAATGGCGGGATCGGGTAACAAACTCGTACTTATAGAAGCTTACTGAAGAGTTGTTGAACCGTAGAGCGGACTCGGTTCAGTTATCGGTGTCTTTGAGTGTTCAATAACTCAGAGCCCGCGAAAAATTGGAATCAGTGGGAAGGTAGCACTTGATGAAGAACTCATAAAAAGTTATGCAGTTCCATGATAATCTCGAGATACCAGGGGGGTAATACTCGACACAAGATCAAAGTAAAGGTTGGACTGGTGTATTGATCCATAGAAGACAATTGTTTTAACTTGTCCGAGAAATGAGATCAAAGAAGAACAATCATGGTCGGAACCACGGTTGCAAAAGGCCAGATCCTAGATATAAGATGAACTTATACCAAGGGAATAATTGATTTTAAAAGAAGCTCCGATGAGAAGATGTACATCGTGTCCATGGGCATGAACGCAAAGTTCAAGGTCGACTCCCACTTCTCCAATGCACAACCTTTCATTCACTTCTCGCGCTCGATGAAGTTGTAGTTTTGAAATTTTATCTGGTAAAATACCAGAAAAGTACGACTCGTGAAAACTTTCGAGTTCACACCTATTAAGGAAGGCATAGGTTCAACCCATTGGGGCATCTTAGAATCATATACCAAATCTTCAGAAGTAATTAACTCAAGCTCAAAGGCAGAGCATGGTTGAGAAAGCAAAGGATACAATTTACCAAAGGCATTATGTATCAGAGGAAAGGCTCACAAGGTTATTGAATATGAAGGGCGTTGTCAGATAAAATCCAACAAAGGATCTGGTGGTCCACAAGGGATCTGACGTGAGCATCGGTACTCAACTAGAGGAAGAAGAATGCAAGGAGATCAAATTATAGAAACAACTGACTAACTCAATTGTCAAATGCCAAGGAATTAAGATTTCCAAATCAAGGGATCAGAAGCAATGCTCTGATTAGGGATGGATAAGTTGAATAGCCTTAGGGTACAATCAAAGACAATTGGATTGGTCGAGAACCAATTCCAGTTAAAAGAATGGAAGCTCAGCCGGAAAGGTAATTTATAAGGATCAATGATGATTGCGTGTATTCGCAACACATTGAGTCAACAGACTCAAAATGATAATGACAAGGAATGTCAATAAGATTTCTATACTTATGGGATTAATCATAATGAAAGCAAACAAGAAATTCTAGAGCAATAGGTTGCTGAGGATTTTCGGAATATCGGTTGGTAATTCGAAGACTTTTGTGTAACACATGAACAACTGAGGGATGGGCAGATACTCGATAAATGCGAGAATTAACCGTAGGGGTATTCAAGTGACAAGAACAGCAAGGCAGTAAGCTCAAGGGATTATCGAAACCACGCCGAGTTTCTCAGGGTATCTTGTAATAACAAGACCAATGGGGAATGATCGTAAGAATGGCAAGTGTAAGTAGTTATCCATAAGAATTTACCGGTGGTCGGGAATAGCAAAAGTGATGGGCACAAGGTCTCGAGAGAATATCAAAGAGTATCTCTGAAATCTTCTGGTGCAGTCGGTGACCATCTGGACTGAAGGGGCTCTCCGGGAGAAAGTATTTTCGAGAACCTAAAGTTAGTTTTTAGTAAAAATCGTTTAACCCGAATAGAAGAGGGTTCAGAATCCCAGAGTAAAGGTCGAGGAATAAAAGATCCTAATACCTCCCGATGGCGACGTGGGCCCATGGGCCACACAGCCATGTTAGTAAAAGTTTTTCAACGACTAGACTCGACTTCGGCCAAGGAGTGTGGAAGGGGGATTCCTACAGGCAGTCGGCTCTGATACCAACTTGTGACGCCCCCGATTTAATCGTACACTAATCATGCACGCAAATGTGTACGATCATGATCAGGGACTCACGGGAAGATATCACAACACAACTCTACAAATAAAATAAGTCATACAAGCATCATAATACAAGCCAGGGGCCTCGAGGGCTCGAATACAAGTGCTCGATCATAGACGAGTCAGCGGAAGCAACAATATCTGAGTACAGACATAAGTTAAACAAGTTTGCCTTAAGAAGGCTGGCACAAACTGGGATACAGATCGAAAGAGGCGCAGGCCTCCTGCCTGGGATCCTCCTAAACTACTCCTGGTCGTCGTCAGCGGCCTGCACGTAGTAGTAGGCACCTCCAATGTAGTAGTCGTCGTCGACGCTGGCTCCTGGCTCCTGGACTCCAGCATCTGGTTGCGACAACCAGAAAGAAAGGAAAGGGGGAAAAAAGGGGGGAGAAAGCAACCGTGAGTACTCATCCAAAGTACTCGCAAGCAAGGAACTATACTACATATGCATGGGTATATGTGTAAGGAGGCCATATCGGTGGACTGAACTGCAGAAAGCCAGAATAAGAGGGGGATATCTAGTCCTATCGAAGACTACGCTTCTGGCAGCCTCCGTCTTGCAGCATGTAGAAGAGAGTAGATTGAAGTCCCCCAAGTAGCATCTTCAAGTAGCATCTTCAAGCAGCATCGCATAGCATAACCCTACCCGGCGATCCTCTCCTCGTCGCCCTGCGGAAAAGCGATCACCGGGTTGTTTGTGGAACTTGGAAGGGTGTGTTTTATTAAGTATCCGGTTCTAGTTGTCATAAGGTCAAGGTACAACTCCAAGTCGTCCTGTTACCGAAGATCACGGCTATTCGAATAGATTAACTTCCCTGCAGGGGTGCACCACATAACCCAACACGCTCGATCCCATTTGGCCGGACACACTTTCCTGGGTCATGCCCGGCCTCGGAAGATCAACACGTCGCAGCCCCACCTAGGCAAAACAGAGAGGCCAGCACGCCGGTCTAAACCTAAGCGCACAGGGGTCTGGGCCCATCGCCCATAGCACACCTGCACGTTGCGAGGGCGGCCGGAAGCAGAACTAGCCCCCTTAATACAAGAGCAGGCTTACGTTCCAATCCGGCGCGTGCCGCTCCGTCGCTGACGTCTGAAGTGCTTCGGCTGATACCACGACGTCGGGATACCCATAACTACTCCCACGTAGATGGTTAGTGCGTATAGGCTCGTAGCCGACTCAGATCAAATACCAAGATCTCGTTAAGCGTGTTAAGTATCCGCGAACGCCGAACAGGGCCAGGCCCACCTGTCTCCTAGGTGGTCTCATCCTGCCCTGTCGCTCCGCCACAAAGTAACAGTCGAGGGCCGTCGGGAACCCAGGCCCACCTCTACCGGGATGGAGCCACCTGTCCTTTCAGCCCCCTCGTCAGAATCACTTGCGGGTACTCAATGAGCTGACCCGACTTTAGTCACCATCTGTATAGTATGTATGTATGTATAGTATGTACCCGTGATCACCTCCCAAGTGATCACGGCCCGATAGTATAGCAAGGCAGACTGACAAGAATATAGGGCCAATGATGATAAACTAGCATCCTATACTAAGCATTTAGGATTGCAGGTAAGGTATCAACAGATGTAGCGACAATGTCAGGCTATGCATCAGAATAGGATTAACGAAAGCAGTAACATGCTACACTACTCTAATGCAAGCAGTATAGAGGAGAATAGGCGATATCTGGTGATCAAGGGGGGGCTTGCCTGGTTGCTCTGGCAAGAAGGAGGGGTCGTCAACTCCGTAGTTGAACTGGTCAGCTTCAGCGTCGGTCTCGTAGTCTACCGGAGAGAAGAGGGGGAAGAAACAATGAATACCAAGTAAACAGATGCATATCGATGCATGACATGTCAAGAAGCGATGCTAGGCGTGCCCTAACGTGGTATGAGGTGGTACCGGTTAAGGGGGGAAACATCCGGGAAAGTATTCCCGGTGTTTCGCGTTTTCGGACAGATGAACCGGAGGGGGAAAGTTGCGAGTTCGATAGGTTAGGGGTGTGTGGCGGACGAACGGACTGCGTATCCGGAATCGTCTCGTCGTTCTGAGCAACTTTCATGTACAAAGTTTTTCGATCCGAGCTACGGTTTACCTTATATTAATTTTAAAAGATTTAATCAACTTATAAATTATTATTATTAATTTAATCCGAAAATGGCATTACTGCATCAGCATGACGTCAGCATGACATCATCAGTCAACAGAGGTGTTGACTGGGTCAAGCTGACATGTGGGTCCCGCATGTCATTGACTGTTTCAGTTAATTAAGTTAATTAGTTAATTAGGTTAATTAATCTTATTTAGTTAATTTAATCAGAATTAATTAAGTTAATTAATTAGTTAATTAATTAATTAATTCATTAATTTTATTATTAATTATTTACTTATTATATATATTTTTTAATTCTCTTTTTTTTTAATTTTCGTTCTGGGCGTGGGCCCCGTTTGTCATAGGCCCATAGGGGCCTTAGTGGTTATGGGCGTGTGGGCGCGCGGGCTCACGGGCACGGCCACGAGCGCCCACCGGGGCAAGCCCAAGCGATGGCCTCGGGCGCGGCCAGTGGCGCTGCCGCCGGCGACAAGGAGGCAGCCAGGGGCGGCGAGGTACCGGGACGCCACGCACGTGGTCTCGGCGAGGTGCGGGCCCGGCGGTCGTCAGCGGGGAAGGCAGGAGTAGTGCACGGGGGCTGCAGGCGGAGCGGGACGGCGGCGTGGGCGGCAACAACCGCAGGTGGCACGAGCGACAACGGGCGCGACGGGGCGCGCGGGTGCGCGCGTGCTCACAGCGAGCACGAGCACCGGGCGGCACGTGCACGACTACGGGACGGTGCGAGGAGCAAGAGGAAGAGAGGCCGGGGGCCTCACCGTGGATCCGTAGGGTCAAGGCAGCGGGGCTCAGGGAGGTTGACGGGGACGACGCGTGTAGACGGGGAAGTCCGGCGGCGTCCGGGACGGCTTCGGGCGACGGAGTCGGCACGCAAATGTGTACGATCAAGATCAGGGACTCACGGGAAGATATCACAACACAACTCTACAAATAAAATAAGTCATACAAGCATCATAATACAAGCCAGGGGCCTCGAGGGCTCGAATACAAGTGCTCGATCATAGACGAGTCAGCGGAAGCAACAATATCTGAGTACAGACATAAGTTAAACAAGTTGCCTTAAGAAGGCTAGCACAAACTGGGATACAGATCGAAAGAGGCGCAGGCCTCCTGCCTGGGATCCTCCTAAACTACTCCAGGTCGTCGTCAGCGGGCAACACGTAGTAGTAGGCACCTCCGGTGTAGTAGGGGTCGTCGTCGACGGTGGCGTCTGGCTCCTGGACTCCAGCACCTGGTTGCGACAACCAGAAAGAAAGGAAAAGGGGAGAAAAGGGGGAGAAAGCAACCGTGAGTACTCATCCAAAGTACTCGCAAGCAAGGATCTACACTACATATGCATGGGTATATGTGTAAAGGGCCATATCAGTGGACTGAACTGCAGAATGCCAGAATAAGAGGGGGATAGCTAGTCTTATCGAAGACTACGCTTCGGGTCACCTTCGTCTTGCAACAGGTATAAGAGAGTAGATTGAAGTCCTCCAAGTAGCATCTCCAAGTAGCATCTCATAGCATAATCCTACCCGGCGATCCCCTCCTCATATCCCTGAGGTAGAGCGACCACCGGTTGTATCTGGCACTTGGAAGGGTGTGTTTTATTAAGTATCCAGTTCTAGTTGTCATAAGGTCAAGGTACAACTCCAAGTCGTCCTGTTACCGAAGATCACGGCTATTCGAATAGATTAACTTCCCTGCAGGGGTGCACCACATAACCCAACACGCTCGATCCCATTTGGCCGGACACACTTTCCTGGGTCATGCCCGGCCTCGGAAGATCAACACGTCGCAGCCCCACCTAGGCTCAACAGAGAGGCCAGCACGCCGGTCTAAACCTAAGCGCACAGGGGTCTGGGCCCATCGCCCATAGCACACCTGCACGTTGCGTACGCGGCCGAAAGCAGACCTAGCCTAGTGGCGTTCCAGTCCAATTCGGCGCGCGCCGCTCCGTCGCTGACGTCTGAAGTGCTTCGGCTGATACCACGACGCCGGGATACCCATAACTACTCCCGCGTAGATGGTTAGTGCGTATAGGCTCGTAGCCGACTCAGATCAAATACCAAGATCTCGTTAAGCGTGTTAAGTATCCGCGAACGCCGAACAGGGCCAGGCCCACCTGTCTCCTAGGTGGTCTCAACCTGCCCTGTCGCTCCGCCACAAAGTAACAGTCGAGGGCCGTCGGGAACCCAGGCCCACCTCTACCGGGATGGAGCCACCTGTCCTTTCAGCCCCCTCGTCAGAATCACTTGCGGGTACTCAATGAGCGGACCCGACTCTAGTCACCATCTGTATAGTATGTATATATGTATAGTATATACCCGTGATCACCTCCCAAGTGATCACGGCCCGATAGTATAGCAAGGCAGGCTGACAAGAATGTAGGGCCAATGATGATAAACTAGCATCCTATACTAAGCATTTAGGATTGCAGGTAAGGTATCAACAGATGTAGCGATAATGCCAGGCTATGCATCCGAATAGGATTAACGAAAGCAGTAACATGCTACACTACTCTAATGCAAGCAGTATAGAGGAGAATAGGCGATATCTGGTGATCAAGGGGGGGGGCTTGCCTGGTTGCTCAGACAAGGAGGGGTCGTCGGTGACGTAGTCGTACTCGGTGGCATCAGCGTCGGTCTCGTAGTCTACCGGAGAGAAGAGGGGGAAGAAATAATGAATACAGAGCAAACAAAGCATCACAAAATATAACAAGGCAATACGCGGTGTTCGGTGTGCCCTAACGCGGTAGTAGGTGACACCGGTGAAGGGGGGGGAAACATCCGGGAAAGTATTCCCGGTGTTTCGTGTTTTCGGGCAGAGGAGCCGGAGGGGGAAAGTTGCGGGTTCGATAGGTTAGAGGGGTGTGGCGGACGAACGGACTGCGTATCCGGAATCGTCTCGTCGTTCTGAGCAACTTTCATGTTGAAAACATTTTAATCCGAGTTACGGATTAAAAGATATGATTTTCTAAAGATTTTATTAATTTCTGAAATTTAATTATTTATTTAATTAATTCGAAAAAATGTATTAATGACGTCAGCATGATGTCATGCTGACGTCAGCAGTCAACAGGGGTTGACTGAGTCAACCCTCACATGTGGGTCCCGTTCGTCATACTCTATTAACTTAATTAGCCTAATCAAAGTTAATTAACCTTAGTTAATTAGGTTAATTAGTGGTTAGGGTTAATTAAACAGAATTAATTACATTAATTAAATACTTAATTAATTAATTAATTAACTAATTAGTTAATTAGTTTTAATTCATTTTCATTTTATTTTTATTTTTGTTTTAATAAAAACCGTTCTTTTTAGGGGGGTGGGGCCCCCATGTCATTGGCCCAGGGCCAAACGGGTGCGGGTCCAATGGGCAGGCGGGCGACGGGCGCCCGTAGCCTGCCCGGGGCGAGGCGTGGCCGTGGCCACGGCGGGGTTGCCGCAGCGGGGCACCAGGAGCACCGGGGAGGCGTGGCCGTGGGTGCGGCGAGGGCGGTCGGCGCAGGCCACCGGGGCACAGTGGGGCGCCG
>NC_041380.1:469964875-469971746 GCF_002162155.2 Triticum dicoccoides | reverse complement strand
TCTTTCCTTTTTCTTTTATTATTTCTCTTTTCTGTTTTTAGTTTACTTAAAATGCCAAAGCATTTTACCAAAATTAGTGCACCCCACCATAATTAGGTTAGCTATTTTAGACAACCCCCGAACATTTTTAGTCTTTGTTTTGAAACCTTTTATCTTTGCTTTTGTTTTGATTTTGAATTCGAACCGGTTTCGAACTAACGCGAGTTTATCCACAGTAACCGAGGTGACGTGGCAATATTAGTGGGGATTACTGTAGCATAATTACCCGGGCGTCACAGGGGCCTTATTGGGGGCGCGGCTGGAGATGCTCTTATATATCACATGTAACAAGCGGTACGCACGGATCGTCCGTAGGTACTTCGGCATGAGCCAGATCAATGGCACTGCTACATGTGTTTTTTTACTAGCATCCCAGTCTTTATGGCGGGGAGCTCCTATTGGGCGCTTCAGGGGGAGCTCCGTTTCACGGTCTGGCGCTCGAAGCGCACGTTACTGGGCCGACCTAGGTGAGCTTCGACAGAAAACCACAACACGAAAAAATCAACGTGAAAAATTGCGAAAGCTAGGTTTCGAACTAACGTTCACACTTCTTTCTGTCCGACACGAGAACCACTAGACCAAATACGTTCTTTTGTTTTGTACTTAGGAAAAAGTTCTACTTAACCGTTATTCAGTGAAAACATTAACGTAAAATCTGAAAATTAGTTGAAAAGTTCATTGGTTCTGAAAAATAAGTTCATCGATTTTGAAAACTAGTTCACCATTTTTCTAAAAAATTCACAAAATTTTAAAAAGTTTAATCAATTTTTAAAAAATGTTCATCGGTTTTGAAAAAAGTTCATCGATTTTGAAAAAAAGTTCATCGACTTGGAAAAATGATTCATGGAATTTGGGAAAAATGTTCATCGAATTTGGAAAAAGTTCATTGAATATGAAAAAAATCATCAGATTTGAAAATTGTTCATTGATTTTAAAAAATTATTCACTGAATTTGAAAAAAGTTCATTGAATTTGACAAAAAGATCACCGAATTTGAAAATAAGTTCAGCGATTTCGATGAAGTTCATTGAATTTGAAAAAAGTTCATCGAAATTGAAAAAAGTTCACAAATTTGATAAAAAGTTCATTGAATTTGAAAAAAGTTCATCAAATTTGAAAAATAAGTTCGTCGATTTTGATAACAGTTCATTGAATTTGAAAAAAGTTCATTGAATTTGAAAATAAGTTCATCGATTTTGAAAAAAGTTCATCAAATTTGAAAAACAAGTTCATCGATTTTGATAACAGTTCATTGAATTGAAAAAATTTCATTGAATTTGAAAATAAGTTCATCGATTTTGATAAAAGTTCATTGAATTTGAAAAAAGTTCATCAAAATTTTAAAAAGTTCACAAATTTGATAAAAAGTTGGCGCATTTAAGGAAAGAAGAAAAGAAAAGGAAATGAGAAAAGAAACATGAAAAAGGAACAAGAGAAAAAACGCCCAGAAATCGACCAGCAAACGACCTAGATAAAGATTAAAAAGTAAAAGAAAGAACTCAGTGGACATACACGCGTTCTTATCCTGGTGGTGAGTGCGCTCCACATTCAATCGAGGGATCCAGTGTTCGATCCCTCACTAGGCTTACGTTAATTTTTGCTCTAGTTTCAATAGAAAAAAAAAAAGAGAAACGGGCCGGCCCAAGACGGCGCGGGGGTGCTGCGGGGGTGTGCGCCCGTTTGCGTGGATGCCTGTATCGGGCGCAACCGGCGCCGTTTAGGAAATGGGAATTTCCCAGCCGGTTTTTCTGGTTTTGGGTTCTAGAACCGGTTTTTCTATTTCCCCCTTTACCCTTTTTTGTTTCTTTTCTTTTACTGTTTCTTTCTCTTTTTCGTTTTAATGTTCTTTTTTCTTTTTCTGTTTTCTTTTTTATCTTTTTTTCGTTTTTTATGTTTCTTTTTTTCCTGTTTTCTGTTTCTTGTTCATTTTTTTGTTTTTGGTTTTTCTCTTTTCAAAGTTATATTATTATTTTTTCAATTTTTTTGTGTTGCTCACAATTGTTCAAAACTTTACAAAATGTTCTCATTTTTCAAATTTTGTTCATGCTTTCAAAAAATTGTTCAAAACTTCACAAAATGTTCTCATTTTCAAATTTTGTTCATCCTTTCAAAAAAATTGTTCAAAACTTAACAAAATGTTCTCATTTTCAATTTTTGTTCCTGACTTGAAAAAAATTTCATGCTTTCAAAAAATTATTCAAAGTTAAAAAAATATTCTCATCTTCAAATTTTGTTTCTCTTCTTTTTTTAGTTTCTTTTTCTTTTTTATGTTTTTTCACAATTTCACAACTTTGCAAAATTTGTTCGCAAATTAAGAAAAAAGTTCGTTTTTTCAATTTTTGTTCGTGAGTTTCAGTAAATGTTCCTTTTCAAATTTTGTTTGCATTTTTTCAGAAAATGTTTGTGTTTGAAATTTTTGTTTGTGAGTTTCGTAAAATGTTCCCATTTCAAAATTTTGTTCACATATTTCAAATTTTGTTTGGGAGTTTTAAAGAATGTTCACATATTTCATACGAACTTAACTTTTTCTCTCAAACATAACGTTCGCGTACAAAATTTTGTTCTCTAAATTCAAAAAATGTTCGGGATTTTAAAAAGTGTTCATTTTATCAAAACTATGTTCAAGTTTTTTAGTTGTTCTTCTAGCATTCAGCAAACGCGAACAATTTTTGAATTTTTAATTTTTTTGAACATATCCAATGTTTAAGGTTTCTAGGTGGGGGTGTTAGATATGTAGTAGATGATCTTTTAAAGTACCCGCGTTACATATGACCGAAGGAGGTACTTAGCTCGTCTGGTTAGTGACAAGAGTATACTAGCTCCAGATGCAGGGATCGATCCCCCGCTCCGCGTTATAATTTTAGGTTATCATTTTGCTGTTTCGTCGCGACGATGAGCCGGCCCATTCGGGGGGCTGTACCTGTGCGGCGCGTGCGAATCGGACGCAAAGAGCGGCGCATAGGAGGTCCCAAATGGGAATTTCCTATTTGCCGCTCAGGCGCCAGGGAAGCTCCCTGGCGCCCATGCACCAACCATAGTGGGCCGGCCCATTAGAGCGAGATCAATTGAATTAGAAAAACAGAACGAAAAAATCGTAAAACATGAAAAACAAATCTTGAATTAAAAAATGTTCATAGATTACAAAAAGAAGTCCAGCAATTTTAAAAAGTTTATCGAATTTGAAAAAAGTTCATTGAAAATGAAAAAAGTTCCTCGATTTTGAAAAAAACTCATCGAACTTGAAAAAAATTCATCGATTTTGAAAAAAATCATCACGTTTTTTTAGAAATTTCATGATTTTTAATAAAAAATCATCGAATTTGATAAAACAGTTCATTGATTTGAAGGGAAAAATTACGAATTTTAATAAAGTTCATCAAGAAAGAAAACAGAAAAAAGGAAAAATAAAATAAGAAAAGAAAGGAACGATGCAACTACACACGTCTGGTTATTCGATTTTCTGGTTACTGCAGCGCGCATTGAGCCTGGATCGTGGGTTCCAATCACTCAGAGAGCACTTTTTGCAGATTTTTAATGATAAAAACACAGAAGAAGAAGAAAAAGGCTAGCTGGGCCGGGCCAGCGCGGGGGCGTTTGAGGCGCCCGTTTTGTAAAATACACGTTAGACGCCTGAAATTGGAAGTGCCTTTATGGCGGCTGGCGATGGAATTTCCTAGCTAGGATTTTTGTGGGTTTTTTAGGAACCAATTTCTTACATTCCTTTCCTTTAAGCCTTTTGAACTATCATCTTTTATAAATATAATTCTTATACATGAATTATTTTTAGAAAATAGGCATTGAATATTGTTAAATATATATTGAACAATTTTTAAATACACATTGAACTTTCTAACACATATTAACAAAAATTATATGAGTCATATTATTTCTCACGTATAATTTTTAAAAATTCTTGAACATTTTTAAATTAACAAAAACTTTTTAGCTTTACAATATTTTTTTAATTTCATGATTCTTTCTGATATTTATGAATATTTTGTGGAAGTCATGAATATTTTTCAGACTTTTAGCGGGATTTTGCTGATAAAAACACAGAAGGAAAAAAAAAGCTAGCTGGGCCGAGCCAGCGCGGGGGCGCTTGAGGCGCCCGTTTGTAAAATACACACTAACAAACACCTGGAGCGCAAATAGGAGTGCCTTTATGGCGACAGGCGTTGGAGTTTCCCAGCGAGGTTCTTTGTGGGTTTTTTAGGAACCAGTTTCTTACGTTTCTTTCCCTTCAGCCTTTTAAACTATCATCTTTTAAAATATAATTTTTATACATGAATCATTTTAAGAAAATAGGCATTCAATATTTTTCAATATGTATTGAACAAATTTTAAATACACATTGAACTTTTTAACACATATTAACAAACATTATATGATTTTTATAATTTTTAAAAATTCTTGACATCTTTAAATTAAGGGAAAAATAGTTTCACATTTTTAAAAGAAAAATCATGATTCTTTCTAAAATTTCTGAACATTTTGTGGAAGTCATGAATGTTTTTCGAAATTCATTTTTTTGAATTCGTGGTTTTTTTAATTCATTGAACATTTAAAAAAAGCAACAAACATTTTCCAAACATTATAGTTTCAAAAGCGCACAATTTGAATGTTTTGTTTGAAAACTGTGAAGGTTGTATCATAATCTAGTTCAACGAACCTAGTTGCTTGCTGCATGCCGAGTGACCCTACCTACTTTTTGGCCGAATAACGCTCGTTTTGTGCCCTGCTTGTTGGTGAGTGATCATATCTCATCTCTAAAAGATCCCTAATAAAACTTGACGGATAACCACTTATTGAGGCTCCACAATAACACTTCTCCGGTTATCGGGGTTAGATGCTTTCACAGATCCCCCAATAAACCCACTCCCAATAACCAACATGACAAACGGGGCCCACTTGTCAATCCGACACCCCTCTCTATCTTTGGTGGTGGCATGGC
The DNA here is from genome assembly GCF_002162155.2 of Triticum dicoccoides. Classification (NCBI taxonomy): domain Eukaryota; kingdom Viridiplantae; phylum Streptophyta; class Magnoliopsida; order Poales; family Poaceae; genus Triticum; species Triticum dicoccoides. Next base: position 469,966,756 of record NC_041380.1, on the reverse strand, counting down.
AGAGGATGGTAGTGGTGGTTGGTGACGACAGATGACGGCTTGATGGTGGCGGCGATGGGCAATAGCGCGGCGATGCGAGATGGCGACACGATGACTTGATAGGTGGCAATGACGGTCACACCACGGTCTAGTAGGGGGCACCGGTAGTGGCGCAGGGGGACGGCAGCTTCGGTCCGGTGGGTGACGATGGTGGTGGTATGGGTAGCAGTGGACGACATCAGCGTGTTGGTCTGGCATGCATTGTGTATGATGCACTGACGTGACATGTATTGAGAAGGTATTGAGAAAGGGCCAACTTCCATCCATACCGGGGGAGTTGGGCTTGTTTTATGATCATAAAAAAATTATTGGAAAAGGGAGTTGTTGGAGATGCCCTTGTAACTCCATTGTAACTTCCCTCGATCCCAGCAACAGAAGACGTATAGGCACCAACACGTATATACAAACACTCACCCAGCCATCATGAGTATATACCTGCGGATGAACCCAAGAGGCAAAACCAATGATCCAGACACATACGGTGGGCTCCTACGCAACCCACATCCCAGATTCACCAGGACGCTCCCTTTCCAAGGAGCTTAGTGTTTAGAAGATTAGGTTAATATATGTTTGGTGGAAATACGAAGATGGACGCAATCCACCATTCAAAACGGCAATATCAGCCTTTGAGTGCGGATATTTGAAGACAGATGCATTGCAGCACTTTATTTAAAAGGCTCGAAAGTGGTATCTAAAAGTTTCAATTTTTTATTTTATTAAACAAATATGGATGCATATTCTTTACATAATTGTATTTTTTTTTAATAATATGATATATTATAAGTTATTTTTTAGGAGAAAAGCCCATTTTTGTGCATGTATTTTTCTTTTCTTGTATTTCACATAAAAACCGTATATTGATGAAATTTCATACAAAAATACTACACATCTATGTATATGCATGTACAAAGAAAATCAAACTTTTTCAAGCCATAAATTTAATATTTTAGAACTTTAAGAAGAAAGGCTCAGTGTGCTCGTGCTCCCAAGTAACTATTCCCCAGTTCAAATGACATCTTGAATTAATTTTAAAAAATTACCATCACACCAAACTGCTGAATGTTTTTTCAAAAATTTGCAAGGAGTCTGCTAAACGTTTTCATCTACTCGCAAATTTGGAGCTGTTTGGAGCTGAACTATCAAATGTGTCACAAGAGTTTCCACACAAAAAAAACTTCACAAGAGGAAACGGAGGAGTGCCACGTTACTTACGTCCCATTCTCCCCTGAGCTGCCTTAATGAAAACTAGCCCAATACGCTAAGCCTTCCCACTAACCAGCGGGACCCATGATATGAGAAGCTGGAGCAAGACACAGCTCTCCGTTTTCTCAAAACAGGCTTTCGCCCCGTTTTATATATAAAACACCGAACCAAGTACACGGACAATACAAAATGGTGAGGTAGCCCTCAAACAATGCCGATCCCAAGATCACGTAAGCACGCAAAACATGTGATGTATGGTAGGAACCCTAATCGGCCGATCTTTCACGAAAGGAGCGGATCCCGCAATGAACACGAAGAACACGAGGAGGGAAACGAGGGGAAAAACTCGAAGGGAACACAAGAGAACACTCAAACCAACAAGAATGATTACACAAGTGCTAGATCCTCGAAACACGATAGGAGATACAAGATCCAAAGTCATCAACGGACGGTACAAAGGTAGCCGGTCTTCTCCGTGAGGAGGTCTTGAATCCACGAGGGGATCTTCCCTTAGAGGGGTCTTTAATCCAAAGGGATCTTCTCCGTAGAGGCCGCGGTCTCTCTTGTGGAGTAGATCCGATGTGGATGAGCAATGCTCTATCTCTAAAATGAGCTAAAACCAATGTTGCCCTAGCTAGG
>NC_041380.1:469956837-469964519 GCF_002162155.2 Triticum dicoccoides | reverse complement strand
TGAAGGGGTACATGGGCCTCAGCCCGCAACTGGACACAGCCAGGTACCGGACGTCCGCTGGGGACCGGTCGTCCGGTGTCTCATGGGCGGCCGGACGTCCGGTGGCTGCCGGTCTTCCGCTCGTTCTGGCTCGGATGCTGGTGTAGCGGATTTCCGGAGGTGGCCGGTCGTCCGCTCGTTTGGCTCGGGTGCAGGGGCACCGGTCGTCCGGTCCGGGCCGGACGTCCGCTCGCTGGGGTTCGGCTGGAGCTTCAGGCTCCGGACGTTCGGTCCTGGCCGGTCGTCCGGTGGCTGGGACTTCTTCTCCAGCTCTCCTTCTTCTCCGTCTTCACGTCCATCTTCCTCTTCTGATTCTTCTTGTTCCTTGGCTTCTTCATGGCCAACTCCTTGATACCTGAGTATGCACAATGTCTCTGTTTGAGGTAGTAGCCATGTCTCATGTGCATCAAATAGGAAATGTGAGAGGAGAGATGTCACCTCGGTTTTGAGAGCTCTTGCACGTGCTCGTGTCATGGGTCCAAGTGGTGTCGTAGGGGATGTAGTTGGGTCCATGGGGATGACCTTGGGATGCTCCACATCATCTCCCCTCCCTTGGGGAAGATCCGTCCTCGGATCAAATTCTTCATCACCATGATAGGGAGAGAGATCTTTGACGTTGAAGATGTCGCTCACTGAGTACTTGTCACGTGGAATGTCGATCTTGTATGCATTATCGTTGTAGCGTGCAAGCACCTTGAAGGGTCCGTCCGCTCGTGGTCGGAGTTTGGACTTGCGTTCTTGCGGAAATCTGTCCTTGCGATGGTGTAGCCACACGAGATCACCAACGTTGAAGACCATGGGGTGCTTGTTGATGTTGAGCTTGGTCGCAAGTCATTGTACTTGGTGCTCGATAGTATGTCTTGTATCTTCATGCACCTTCTTGAGATGAGTCACACGTGCACTTGCGTCCAAATTGATGCGCTTGTGGAGTGGTAGAGGAAGCATGTCCAATGGTGACAATGAGTTGAATCCATAGACGACCTCAAAGGGGGACTTGCCGGTTGTTGAGTGTCTTGCTCGGTTGTAGGCGAACTCGGCGATAGGTAGGCACTCCTCCCACTCCTTGATGTTCTTCTTGATGAGTACTTGAAGTAGAGTGGAGAGTGTGCGGTTGGTCACCTCCGTTTGGCCGTCGGTTTGTGGGTGATACGCCGTGGAGAATAGTAGCTTGATTCCGAGCTTGGCGCATAGGGTCTTCCAAAAGTAGCTAAGGAACTTGACGTCGCGGTCCGAGACAATCGTCTTTGGCACTCCATGTAGATACAATATTTCCCTACAAAAGAGATTAGCAACATGTGAAGCATGGTCTATCTTGTTGCTAGGAATGAGATGTGCCATCTTGGAGAAACGGTCCACAACGACAAATACCGAATCCTTCCCATTTCTAGTCCTAGGCAATCCAAGTACAAAGTCCATGCTAATGTCTTCCCATGGTTGATAAGGAATTGGGAGAGGCGTATAAAGGCCATGGGATTGAGCTTTGGACTTAGCTTTGCGACATGTAAAGCATCGGTTGGTGAAGCGGTTGACGTCGCGAAACATCTTGGGCCAAAAAAAGTTCTTGGAGAGCGTGGCGAAAGTCTTGTCGCGTCCAAAATGTCCCATTAAGCCTCCTCCATGAGATTTCTGCAAAAGCAACAAACGAAGAGAAGACCCAGGGATGCAAAGCTTGTTAGCTCTCATAAGATATCCATCTTTGATGTAATAGCGTTCCCAAGAGGTGTGCGTCAAACACTTGGCATAAGGAGTAGCAAAAGTAAGATCATGCTCATACAAGTCTTTTATATGCTCAAAGCCAATGACATCCAATTCAAGTTGAGTAACAAGAATGCATATGCAGGAAAGGGCATCCGCCACAATGTTTTCCTTACCTTTAATGTACTTGATGACATAAGGAAAAGATTCAATAAATTCACTCCATTTAGCATGACGCTTGCTCAACTTGGTTTGGCCCTTAAGATACTTGAGCGTTTCATGATCGGTATGAATGATAAATTCATGAGGCAAAGATAGTGTTCCCATTCATGCAAAACGCGGACTAAATCATATAGCTCTTTGTCATAGATGGGGTAATTGAGTTGTGCTCTGGAAAGTTTCTCACTAAAGTAAGCTATGGGGCGCTTCTCTTGCGTTAACACACCTCCTATGCCATTACCACTAGCATCACAATGAATCTCAAAAGGTTTGTCAAAGTTGGGTAATGCAAGCACGGGAGAATGAGTAAGCAAATTCTTAAGCTCATTGAAAGCGGCATCTTGGGATGGTCCCCAAACAAAAGGCGCATTATTCTTGCTCAAAGCATGCAAAGGCGAAGCAATGGTGCTAAAATCTTTCACAAAATAATGATAGAAACCCGCAAGGCCAAGAAAGCTACGCACTTGATGCAAATTGGTTGGTTGTGGCCAAGTCTTAATAGTATTGATCTTGGACTCATCAACATGAACACCCTTGGAAGAGACAACAAAACCCAAGAAAATGAGCTTGTCAACGCCAAAAAGGCATTTCTCCATATTAGCATAAAGATGCTCTTTTCGAAGAGTTTGTAAAACGGTTCGGACATGGCTGACATGTTCTTTGAGAGACTTGCTAAAAACAAGGATATCATCGAAGTAGGCCACAACAAACACACCAATGTAAGGGCGAAAGACATGATTCATAAGATGCATAAAAGTATCCGGTGCTTCCGATAGACCCAAACTTGGTTTTGAAAGCGGTTTTCCATTCATCACCCTCTTGTATGCGTATTTGATAGTAACCACTCTTAAGATCAATTTTTGAAAAGATAGTGGCACCACTAAGTTCATCAAGCATATCATCAAGGCGTGGAATGGGATACCTATAACGAACGGTGATAGCATTGATAGGTCTACAATTGGAGCACATGCGAAAACTACCGTCTCATTTTGGCACAAGAATGACCGGGATGGCACAAGGGCTCAAACTTTCACGCACATGTCCATGGTCTATGAGATGCTTTACTTGCCTTTGTATTTCTTTGGTTTCTTCGGGGTTGGCGCGGTAGGGAGCTTTGTTCGGAAGCGGTGCTCCGGGGATGAGGTCGATGCGGTGCTCAATGCCTCGTAGTGGAGGTAGCTCGTCGGGGAAAACATCGTGAAATCCCCGCAAAAGAGAAGACAACACTAGAGGAAGAGTGTGAGAGGTGTTAGCTTGTGGTGCATTGTCCTTGCACAAAAGGACGTAGTGTAGGACACTAGATGGGTTCTCACACACGCCTCTTATCTCACTTTTGGTGGCAAATAGGACTAAGTTCTTCTTTTCACTCATCGTGGAGGCGCTCGATTTGGGCTTGTGGCGCTCACTCTCTTTTTGGTGTCTCACTCTCTCACTATTATCTTCACGTTGGGTGGCTTGCTTGTCGGGGACAACTTGGCTTGGAGACATGGGACGAAGTATGTACTCCTTTCCCTTCATCTTGAAGATGTAGTGGTTCGTTCGGCCATTGTGAATGACACCTCTATCAAATTGCCATGGGCGTCCAAGGAGAAGGTGGCAAACGGTCATTGGAACGATGTCGCACTCCAAAGTGTCTTCATAGGCGCCAATTTTGAAGGAGACTTGTACTCGATGCTCAACTTGGAGAGTGCCGGAGTCGCTAAGCCATTGCACTTTGTATGGGTGTGGGTGCTTCGTCTTGGGGAATTGGAGCTTGGAGCAAAGTTCTTCACTTGTGAGATTATGACAACTCCCTCTATTGATGATGACCTTGACGGATCATCCATTGATGTCGGCCTTGGTATGAAAGATGTGGCATCGTTGGTCTTCTTCTTGGTGATGTTGGAGAGTCAAGACCTTGGACAGAACAAGAGCGGGACTTGAATCTTCATCGCAAAAGACTTGTTCCTCTTCGTCGTTCACTTGCCGGTGCATGGCGACTTGCTCAAGAGCGTCCATTTCTCCTTCGCTCATCGAGTTGTAGGTGCCGTCGTCGTTGAGGATCATGGTCCGCTTGTTGGTGCACTCATAGGACTTGTGGCCTCGGCCACCGCATGTGAAGCATTTGAAGGAACCCGTCTTGACAGTCTCATCGGTTGGAGTGGATGATGATGAAGCTCTCGGCTTGAAGTTGCTTGTAGTAGGAGGATGACTTGGAGTTGACGAAGCTTTCTTGGAGCTCGACTTGTCGATGTTGCTTGTAGAAGGCTTGGTAGCTGGTGTTGGAGTCGTTGAAGCTTGGGTGTTGGAGAAGCCGTATGACTTGGAAGAGAACTTGGCATACTTGAAATCGTCTTGCACTTGACGTTCCGCTTTTGTAGCTTGATGCACTAGCTCGATGAGGTTCGATTATGGTTGGAAGTTGGAGATCTTCTTGATAGGATGGTTGAGTCCATTCAAGAAACGTGCCATAGTTTGCTCATCATCTTCCGTGACATTGGCTCTTATCATGGCAATCTCCATCTCCTTGTAGTATTCTTCAATGCTCTTGGTTCCTTGCTTGAGTAGTTGGAGTTTCTTGAAGAGCTCGCGGTTGTAGTAGGTAGGCACGAAGCGTGCTCTCATGACATCATTCATTTGTGCCCAAGTAGTGATGGGTGGTTCACCTCTTGCCTCTCGGCGCTCGATAACTTGTTCCCACCAAATGAGGACATAGTCTTGGAACTCAAGGGATGCCATTGCGATCTTCTTCTCTTCTTCAAAGTTGTGCAAACGAAAGATTTTGTCGACCTTCAATGCCCATGAAAGGTATTCTTCGGGATCGTTGCTTCCATTGAATTTGGGCATTGTGAACTTTAGCTTGTTGTAGCGTTGCTCTTCATTGTGTTGGGGGTCGAGAATGATGACACCCATGTTGTTGATGATTGTCAAGATCGTGTTGCTCTTGTCGTGGAGGATTTGCATTGTTTTCACGCTCTTAATGAATTGATGTTCTTGGCGAGCTTGTGGAGGATCTTGTCGAGCTCGAGGAGGAACTTGAGGAACTTGACGATGCACGCTAGCTTGAAATCTTCGTTCTTGAGCTTCTTCGTGAAGTGCTTCTTCATGTTCACGAGCTTGTTGGCCTCGGTTGGCTATGGCGCGACTTGCATCTTGGAGGGCTTGTTGTGCCGCAAGTTATTGATCATCTCACAATTGTTTCTCTTGACGTTGTGCCTCGGCATCTTGTGCTTCTTGGTGTATACGCGCTCGCTCTTCCTCTTCATGTTGGCGTTGTCGTTGCCTTTCTCGTGCTAGCGCAAAAGCCTCTTGGGTTTGACGTTGTTGGTGCTCTTGAGAGTTGGTGTCGCGTAGAGGATTGAGGCTTGCTTGACGATCGTTGCGCGCGACATGTCAAAGAGTATTAGATGTTGGTGTACTTGAGCCGGAGAGGGTGAAGTTGGAGTGTCGACTTGAGCGGCTCCTTCTTGATGAAGACGAAGTGGAAGAAGAGCGGTTGAGCAACAAAGCGCGAATCTCATCCATTCTTGCGTCGTTCTCTTGCTTGTTATCGTCGAGCTTGTGGTCGAAGTAGTCCCTTGTACGTTGCTCGGAGAGTCCCAAGTCGGTAGCGAGGTTGTCAATGCGGTCACTCATTGCTTGTTACTCTTGATGTAAAGCAGGTTGTGCACCAAAGAGGTGGCTCTTGGTGACGTAGGAGTTCATGTCGTTGTCGTGCTCAATGAAAAGTGGGTTGGCAGAAGTACTTGGCCTATCCATCATTTCAAGATAAAAAATGTGAGTGGTAGAAAGAGAAGAACGAATACCAAATGTACCTTGACCGAAGTTGAAAGTGGATCAATGATCTCTCCAATGTGGACAAGGAAATAGCACAATTGGTACCAATTCTTGTCGGTTTCTCACACATACACAAGTAAAAGCTTATAGTGGAGCTTGGTTAGGATGGTGGCACAAAATTTAATGCAATTGTAAGTGAGCTTCAATAATGTTGGAAAAGATTCGCAAGATTGCAATGTAACAAGTAGACCAAGCAATGTAATGTATACGGAAACACACACGCAAAGAGATAAGTGGGGTTGGGCAACCAAGGATGAGCCAAAATGTGGAATCCACAAAAATGCTATTGTTGCACAACACTAGAGATACGCTAGCACGATTGCACAATAGGCGGATACAAAGACTTGTGCACAACCTACTAAGCAAAAATGAAATGACTTCTATCCCAAGTATGTTCTATGCAAGGTGTTTCTATGATATGATCCAAGATGATCTAATATGACAATCTTAATGTTGTATGATGCTATGGTTCTTGCTTAAAAGCTCTTTGCTTATCTTTCCCTTTTGCTTAAAATCTTGTTTGGCTCTTTGATGTTTGAGCTGTTTTCTCATGAAATGCTTGACGAACCAAGATAGCAAGTGTGTATGCGATGACAACCTTGTGACACAAGAGATGATACCAAGATATGCAACAATGATGTATGTATGCTATGGGAAGTATTATCACTAATGTGCACAAGTCTCGTTGCCGGCAATACTTAATGGCTAGTCTCGATGGGTAAGCAACGCAAAGGAGTAAGGCTATGATAGCTATCAATGTAATGGCAAGAGTGATATGTCCAATACCAAGGTGAGGTTACCATTTCTTGCGGATGGTATGGTGTCAAAATGGTGTCACGAATACCAAGATGTAGTCGAGGTGGTCGTTGTTGATGACGCATCCGTGGCGAAGATGAGCGGCGGTGATGTTGATGTCGAACCGTACCTGGATAGCCGAAACACAAAAGGATACATAACCGCAACTCAAATTCTCAAAGCTCGAAGTGGCAACACATGTCGGAGTGTGAAACGGGTAAGAAATGGTGGTGGTATGAGGAAGTGGTGATGGTGTATAGGTGGTGGTAGGGCGTATGCGGAAATGTGGGGCAGTGGTGGTGACCAAAACTGAAGAAAATTCAGTTTCGTCAGGGTACTCCGGACGTTCGGTGGTGAGCGGTCGTCCGGTCGTCGGACATCCGGTGGCGAGCGGACATCCGGTGCCTGGGCGAAAACCGGGCACGGGATGAACTGGTGGGGTTCGTGATGGAGAGGTCGAAATTCGTCGAATCCGAGCGATTTCGTGGGTGGAAAAGGTGGGGCAAGAGGGAAAAAGCTAGATCCACTCAAAACAAGGCAAATCCATGGATCAAATCCAACAAAATTTCTACACACCAACAAATCACAAAAAAAATTTGGGGCTAGTTTTTGTGGGGAATTTTCAAATTAGGGAGAAAACAACAAGAACTAGGCTAGCAACACAACGGGGAGGCTCTGAAATCGTGATCAACTTGGCTCTTGATACCAAGATGATGTAGGGTAGGAACCCTAATCGTCCAATCTTTCACGAAAGGAGCGGATCCCGTGATGAACATGAAGAACACGAGGAGGGAAATGAGGGGAAAAACTCGAGGGGAACATAAGAGAACACTCAAACCAAGAAGAATGATTACACAAGTGCTAGATCCTCGAAACACGATAGGAGATACAAGATCCAAAGTCAACAACAGATGGTACAAAGGTAGCTAGTCTTCTCCGTGAGGAGGTCTTGAATCCACGAGGGGATCTTCCCTTAGATGGGTCTTGAATCCAAAGGGATCTTCTCCGTAGAGGCCACGATCTCTCTCGTGGAGTAGATCTGATGTGGATGAGCAATGCTCTATCTCTAAAATGAGCTAAAACCAATGCTGCCCTAGGTAGGAGGAGGGAGAGGTCTA
>NC_041380.1:469906654-469956595 GCF_002162155.2 Triticum dicoccoides | reverse complement strand
GGTACATGGGCCTCAGCCCGCAACTGGACACAACTAGGTACCAGACGTCCGCTGGGGACCGATCGTCCGGTGTCTCATGGGCGGCCGAACGTCCGGTGGCTGCCGGTCGTCCGCTCATTCTGGCTCGGATGCTAGTGTAGAGGATTTCCGGAGGTGGCCGGTCATCCGGTCGCCGGACGTCCGTTCGCGCCGGTCGTCCGCTCATTTGGCTCGGGTGCAGGGGCACCGGTCGTACGGTCCGGGCCGGACGTCCGCTCGCTGGGGTTCGGCTGGAGCTTCAGGCTCTGAACGTCCGGTCCCGGCCGGTCGTCCAGTGGCTGTGACTTCTTCTCCAGCTCTCCTTCTTCTCCGTCTTCACGTCTATCTTCCTCTTCTGATTCTCCTTGCTCCTTGGCTTATTCATGGCCAACTCCTTGATACCTGAGTATGCACAATGTCTCCGTTTGAGGTAGTAGACATGTCTCATGTGCATCGAAGAGGAAATGTGAGAGGAGAGATGTCACCTCGGTTTGGAGAGCTCTTGCACGTGCTCGTGTCATGGGTCCAAGTGGTGTCGTAGGAGATGTAGTTGGGTCCATGGGGATGACCTTGGGATGCTCCGCATCAACATGACTACTATGCTACCAAAAGAAAGCATTGGAAAAACCGAGTACAACGTCACACACAACCCTAAACACCTAATCTCCATAACAACGCCCCTAGAAGGGAAAACAACGCAAAGCATCGCCGCTGCCGAGTGCTACCTCTTGAGCATGCGTTGGTTTTCCCTTAAAGAGGAAAGGGTGATGCAGTAAAGTAGCGTAAGTATTTCCCTCAGTTTTTGAGAACCAAGGTATCAAACCAGTAGGAGATAACATGCAAGTCACCTATTACCCGCACAAACAATCAAGAACCTCACAACCAACGCGATAAAGGGGTTGTCAATCCCTTCACGGTCACTTGCGAAAGTGAGATCTGATAAAGATAGTAAGATAAATATTTTTGGTATTTTTGTTGTATATATTGGAAAGTAAAGATTGCAAAATAGTAAACGAGATGCGATGTAAATAAAAAGGGATGCAATATAATAAGAAAGAGACCCGGGGGCCATAGGTTTCACTAGTGGCTTCTCTCATGATAGCATGTGTTACGGTGGGTGAGCAAATTACTGCCGAGCAATTGATAGAAGAGCGCATACTTATGAGAATATCTAGGCAATGATTATGAATATAGGCATCACGTCCGTGTTAAGTAGACCGAAACGAATCTGCATCTACTACTATTACTCAACACATCGACCGCTATCCAGCATGCATCAAGAGTATTAAGTTCATAAGAATAGAGTAATGCATTAAGCAAGATGACATGATGTAGAGGGATAAACTCAAGCAATATGATATAAACCCCATCTTTTTATCCTCGATGGCAACAATACAATACGTGCCTTGCTGCCCCTACCATCACTGGGAAAGGACACCACAAGATTGAACCCAAAGCTAAGCACTTCTCCCATTGCAGGAAAGATCAATCTAGTAGGCCAAACTAAACCGATAATTCAAAGAGACTTGCAAAGATATCAAATCATGCATATAAGAATTCAGAGAAGAACCAAATACTATTCATAGATAAACTTGATCATAAATCCACAATTCATCGGATCTCGGCAAACACACCGCAAAAAGTATTACATCGAATAGATCTCCAAGAACATCGAGGAGAACTTTGTATTGATAACCAAAGAGAGAGAAGAGGCCATCTAGCTAATAACTATGGACCCGAAAGTCTGTGGTAAACTACTCACACATCATCGGAGAGGCTATGGTGTTGATGTAGAAGCCCTCCGTGATCGAATCCCCCTCCGGCAGATCACCGGAAAAGGCCCCAGATGGGATCTCATGGGTACAGAAGGTTGCGGCGGTGGAAAAGTGGTTTCGTGGCTCCCCCTGATGTTTTTAGGGTATAAGAGTATATATAGGAGAAAGAAGTACGTCGATGGAGCTCCGTGGGGCCCACGAGGGTGGGGGCGCGCCTACCCCCCTGGGCGCGCCCTCCTATCTCATGGACGCCTTGCAGAGTTCCAGACTTCCACTACAAGTCTCCTGGTTTGTGTTTGTTCTAAGAAAGATCCTCGCGAAGGTTTCGTTCCGTTTGATATTCCTTTTCTATGAAACAATGAAATAGGAAAAAACACAAAATTGCACTGGGCCTCCGGTTAATAGGTTAGTCCCAAAAATAATATAAAAGAGCATATTAAAGCCCATTAAACATCCAAAGCAGATAATATAATAGCATGGAACAATAAAAAATTATAGATACGTTGGAGTCGTATCACCGAGTCCCGAGGGACTAAGGTCTTCACCCGGAACCCTGACACGAAGAGGAGCACCACAACGACATCTTCAGGAAGATAGCGGCGCCCGCGAGCGTCACCGTCGTTGGCAACAAAGCGCAGAGCTTTCACTCGGTCACTGTTGGTGTCAAAACCGGCGGATCTCGGGTAGGAGGTCCCGAACTATGCGTCTAAGGTCGATGGTAACAGGGGACATGGGAAACAATGTTTACCTTGGTTCGGGCCCTCTCTATGGAGGTAATACCCTACTTCCTGCTTGATTGATCTTGATGAATATGAGTGTTATAAGAGTTGATCTACCATGAGATCGTAATGGCTAAATCCTAAAAGTCTAGCCTGTCTGACTATGATTATGAGGATGTGTCTACGGACCTAGCCCTCCGGTTTATATAGACACAGGAGGGATCTAGGGTTACATAAGGTCGGTTACAGAGAAAGGAATCTTCATATTTGATCGTCAGGCTTGCCTTCCACGTCAAGGAGAGTCCCATCCAGACATGGGAGAGAGTCTTCGGTCTTGTATCTTCTCAGCCCATTAGTCCGGCCCATGTCCAACAGACCGGACACCCGAGGATCCCTTAGTACAGGACTCCCTTAGTAGCCCCTGAACCAGGCTTCAATGATGAGGTGTCCGACGTGCAGATTGTCTTCGACATTGCAAGGCGGGTTCCCCTTTTCGAATACTCCAAGATAGTCTTCGGATGAAACGAACGTGTCCGGATCTGCAACACAAGTACCACACACACAACTATAGGGAGTATAATATTTCATGAGTCCCATCTGCTGACAATTTTTTGCAAGATGACATCACGTCTGCCCGGTCATCATATTGAACCGTTTTTGTTCGTCGTTCCGCGTTTCGAGATGTGGTTTCTATTCGCACGTCTTGTCAAAGTAGAGATCGTGTCCCCTTATTGTGGGATTCTCATCAATACGAGCATGGGTAATATAACCGTTCCATTTACACGACCCTTGGGAACATGCGAGTTTTAAGGCGAGTGGGGAGGCGCTTAGTATTTACTGCCTTTATAAGGAGATAAGGACTCCCTTTCTTCACCCACGCCTTCTCTCTTCCTCTGCCCTCCCATTCTTGAGCTCCAACGCCTAATTTCTCATCTTTCACCCCTCGAGCAAGCACCCAACCATGTCCGGATCCGGAGGTCAAGGCAAGTGGATGGCCTCCTCCATCAAGGAGAAGGACATTACCGAGCTTCCGGCGGCCGGGTATCTGGCGAAGGAAATCGCCCACCGTCTTCCAGCCAAGGGACAAGTCGTCCCTACACCGAAGCCCAACGAGAGGGTGGTATTCATCCCTCATTTCATCCATGGGCTAGGGTTTCCACTCCACCCTTTCGTTCGTGGGCTGATGTTCTATTATGGGCTAGACTTCCATGATCTAGCCCCGTACTCTTTCCTCAACATCTCGGCATTCTTTGTCGTGTGTGAGGCCTTCCTCCGCATCCAACCCCACTTAGAGATGTGGCTCAAGGTCTTCAACGTGAAGCCGAAGGTGGTGGATGGCCAGCACACGGAGTGCGGAGGCGCCATGGTGAGCAAGCTGACCAATGTCTCCTGGCCAAAAGGTACTTTCGTGGAGACTGTCAAGGAGTGGCAGAAACTGTGGTTCTACATCACAGAGCCCCACATCGCCACCTGGGCCGCGGCTGCCGAATTCAACCCCGGTGCTCCAATGCGGCTCACCTCCTGGATTGAGAAGGGCCCAAATTGGTTTCGTCAGACAAGCTGATAGCGCTGCAAACGCGCATTCAAAGCATGGTGGATAAAAACATTAGGCTTGTCGATGTAATCCAAGTGATGCTAGTTCTTCGGATTCTCCCATGCCAAAGCCGAAGCCGCCCTTTATGGGAATTCAATCCGAAGAAGCACCAAACTCTGGAAAGGCTCTTCGGAACCACTCACGAAGACGCCTGGAAGTTGCTCTTCAAAGGCAACGAGACGCCGCCATCCATAGACTCGGACCGCGGGCACGACATTACCCACCCCGACAACGAGGTAAGCCTTTAACACATCCTCTACTTGCTTGTTTCAAGGAGGATATCTAAACTTTTATTATTTCAGGTATGTACGGAGAGAGCGGAGCAGATTCGGTGTTCGGCTCCGCTACCCAAGGAACCAGTCATCCCGCGCCCGGCGAAGATGCTGGTACCGGCGCCCTATAAGGTGCCGGAGAAGAAGGCCAAAGGGGTCCGGAGTGGCCCCTGCCGCAAGGGCGCTTCGAACGTGACGTCCGAAGACAAGACCCGCTCAGGAGAGCGACTCTCCCCCTGATGGGGGGAGGAAGAAGAGGGCGGCCTCCACAAATCTGGAGGTGGAGGCGCCCAAGAGGGGGAAAGGCCCTCTCGTGGATAACTCCGCATGGGACGTCAAAAGCAACCCGGAGCGAAGCCCCCGAAACAAGCCTCCGGCCGCGTCGTAAGTACCTAAACCCACGTATGTCCATGCGTCCGTCCTCTCTTGCTTCATAATATAATATGTTAATTTATGACATTGCAGTCCGGCCCACGACAGCTCCCAGCGATCCTCATCAAGAGGTTCGTTGGATTCAAAGGCGATGGCTAGTGAGTCACCGACAGCCGCTCACTCTCCCGCGGCCAAGGGCGACGACGAGGTGCTGTCCCAAAGGACCTTCCCAGGCCAGGGAGAGGTTCAGGAGGCTGCCAGGGTGATGCCAGGAGGAAAGACCTCGGCTTCCGAGCACATGGGGGAGCATATCCCCATGGCGACTGGGGCGGGGGCCTTGCTCAATTCAGCCCCCAGCCAAATACAAGTCCAGGGACCTATACGGCTCCGGAATCCGGCGAACAACCTCCTTCGAAAGAAGGGGGTGTGCCTGTTCCATCGATGACCTCTGTCCAGCCAGAGACACCGGATAATCTACTGGAAGCGCTACGAGGCGCTTCCATTGTGGAAGAACACTGTATCCTTATGGGTACGGTGATTAAGAAGGTTCAGTCCATCAAGAGCGGACTGACCGAAGCCTGTAGCGGCCTGCCGAGAGGTTTTGAGGTAAGCGGCGTAACATGGAAAATCCCAATATAGACAGTAGGCCCTGAGACACTGTCCGGTGTTCGGAAAGAAAAGCCGAACAGAGGATCAATTAAATTTCACAGGAAACTAACTAAAATGTGTCTGATGTGAATAAGCAAGCGTCGTTGCTGGCCGCGACCTCACACACTACCGAAGTCTTAGGACTAAAGCAGAGACTGGAGCGGGCCGAGGAGGAGCTTGGCCAAGCGAGGAAGCAGCTGGAAGACCAGCAAGGCATGTAATGACTCGCTATATATTCGGAAATAATAAATGATGTATATTGACGGTAGTGTCATGATATGTGTAGGAGCGACGATCGAGGTTGAGGCCCATAAAAAGGCCCTGGCCGAAGCCGAGGGGAAAGCTTTCAAGGAGCAGGCCGCTCGTAAGAAGCTTAAGGCCAGGCTGAACGAGGTCCAGCAAGAGCTCTAGGATGCTGTGAAGAAGTATGAGACCTTGGAGGGCGATGTTTCGGCTCGAGAGACCGAACTAACCAAGACTCGTTAAAGCGCGGAAGCGGCCCGGGTTGAAGCCCAGGGTGCCCTCCAGGAGATCCAGGAGGCCAAGAAGATCGCGGCTGGTAAGGCGTTTAGTATGCAAAGCAAGTATGTGAAGAAGAAGTATTTCTTACTAACCCGGATTCAGAGTTCTCCAGGGACGTTTGCAGATCTGCCGCACAGTGTGTCCGACGCTGCGGAGTTCTTCCGAGCCGAAGAAGGGAGCTCAATGGAGAAGCTATTCTGGTCGCAATACCTTGCGCCAGAGCATCTAGTGCCCTTCACCGATCAGTTAAAATAGCTGGTCGAGCTGCATAGGGTGGCCGAACTGGCCATGAAGGATTTGATAATCCGACTGTGGCTTGCCAAAGCTATGCCCATCAGCTACTTCGGGCTCGTGAAGCGGCTGGTGAACGCTTGTCCTCGGCTGGACGTCGTCAAGCAATCGGCCTGCATTGAAGGTGCACGCATGGCCTTCGCCCGCGTCAAGGTGTGGTGGGCGAAGATGGACGCCATCAAGCTGATGACCGAGGGGCCGCCAGAGGGCAAGGAGCACCGCACGCCCAAGCGGTATTTTGCAGATGTCCTGGAGGGGTCTCGCATTTGTGGCAACGCAATGTGCGCAAGACATTATTTTCTAATGAATACGTTCATTCTGTCTTTGCCTTGTGTGATGAAACAAAATCGTTATGTAATATAATGTTTTGTTATTTAAAGAATTTCTCCTCCTGTGCGGCCGTGTTATGTGAAATCTGAGAGTTAGCCAGTCGTCGGCTTCTGCCCCCATGTAGGAAATACGGGGGTGTTCGGGATGTAATCTAAACACTCTTGATCCAATTGTTTGGTCCTTGAAGGAGGTGTTTAGCACGACGAACCACGCAATCGAACTATGCGGCTTTAGCACCCTCACTTAGCCTTAGGAGTTTGACAATAGAAATATAGGCGCATCCCCTAGTATCCGAACTAGGATGCTGTAAACACTTGATCGGGTAAGTACCAATCCCTCGCATTATGCGGAAAAAATCTCTAAGGATTTGAGACCTCCGAAGAGCTGACCGGCTCTCGCCGCATCATGACAGTCAGTTTTCGGATTTCTCTACTGAGGTGCTCATTCGGGTAAACCAGGGCACAATCGCAGTAGTTCTCCCTTTACTACTCTAGTCGATACAGCGGGACATAAAGTAGTAAGCACAGGAGCCGGGCAACCCAACTATTGACCAAAGACATGATTCGGAGCCAATGCATATAGTGCTAAATTCGGGGTGCCGAACTATACTGTAGAAGTGTTCGGACTTTTGTTGCCATGTTGTGGGGTGCTATGAAGCCCCTGGCAAATTGAAGCGTACCTGAGTGTACGGGTGCTATTTGATAAAGTTATCAAAAGAGAAAAAGAAGAAAAGGTCGTAAGCTAGAGCGGTAAAATTTGGGCCGCAAACTGTTTCCATTATGATTTCACTGGTGCATTGAAGCGCATTTATACAAGTAGTGCAATAAGCAGAAGGCTATTTACTATGCCTTAACCAAGGAAGAGCTGTGTGTGGGTCCTGAAAACAGGTAAAGGGATTGTTAAAGAAACCACCTAAAAATTCCCTAATACGTCCATGCTTCTTGTCATCTTGGTGTTTTTATCCTTCGAAAAGAATCGATGGTCGAGCCGTATTGTGGATCACAAGGTAGTTATGCCTCCATCCTTGCCCATGCTATTTTTAGTGCATAGTTATGTACGCGCGGTACAATTACCGCCACTTGGTCGGGACTGGGACGGAGGCTGAATTGCTAGTCGAGCTCTTGACGAGCCGAGTTGTCCTACTATAGGATGGTCCGGACTCTCTTGACAGCAGGCCTGGCAGTCGGGTCGGGTTTGCCCGGGTTGAGGTCTACCAAACCCATGCCCGATTACTAAATGGGTCTACCCAGTCGCCCACGACCCTGCCCATGGGCGAAGGATCAGACCCACGCCCGAACCCGATGGGTAACCTGACCTGATGGGTTACCCATCAGGCTGCTGTATAGTGTTCTTGTACAGTGTACAATAGAGTAGTGGCAAAATTCATATAACAAATATTGGTTCACACAGTGGCAAAAATGCACAAATAGCTTCAGTTACTAACCATCAATGTGAATATATAGAAGAACAACTAGAAAACACAGTATCAGGAAGCCAAATACAAGGTTTAGGAGCACAAATCACACTAAAAATACATGGTGCAGGTCTTCAGAAGCACACATACAAGGTTCAGGAGCAGAAATACAAGGTACACGCGCACAAATAGCAGCAGAAATACAAGGTTCAGCAGCAGCACAAATACAAGGTTCAGGTTGAGTAGTTGTCTGCCAACAAGCTAGCAGTAGCAAGTAGTAGTGTAGCAGCCCATGGATAAATGTAAATAATAGCAGGTAGTAGTGTAGCACGCCAGGTCGTCGGCCTTCTCATCGCAAGCAAGCAGCAGCAACATCATACAATCATGTTTCAGGCTTCAGTTAGGATGGACTGATCATCAACCTCCTAAAACATAAGAAAATAGAAGCATTCAAAGTAAAGAACAAGATTTGCATTAAAATCTAAGATTAAAAGGCATGCTAAGTTGCTAAAAGTAGAATCTATTACCATCATTTCTGTGTCACCCTTAAGAACAGTTTCAAAGTCCGCAAAGAGAGTAGAATTGCAATCCCCTGATGCATAGATTTAGATATTAACATATAGCAAGGAAATAATATTGTGTATGGAAAGAAGAGTCATGATTCAACTAGATTATCACCTAAAATGTCTGCACAGGACCAAGCTTGCATACACATAAGAGCTTCGGTCATGTTTGGTGCAAGTGAACATCTACGTACACTTAGTATCCTCCCACTAGTACTGAAGGCAGATGCCGACGGTGATACGTCTCCAATGTATCTATAATTTTTTATTGTTCCATGCTATATTATATTCTGTTTTGGACATTATTGGGCTTTATTATACACTTTTATATTATTTTTGGGACTAACCTATTAACCAGAGGCCCAGCTCAGAATTGCTATTTTTTTTTGCCTATTTTAGGGTTTCGCAGAAAAAGAATATCAAACGGAGTCCAAACGTAATGAAACCTTCGGGAACGTGATTTTTTGAACGAACATGATCCAGAGGATTTGGACCCTATGTCAAGCAATCAACGAGGAGGGCACAAGGTAGGAGGGCATGCCTACCCCCCAGGCGCGCCCTCCACCCTCGTGGGCCCCCTGTTGCTCCACTGACGTACTCCTTCCTCCTATATATACCTACGTACCCCCAAACTACCAGATACAGAGCAAAAACCCTAATTCCACGCGTAACTTTCTGTATCCACGAGATCCCATCTTGGGGCCTGTTCCGGTGCTCCGCCGGAGGGGGCATCAATCGCGGAGGGCTTCTACATCAACACCATAGCCCTTTCGATGAAGTGTGAGTAGTTTACTTCAGGCCTACGGGTCCATAGTTATTAGCTAGATGGCTTCTTCTCTCTTTTTGGATCTCAATACAAAGTTCTCCCCCTCTCTTGTGGAGATCTATTCGATGTAATCTTCTTTTGCGGTGTGTTTGTTGAGACCGATGAATTGTGGGTTTATGATTAAGTTTATCTATGAACAATATTTGAATCTTCTCTGAATTCTTTTATGTATGATCGGTTATCTTTGCAAGTCTCTTCGAATTATTAGTTAGGTTTGGCCTACTAGATTGATCTTTCTTGCAATGGGAGAAGTGCTTAGCTTTGGGTTGAATCTTGCGGTGTCCTTTCCCAGTGACAGTAGGGGCAGCAAGGCACGTATTGTATTGTTGCCATCGAGGATAACAAGATGGGGTTTATATCATATTGCATGAGTTTATCCCTCTACATCATGTCATATTGCTTAAAGCGTTACTCTGTTCTCTTGAACTTAATACTCTAGATGCATGCTGGATAGTGGTCGATGTGTGGAGTAATAGTAGTAGATGCAAGCAGGAGTCGGTCTACTTGTGTCGGACATGATGCCTATATACATGATCATACCTAGATATTCTCATAACTATGCTTAATTCTGTCAATTGCTCAACAGTAATTTGTTCACCCACTGTAAATACTTATACTCTTGAGAGAAGCCACTAGTGAAACCTATGGCCCCCGGGTCTATCTTCCATCATATTAATCTTCCAACAATTAGTTATTTCCTTTGCCATTTATTTTACTTTGCATCTTTTATTTCTCTTTATCATAAAAATACCAAAAATATTATCTTATCATATCTATCAGATCTCACTCTCGTAAGTGACCATGTAGGGATTGACAACCCCTTATCGCGTTGGTTACGAGGATTTATTTGTTTGTGTAGGTGCGAGGGACTTGTGTGTGGCCTCCTACTGGATTGATACCTTGGTTCTCAAAAACTGAGTGAAATACTTACGCTACTTTGCTGCATCACCCTTTCCTCTTCAAGGGAAAACCAACGCAAGTGCTCAAGAGGTAGCAGACGCCATGGTTGTTACAGGAATGACTAGTATATCATGAGCCATTCTTCGCAATGTAGGATACTTGATACCTCCAAACTGCCACCAATTGATGATGTCGAGACCCTCTGGCCTATGGATAATTTCCTCTTCCAAATATAAGTCTAGTTCTATCTGCACACGAGAAGCACTTGTAACAGGATTCGAGGACATATATTGTTTAAATATATTCTCCATTTCATCTACTGCAGCACCACCTTGGGTAGAAACACTCCTACCTACCTGTGACTTCGAGGTACCCACACCACCATCAGATGCTTGATATTCTAGCAACAAATTACCCATTAACTTTCTAATTTTCTCCACTTCTGTAATTGCATGTTCAAACCCATAGAGAGAGCCAAACAAAGCTTGCAACATATGAAGCTTATATCTTGGATCAAGGACTGTTGCCACAGACATAAGACCATGGACTTCTTTCCAATACTTCTCAAACTTCATCTTCATTTCCTCAGACATCTTTTGCACAGGAACATGCTCACTAGTAGATAATTTTCGTATTGCTAGATGAATAGAAGATATTTTGGGGAAGAATAGATTTGTGGTGACATATTTAGTCCCTGAGAATAGCTCAGTGATCTCAAAGAAAACTTGTAGCCTATCACAAAGTTCTTTTGCAAATTTCCAATATTCTATGGTTGGGCAACAATTGAATAGGAGCTCGCGTGTTCTTAGTTTCTCGAACAGATCAGTGTATAGTAATGCAATGGATATCATTTTATATGTTGAATTCCACCTAGTCTTGCAATCCAAAAACAACCTTCTAGAATAGTCAATGTTTAGAGTGTGTGCCATATTTTCAAATTTCTCGTGCCTTTTAGGTGTGGCCTGCCAAAATGCAACACTATCGCAGACTCTAGCAATACCTTTCTCCATGACACTCATTCCATCTTTCACAATCAGATTAAGGATATGTGCACAACAACACATATGCAGATACTTACCCTCCAACATAAGGGATTTAGTATCCAACTTATCTATCAAGATATCAATAGCCTTGTCATTAGTTGTGCAATTGTCAAGGGTAACTGTGGATAACTTCCTCTCTAGATGCCAATCAAGAAGACATCCGTGCAAAGCTTGACAAATAACTTCACCATTATGTGGGGTTGGTACATATGCAAACCTAATATACCAGGTTCCTCCTTTTAGTTTGTCCAGGTTCAGTACCAGTACCTTGGGTCGTCCCAGCCTCGATGCCAGCTGCACCAGGTTCCTCCTTTTAGTTTGTCCAGGTTCGGTACCAGTACCTTGGTTCTTGTGGCGTGGATGACTTGTCATGTTCAGTTCCATGCACAGCTGAGATTTCCACTCCCGGCGCCGAGAAACTATCCACTGGTGAACTCATCTATACAAGACCACACAAAATTACTTAGTTGAACTCATCTCTCATCTATTCTACTAATGTAAACTAAATAGAAAAGGTTGGGAATTGTTCTATTGTTGCAAACCTTGGTGAGAAAGGAGGGCGCAGTGATGGCCTCGATGCTGCTCCGGCGCGATCTTGGCCTTGGTGCTGGTCTGGTGCGGTGAAGCCTTGGAGGAAGAACGAGGATGGCGGCGGTGCTGCTCCAGTTGGACGGGATCGATGCAGAGGTGGCGGTGTTGCTGCTTCGGAGCGGTGAGCCTGCTGCTCGAGGGAGAATGAGGGCTAAGATGGCGGCGGTGAGTGGCGGTGGTGCTTGGCTGCGGATCCAGCGAGGATGGAGGCGGAGGTGGTGCTTGGCCGTAGATCCAGCAAGAATGGAGGCGGCCGCGGGGTTCCGGCAGCCTGCGACGGCATGGGACAGTGGGCGGTGAGGACTTATCGATGGGACTGGGAGAGGGAGAGGGCGAGAGCGAGACTGCAGGAGTGGGGCGGCTAGGTTTGTGCGTTGAGGCTGCGCGAGGAGGACGGGGTTGGCTTCTCTGCCTCGTAAAACCTAGGTGCTGACTTACTGGACTGGGCCCGGGATGATGGGCTAGACTGCGGGAGGCTAGCCTACTACTATTTAGATATAAATGGCCCACATGTCAGCTAATCGGGCGACCCATTGGGTGACCCATGGGCAAGACCTCATACCCATACCCTACCCGTGACTAATCGGGTTACCCATCGGGCTTACCCATGGATGAATATGCCAACCTATACCCTACCCATTTGGGTCGGGTGCCCATGGGCGCGACCACCCATGGGTCGAATTGCCGGGTTGATTTGACAGTGTCCAGGGGATCGGCCACCGAATTAAGGTTCTGCTTAAAAAGGCCGCTCTGTACTTCTGCCGCTAAGGCAGCGGTGTGCTCCTCGGTGCGTGATACGTCTCCAACGTATCTATAATTTTTATTGCTCCATGCTATATTATCTACTGTTTTGGACATTATTGGGCTTTATTATCCACTTTTATTTTATTTTTGGGACTAACCTATTAACCGAAGGCCCAGCCTGGAATTGCTGTTTTTTTGCCTGTTTTAGCGTTTCGAAGAAAAGGAATATCAAACGGAGTCCAAACGGAATGAAACCTTCGGAAACGTGATTTTCTCAACAAACAAGACCCGGGAGACTTGGACCCTACGTCAAGACACAAAAGAGGAGGCCACGAGGTAGGAGGCGTGCCCACCCCCACCAGGCGCGCCCTCCACCCTCGTGGGCCCCCTGTTGCTCCACCGACGTACTCCTTCATCCTATATATACCTACGTACCCCCAAACGATTAGATACGGACCCAAAAACCTAACTCCACCGTGATACGCCTCTGTCGTATCTACTTTTCCAAACACTTTTGCCCTTGTTTTGGACTCTAACTTGTATGATTTGAATGGAACTAACCCAGACTGATGCTGTTTTCAGGAGAATTGCCATGGTGTTGTTTTATGTGCAGAAAACAAATATTCTCGGAATGACCTGAAACTCCACGGAACATCTTAGAAAAAATAATAAAAAATCCTCGCCAAAGATGAAGACCAGGGGCCCACACCCTTCTCAGGAGGGTGGGGGGCGCCCCCCCTAGGGCGCGCCCCCTACCTCGTGGGCCCCCTAGAAACCCTCCAACGCCAACTCCAACTCTATATATTTGCTTTCAGAGAGAAAAAATAAGAGAGAAGAAATCATCGTGTTTTATGATACGGAGCCGCCGCCAAGCCCTAAAACCTCTCGAGAGGGCTGATCTGGAGTCCATTCGGGGCTCCGGAGAGGGGGATTCGTCGCCGTCGTCATCATCAACCATCCTCCATCACCAATTTCATGATGCTCATCGTCGTGCGTGAGTAATTCCATTGTAGGCTTGCTGGACGGTGATGGGTTGGATGAGATTTATCATGTAATCGAGTTAGTTTTGTTAGGGTTTGATCCCTAGTATCCATTATGTTCTGAGATTGATGTTGCTATGACTTTGCTATGCTTAATGCTTGTCACTAGGGCCCGAGTGCCATGATTTCAGATCTGAACCTATTATGTTTTCATGAATATATGTGAGTTCTTGATCCTATCTTGCAAGTCTATAGTCACCTACTATGTCTTATGATCCGGAAACCCCGAAGTGACAATAATCGGGACCACTCCCGGTGATGACCATAGTTTGAGGAGTTCATGTATTCACTATGTGCTAATGCTTTGTTCCGGTTCTCTATTAAAAGGAGGCCTTAATATCCCTTAGTTTCCAATAGGACCCCACTGCCACGGGAGGGTAGGACAAAAGATGGCATGCAAGTTCTTTTCCATAAGCACGTATGACTATATACGGAATACATGCCTACATTACATTGATGAATTGGAGCTAGTTCTGTGTCACCCTATGTTATGACTATTACATGATGAATCGCATCCGGCATAATTATCCATCACTGATCCGGTGCCTACGAGTTTTCCATATACTGGTTCTCGCTTATTTACTTTCCTGCTGCTACTGTTACAATCACTACAAAATACCAAAAACATTACTTTTGTTGTCTTCACTTTTGTTGCTGCTACCACCACTATCATATTACTTTGCTACTAAACACTTTGCTGCAAATACTAAGTTTCCAGGTGTGGTTTGATTGACAACTCAGCTGCTAATACTTGAGAATATTCTTTGGCTCCCCTTGTGTCGAATCAATAAATTTGGGTTGAATACTCTACCCTCGAAAGCTGTTGCGATCCCCTATACTTGTGGGTTATCAAGACTAATTTCTGGCGCCATTACCAGGGAGCATAGCTCTATTCTTTGAGTCACTTGGGATTTATATCTGCTGAACACTATGAAGAACTTGAGAGATCCAAAAACCAAGATCTATCCCTCAACTACGAGGGGAGGTAAGGAACTGCCATCTAGCTCTGCACTTGATTCACCTTCTGTTATGAGTAAGTTTGCGACACCTACACCTGCTTCTGCTATTCGTTCTGATATGTCGCATGTTATTGATGATACCACTTCTGCTATGCATGATACTTATGATGAAACTGCTTCTATGCCTGATACTACCGTGCCCCTTGGTGAATTTCTTGATGAACAAATTGCTAGGGCTAGAGAAAAAGAAATTGTTGAATCTGAATACGATGATGATAGTGATGATGAAAATATGCCTGTTATTCCTGAGGGTTATCTTTTTGATATGGAATCTTCTGCCGCTATTTTAGCTTGCAAGGATAGATATGAGCTTAGGAGGCTATTAGTTAAATGGAACAAAGAATCACTTAGAGATAAAATGAGGCCCGACCCTGCTTTTGCTACTTCACCTATATGTGTTCCTGATAAGGATTATGAATTCTTTGTTGATCCTGATATAATTACTTTGGTTGAATCTGATCCGTTTTATGGTTATGAATCTGAAACTGTTGTGGCACATCTTACTAAGTTAAATGATATAGCTGCCCTGTTCACTAATGATGAGAGATCGCGTTATTTCTATATACTCAAAATATTTCCGTTCTCATTAAAGGGTGATGCTAAGATATGGTTTAATTCTCTTGATCCTGGTTGTGTGCGTAGTCCCCAGGATATGATTTATTACTTCTCTGCTAAATATTTCCCTACTCATAAGAAACAAGCTGCTTTGAGGAAAATATACAACTTCATGCAAATTGAAGAAGAGATTCTCCCACAAGCTTGGGAGAGGCTTCTCAAGTTACTTAATGCTTTGCCTGATCATCCTCTTAAGAAACCTGAAATACTTGATATCTTTTATAATGGACTAAACGATGCTTCCAGAGATTACCTGGATAGTTGTGCTGGTTATCTTTTCAAGGAAAGAACACCGGATGAAGCTGAAATTCTGTTGAATAATATGTTGACAAATGAAAATAATTGGGAACCTCCTGAGCCACCCCCCGAGCTAGCTCCTGAGCCAACTCCTGCTCCAATTACTGAGCCTATTCTCAAACCAACTCCGAAGAAGAGAGGCATTCTATTTCTCAGTCCCGAAGATATGCAAGAGGCAAAGAAATCTATGAAAGAAAAAGGTATTAAAGCTGAAGACGTTAAAAATGTACCTCCTATTGAAGAAATACATGGTCTTAATATACCGCCTGTTGAAGAAACATATGATCTTAATTCTTTATTTACTGAAGAACCTCCTGATCCCGATATCCCGACACAGGTAGTAAAGGTAAATTCTCTCTATAGATATGATAGAGCTGAAGTCCCTCCTACTAAAATTGCTAGTTAGTGCTTGGATGAGTTTGATAACTTTATGTTTAAGCAAGACGACTTCAATTCTTATTTTGGTAGACAATTAAAAGAAAATGCTTATATGATTAGACGCTTGGGTGATTATATGGCTGATATTAAAGGTGAACTTAAACTTGTTAGCAAACATGCTTCTATGGTCACCACTCAAGTAGAACAAGTACTTAAGGCTCAAAAAGAAGTACTTGATGAAATGAATAGTAAGAAAAATGATTATGCTGTTAGAGTGGCTACTAGAACTGGTAGAATGACTCAGGAACCTTTGTATCCTGAAGGCCATCCTAAGAGAATCGAGCAAGATTCTCAAAGAAATAATATTGATGTTCCTAGTTCTTCTAAAAAGAAGAAGAAGAAAAATGATAGAACTGTGCAAACTTCTAGTGAACCTATTGCTGAACCACCTGATAATCCAAATGATATTTCTATGTCTGATGCTGAAACACAATCTGGTAATGAACATGAACCTAGTAAAAATATTAATGATGATGTTCATGATGATGCTCAACCTAGTAATGATAATGATGTAGAAATTGAACCTGCTGTTGATCTTGATAACCCACAATCAAAGAATCAACGTTATGATAAAAGAGACTTTGTTGCTAGGAAACATGGTAAAGAAAGGGAACCTTGGGTTCAGAAACCCATGCCTTTTCCTCTGAAACCATCCAAGAAAACGGATGATGAGGATTTTGAGCGCTTTGCTGAAATGATTAGACCTATCTTTTTGCGTATGAGATTAACTGATGTGCTCAAAACAAATCCTTATGCTAAATATATGAAGGATATCATTACTAATAAAAGAAAGATACCGGAAGCTGAAATTTCCACCATGCTTGCTAATTATACTTTTAAGGGTGGAATACCAAAGAAACTTGGAGACCCCGGAGTACCTACTATACCTTGCTCCATTAAAAGAAATTATATTAAAACTGCTTTATGTGATCTTGGAGCCGGTGTTAGTGTTATGCCTCTCTCTTTATATCGTAGACTTGACTTGAATAAGCTGACACCTACTGAAATATCTTTGCAAATGGCTGATAAATCAACTGCTATACCTGTCAGTATTTGTGAGGATGTGCCTGTTGTGGTTGCAAACATTACTATTTTAACGGACTTTGTTATACTTGATATTCCCAAGGATGATAGTATGTCTATTATTCTTGGAAGACCTTTTCTTAATACTGCAGGGGTTGTTATTGATTGCAACAAAGGCAATGTCAGTTTTCATGTTAATGGTAATGAGCATACGGTACACTTTCCGAGAAAATAACCTCAAGTTCATAGTATCAACTCTATTGGAAAAATTCCATCGATTATATTTGTTGGTTTTGAATTTCCTCTTCCTACTGTCAAGAAGAAATATGATATTCTTATTATTGGGGATGTGCATATCCCCGTTGAGGTAACTTGGTGCTATTCGTAATTTCTCCGGTTTCATGATTATTGGAATGAGTTTGTTAACAAGACTTGATCAACCTTGTTAGTGGATTCTTTTTTATGAGCATGAGATGGATGAAACTAGAAGCACAAACTTCTGTACCCCACTTTTACTTTCTGTTATTTATATTAAATAAAGTAAAAATAGTATTTTCTGTCTGTTTCCCGACTTATCCGTGCAATATAAAAATATCCTGGAAATAAAAGTCCTCAGAATGACATGCCAATTTAATATGATTTTTTCGGGAATATTTGAGGATTTACTGTGCAAAAATTACCGCGGGAGGAGCTGCCGCCTGGCCACGAGGGTGGTGGGTGCGCCCCCCTATAGGGCATGCCCCCCTGCCTCGTGGGCTCACGGTGGCCCTCCTCCACTTATCCCAGCACCCATCTTCTTCCTCTATCTCACACAAACCCGAAAAACCAACTCAAGCACGAGTTCCAGCCACTTTTGCTGTGATTTTCGATCTCCTTGCTCAAAGCACGTCTCGCAAAACTGCTTGGGGAGATTGTTCCTTGGTATGTGACTCCTCCATTGGTCCAATTAGTTTTTGTTCTAGTGCTTTATTATTTGCAAATTTGTGCTGCATAGGTGACCATGTTCTTGAGCTTGCATGTCAAATTTATATGGTTCTAAGTAGTTCTAATGCTTGATATAAGCTCTAGGCACTTGTAGGAGTAGTTGCTATCAGTTTTATTGAAGTTGGTTCACTTTTGTTTGAAGTTACTAAAAATTTCAGATTTTTTCAGAGAAAAACAATATGCTTAGGAAGATGTTCCAAGGTGGTTCTTCTAAGAAGCAAGGTCCCAGGATTGCTATGCGCGATGCTGATGAGGATCCACCAAGAGACGCTCCGGTACGGCCTTGCGAATGGCCGTCAGAAAATTTTATGGACCGCGCGGGAATTAAATATGAATTCAAAGCATATTTGCGCAATGCCGGTCTTGAGGATTTTGAGGCTAACAAATGCCCCCAGTATCATGATCTCACAAGTTCATTTGTGAGGAGGTTTGAGTATTCATCTTCGTGTAATTCTCCTTCAGTCATGTTTGATCTTTATGACAAATCTTATACCATGGACTTAGAGGATTTTACTTCTGCTTGTAAACTTCCATCATGGGGTAGTGTTAGGGATCCCCCTAAATCTGAATTTAGAAACTTTCTTACTAGTATAACTGTGGGGGAATCTAGAGATATAACGCAAGCTACCATAGGGAGCATTCACTTTCCTGCTATACATCATTTTGCTCTCTTCATCGGTAGATGCATAAATGCTAAGGATGAATCATGTCACATGTGTGTCCCTGATCTTAGCTCAACCCGGCAATTCGACCCATGGGTGGTCGCGCCCATGGGCACCCGACCCAAATGGGTAGGGTATAGGTTGGCATATTCACCCATGGGTAAGCCCGATGGGTAACCCGATTAGTCACGGGTAGGGTATGGGTATGAGGTCTTGCCCATGGGTCACCCAATGGGTCGCCCGATTAGCTGACATGTGGGCCATTTATATCTAAATAGTAGTAGGCTAGCCTCCCGCAGTCTAGCCCATTATCCTGGGCCCAGTCCAGTAAGTCAGCACCTAGGTTTTACGAGGCAGAGAAGCCAACCCCGTCCTCCTCGCGCAGCCTCAACGCACAAACCTAGCCGCCCCACTCCTGCAGTCTCGCTCTCGCCCTCTCCCTCTCCCAGTCCCATCGATAAGTCGTCACCGCCCACTGTCCCATGCCGTCGCAGGCTGCCGGAACCCCGCGGCCGCCTCCATTCTTGCTGGATCTACGGCCAAGCACCACCTCCGCCTCCATCCTCGCTGGATCCGCAACCAAGCACCACCGCCACTCATCGCCGCCATCTTAGCCCTCATTCTCCCTCGAGCAGCAGGCTCACCGCTCCGGAGCAGCAACACCGCCACCTCTGCATCGATCCCGTCCAACTGGAGCAGCACCGCTGCCATCCTCGTTCTTCCTCCAAGGCTTCACCGCACCAGACCAGCACCAAGGCCAAGATCGCGCCGGAGCAGCACCGAGGCCATCACTGCGCCCTCCTTCTATCTCACCAAGGTTTGCAACAGTAGAACAATTCCCAACCTTTTCTATTTAGTTTACATCAGTAGAATAGATGAGAGATGAGTTCAACTAAGTAATTTTGTGTGGTCTTGTATAGATGAGTTCACCAGTGGATAGTTTCTCGGCGCCGGGAGTGGAAATCTCAGCTGTGCATGGAACTGAACATGACAAGTCATCCACGCCACAAGAACCAAGGTACTGGTACTGAACCTGGACAGACTAAAAGGAGGAACCTGGTGCAGCTGGCATCGAGGCTGGGACGACCCAAGGTACTGGTACTGAACCTGGACAAACTAAAAGGAGGAACCTGGTATATTAGGTTTGCATATGTACCAACCCCACATAATGGTGAAGTTATTTGTCAAGCTTTGCACGGATGTCTTCTTGATTGGCATCTAGAGAGGAAGTTATCCACAGTTACCCTTGACAATTGCACAACTAATGACAAGGCTATTGATATCTTGATAGATAAGTTGGATACTAAATCCCTTATGTTGGAGGGTAAGTATCTGCATATGTGTTGTTGTGCACATATCCTTAATCTGATTGTGAAAGATGGAATGAGTGTCATGGAGAAAGGTATTGCTAGAGTCCGCGATAGTGTTGCATTTTGGCAGGCCACACCTAAAAGGCACGAGAAATTTGAAAAGATGGCACACACTCTAAACATTGACTATTCTAGAAGGTTGTTTTTGGATTGCAAGACTAGGTGGAATTCAACATATAAAATGATATCCATTGCATTACTATACACTGATCTGTTCGAGAAACTAAGAACACGCGAGCTCCTATTCAATTGTTGCCCAACCATAGAATATTGGAAATTTGCAAAAGAACTTTGTGATAGGCTACAAGTTTTCTTTGAGATCACTGAGCTATTCTCAGGGACTAAATATGTCACCACAAATCTATTCTTCCCCAAAATATCTTCTATTCGTCTAGCAATACGAAAATTATCTACTAGTGAGCATGTTCCTGTGCAAAAGATGTCTGAGGAAATGAAGATGAAGTTTGAGAAGTATTGGAAAGAAGTCCATGGTCTTATGTCTGTGGCAACAGTCCTTGATCCAAGATATAAGCTTCATATGTTGCAAGCTTTGTTTGGATCTCTCTATGGGTTTGAACATGCAATTACAGAAGTGGGGAAAATTAGAAAGTTAATGGGTAATTTGTTGCTAGAATATCAAGCATCTGATGGTGGTGTGGGTACCTCGAAGTCACAGGTAGGTAGGAGTGTTTCTACCCAAGGTGGTGCTGCAGTAGATGAAACGGAGAATATATTTAAACAATATATGTCCTCGAATCCTGTTACAAGTGCTTCTCGTGTGCAGACAGAACTGGACTTATATTTGGAAGAGGAAATTATCCATAGGCCAGAGGGTCTCGACATCATCAATTGGTGGAAGTTTGGAGGTATCAAGTATCCTACATTGCGAAGAATGGCTCATGATATACTAGTCATTCCTGTAACAACCATGGCGTCTGCTACCTCTTGAGCACTTGCGTTGGTTTTCCCTTGAAGAGGAAAGGGTGATGCAGCAAAGTAGCGTAAGTATTTCACTCAGTTTTTGAGAACCAAGGTATCAATCCAGTAGGAGGCCACACAAGTCCCTCGCACCTACACAACAAATAAATCCTCGTAACCAACGCGATAAGGGGTTGTCAATCCCTACACGGTCACTTACGAGAGTGAGATCTGATAGATATGATAAGATAATATTTTTGGTATTTTTATGATAAAGAGAAATAAAAGATGCAAAGTAAAATAAATGGCAAAGGAAATAACTAATTGTTGGAAGATTAATATGATAGAAGATAGACCCGGGGGCCATAGGTTTCACTAGTGGCTTCTCTCAAGAGTATAAGTATTTACAGTGGGTGAACAAATTACTGTTGAGCAATTGACAGAATTAAGCATAGTTATGAGAATATCTAGGTATGATCATGTATATAGGCATCATGTCCGACACAAGTAGACCGACTCCTGCCTACATCTACTACTATTACTCCACACATCGACCACTATCCAGCATGCATCTAGAGTATTAAGTTCAAGAGAACAGAGTAACGCTTTAAGCAAGATGACATGATGTAGAGGGATAAACTCATGCAATATGATATAAACCCCATCTTGTTATCCTCGATGGCAACAATACAATACGTGCCTTGCTGCCCCTACTGTCACTGGGAAAGGACACCGCAAGATTGAACCCAAAGCTAAGCACTTCTCCCATTGCAAGAAAGATCAATCTAGTAGGCCAAACCTAACTAATAATTCGAAGAGACTTGCAAAGATAACCAATCATACATAAAAGAATTCAGAGAAGATTCAAATATTGTTCATAGATAAACTTAATCATAAACCCACAATTCATCGGTCTCAACAAACACACCGCAAAAGAAGATTACATCGAATAGATCTCCACAAGAGAGGGGGAGAACTTTGTATTGAGATCCAAAAAGAGAGAAGAAGCCATCTAGCTAATAACTATGGACCCGTAGGCCTGAAGTAAACTACTCACACTTCATCGGAAGGGCTATGGTGTTGATGTAGAAGCCCTCCGCGATTGATGCCCCCTCTGGCGGAGCACCGGAACAGGCCCCAAGATGGGATCTTGTGGATACAGAAAGTTACGCGTGGAATTAGGGTTTTTGCTCTGTATCTGGTAGTTTGGGGGTACGTAGGTATATATAGGAGGAAGGAGTACGTCGGTGGAGCAACAGGGGGCCCACGAGGGTGGAGGGCGCGCCTGGGGGGTAGGCATGCCCTCCTACCTTGTGCCCTCCTTGTTGATTGCTTGACATAGGGTCCAAGTCCTCTGGATCATGTTCGTTCAAAAAATCACGTTCCCGAAGGTTTCATTACGTTTGGACTCCGTTTGATATTCTTTTTCTGCGAAACCCTAAAATAGGCAAAAAAACAGCAATTCTGAGCTGGGCCTCCGGTTAATAGGTTAGTCCCAAAAATAATATAAAAGTGTATAATAAAGCCCAATAATGTCCAAAACAGAATATAATATAGCATGGAACAATCAAAAATTATAGATACGTTGGAGACGTATCACCGTCGGCATCTGCCTTCAGTACTAGTGGGAGGATACTAAGTGCACGTAGATGTTCACTTGCACCAAACATGACCGAAGCTCTTATGTGTATGCAAGCTTGGTCCTGTGCAGACATTTTAGGTGATAATCTAGTGGAATCATGACTCTTCTTTCCATACACAATATTATTTCCTTGCTATATGTTAATATCTAAATCTATGCATCAGGGGATTGCAATTCTACTCTCTTTGCGGACTTTGAAACTGTTCTTAAGGGTGACACAGAAATGATGCTAATAGATTCTACTTTTAGCAACTTAGCATGCCTTTTAATCTTAGATTTTAATGCAAATCTTGTTCTTTACTTTGAATGCTTCTATTTTCTTATGTTTCAGGAGGTTGATGATAAGTCCATCCTAACTGAAGCCTGAAACATGATTGTATGATGTTGCTGCTTCTTGCTTGCGATGAGAAGGCCGACGACCTGGCGTGCTACACTACTACCTGCTATTATTTACATTTATCCATGGGCTGCTACACTACTACTTGCTACTGCTAGCTTGTTGGCAGACAACTACTCAACCTGAACCTTGTATTTGTGCTGCTGCTGAACCTTGTATTTCTGCTGCTATTTGTGCGCGTGTACCTTGTATTTCTGCTCCTGAACCTTGTATGTGTGCTTCTGAAGACCTGCACCATGTATTTTTAGTGTGATTTGTGCTCCTAAACCTTGTATTTGGCTTCCTGATACTGTGTTTTCTATTTGTTCTTCTATATTCACATTGATGGTTAGTAATTGAAGCTATTTGTGCATTTTTGCCACTGTGTGAACCAATATTTGTTATATGAATTTTTCCACTACTCTATTGTACACTGTACAAGAACACTATACAGCAGCCTGATGGGTAACCCATCAGGTCAGGTTACCCATCGGGTTCTGGCGTGG
Organism: Triticum dicoccoides; assembly: GCF_002162155.2. NCBI lineage: Eukaryota > Viridiplantae > Streptophyta > Magnoliopsida > Poales > Poaceae > Triticum > Triticum dicoccoides. The sequence continues at coordinate 469,933,083 of NC_041380.1, read as the reverse complement.
GTCTGATCCTTCGCCCATGGGCAGGGTCGTGGGCGACTGGGTAGACCCATTTAGTAATCGGGTATGGGTTTGGTAGACCTCAACCCGGGCAAACCCGACCCGACTGCCAGGCCTGCATTCTTAGGAGTGCTATGTTAGGAGACCAATCTTATCATATGGGAGCCATTGTAGCTCGTAGGTTGCATCATAATAGACATAATGGAGATTTCTTTGGAGGAATTTATGCAACCCACTTAGCTCGTTTTCTTGAGATAGACATTCGTGAGGGTGATATGGAGTTGCCTCCTGCATATTTAGATTATGACTCTATGGCTTCGCACCAGTTTGTCGAGAGGCCTGAATCGCCTCTCTTATATTGTTTAATTTTTGATAAACGACGTGTTTTTCGTATTACTCTCCCTTCTCCTGCCTTCTTGGATTCACAGACAAAAGGAAGATATGTTATTACCAGAGAGGAGGCATAAGAGTACGAGAGGAGAGCGGAGGCAGCTCGACTCCACGCTGCAGCTCAGCAGGCGATAACCGCTGCACATCAGTATGATCCCAACTATTCCTCCTCATCATAGTATGACCCCAACAACTATTATTATGGATATCCGCCAGGCCAGCCGTGGCCATAGACCAACTTAGGACAAAAGCCTAAGCTTGGGGGAGTACGTATTTCTCACCGACATTACATTTATGTTCACACACACTCATTGCCAGATGTCGATGCTCATACTTTTTCACTGTAATATCCATGCTAGTTTATTTTCTTTTTCCTGCTTTCTTCTTGTGTGTTTGTTAAACCTTAAGAAAAACCAAAAAAAATTAGTAGTAGTTTATTTTTCTACTGTAGTAGTAATAATTAAAAAGAAAACCCAAAAATATTTCCCGTTCTTCTTTTGCTTGTTGGAGTTTTCCCGTGTAAATAGTTTTATTTCTTTTCTTTGGGGGTCAGTAGGAGAAGACCATAATTAAATTGTTGAAGTGGCTCTTATATGCATTATTGTTGATTTAACAAAGAGCCCGTATTGCCTTGTCTTCTCCTGTTTATTGAATGCTCGCAGATTCCAGCTTAGTCCAATGCACGTGCACTCTTATTATTATTCACACCGTTCGGTCGTGCAAGTGAAAGGCAATTATGATGATATATGATGGGCTGACTGAGATAAGAAAAGCTGGTATGAACTTGACCTCTTTTGTTTTTGTAAATATGATGAGTCCCTCATTCTTGATTCAGCTTATTATGAATAAACATGTTTGCAATGAAAATTAGAGATCATAGTTGCTTGTGCCATGCTTGATTAGCTATGAGTTATAATGGTTTACCTTGTGTGCCAACATGCTATTGAGATGGTTATGATGTGGTATGATGGGGTGGTATCCTCATTTGAATGATTTAAGTGACTTGACTTGGCACATGTTCACGCATGTAGTTGAAACAAAATCAACATAGCCTTCACGATATTTATGTTCATGGTGGATTATATCCTACTCATGCTTGCATCCAATGTTTATTAATTTTAATGCATGTACATGGCTGTTGTCGCTCTCTAGTTGGTCAATTCCTAGTCTTTTGCTAGCCTTCACTTGTACTAAGCGGGAATACTGCTTGTGCATCCAATCCCTTAAACCCCAAAGTTATCTACCTTCCTATATGCGGTATCTACCTGCCGTTCCAAGTAAATTTGCATGTGCCAAACTCTAAACCTTCAAATAAACATTCTGTTTTGTATGCTCGAATAGCTCATGTATCAACCAAGGTTGTCCTTATCTTTCGTGTTAGGCGGGTTATTCTCAAGAGGAGTGGACTCCGCTCCTCACTCACGAGAAAATGGCTGGTCACCGGGATGCGCAGTCCCATGCTTTATGCAAACTAAATCAAAATTAATTGCAAACAAAACTCCCCCTGGGACCTGATGTATGTTGGAGGCACTTATTGTTTCGAGCAAGCCATCGAATGATGCTTGTTGGTGGAGGGGGAGTATAAACTTTACCATTCTATTTGGGAACTGCCTATAATGTGTTTGGCATGGAAGATATCACCATCTCTTAGTTGTTACGTTGACAATGGAAGTATACCACTCAAAATACAATTTATCTCTATTTCAAAACCAAGCTCTGGCACCTCTACAAATCCATGCTTCCCTCTATGAAGGGCATATCCATTTACTTTTATGTTGAGTCATCACCCTCTTATTAAAAAGCACTAGCTGGAGAGCACATCTGTCATTTGCATTCATCACTATTAATCTATGTTGGGTGTGACTATGATTGGATCTCTTTTACCATGAATTACAATGTCTAGTCAGTCCTTGATCTTTAAAGGTGCTCTGCATTTATGTTTTGCGGTCTCAGAAAGGGCTAGCGAGATACCATCTTGTTATATCATATTATGATTGTTTTGAGAAAGTGTTGTCATCCGAGATTTATTATTATGACTTTCTAGTTGATTATGCTATTGATATGAGTAATTATGAGACCTGAGAATTATTGCAAATGTGGTTAGTTATGATCTATGCTGAAAACTTGAATGCTGGCTTGACATAGTTACAACAACAAGAGCAAACAGAGTTTGTAAAAGTTTTTCTTTCTTTCTTTCAGTTTGTCAACTAAATTGCTTGAGGACAAGCAAGGGTTTAAACTTGGGGGAGTTGATACGTCTCCGTCGTATCTACTTTTCCAAACACTTTTGCCCTTGTTTTGGACTCTAACTTGTATGATTTGAATGGAACTAACCCGGACTGACGCTGTTTTCAGCAGAATTGCCATGGTGTTGTTTTATGTGCAGAAAACAAATATTCTTGGAATGACCTGAAACTCCACGGAACAGCTTAGAAAAAATAATAAAAAATACTCGCCAAAGATGAAGACCAGGGGGCCCACACCCTTCTCACGAGGGTGGGGGGCGCCCCCCTAGGGCGCGCCCCCTACCTCGTGGGCCCCCTGGAAACCCTCCGACGCCAACTCCAACTCTATATATTTTCTTTCGGAGAGAAAAAAATAAGAGAGAAGAAATCATTGCGTTTTACGATACGGAGCCACCGCCAAGCCCTAAAACCTCTCGGGAGGGCTGATCTGGAGTCCGTTCGGGGCTCCGAAGAGGGGGATTCGTCGCCGTCTTCATCATCAACCATCCTCCATCACCAATTTCATGATGCTCACCGCTGTGCGTGAGTAATTCCATCGTAGGCTTGCTGGACGGTGATGAGTTGGATGAGATTTATCATGTAATAGAGTTAGTTTTGTTAGGGTTTGATCCCTAGTATCCATTATGTTCTGAGATTGATGTTGCCATGACTTTGCTATGCTTAATGCTTGTCACTAGGGCCCGAGTGCCATGATTTCAGATCTGAACCTATTATGTTTTCATGAATATATGTGAGTTCTTGATCCTATCTTGTAAGTCTATAGTCACCTACTATGTGTTATGATCCGGTAACCCCGAAGTGACAATAATCGGGACCACTCCCGGTGATGACCATAGTTTGAGGAGTTCATGTATTCACTATGTGCTAATGCTTTGTTCCGGTTCTCTATTAAAAGGAGGCCTTAATATCCCTTAGTTTCCAATAGGACCCCGCTGCCACGGGAGGGTAGGACAAAAGATGTCATGCAAGTTATTTTCCATAAGCACATATGACTATATACGGAATACATGCCTACATTACATTGATGAATTGGAGCTAGTTCTGTGTCACCCTATGTTATGACTGTTACATGATGAATCGCATCCGACATAATTATCCATCACTGATCCGGTGCCTACGAGTTTTCCATATACTGGTTCTCACTTATTTACTTTCCTGCTGCTACTGTTACAATCACTACAAAATACCAAAAACATTACTTTTGCTATCTTCACTTTTGTTGCTGCTACCACCACTATCATATTACTTTGCTACTAAACACTTTGTTGCAGATACTAAGTTTCCATGTGTGGTTGAATTGACAACTCAGCTGCTAATACTTGAGAATATTCTTTGGCTCCCCTTGTGTCGAATCAATAAATTTGGGTCGAATACTCTACCCTCGAAAGCTGTTGCTATCCCCTATACTTGTGGGTTATCACACCGCCGCAGCTTTCTGTATGCATGAGATCCCATCTTGGGGCCTATTTCGGAGCTCCGTCGGAGGGGGCATCGATCACGGAGGGCTTCTACATCAACACCATAGCCTCTCCGATGAAGTGTGAGTAGTTTACCTCAGACCTACGGGTCCATAGTTATTAGCTAGATGGCTTCCTCTCTTTTTGGATCTCAATACAATGTTCTCCCCCTCTCTTGTGGAGAACTATTCGATGTAATCTTCTTTTTGCGGTGTGTTTTTTGAGACTGATGAATTGTGGGTTTATGATCAAGTCTATCTATGAACAATATTTGAATCTTCTCTGAATTCTTTTATGTATGATTGGTTATCTTTGTAAGTATCTTCGAATTATCAGTTTGGTTTGGCCTACTAGATTGATCTTTCTTGCAATGGGAGAAGTGCTTAGCTTTGGGTTCAATCTTGCGGTGTCCTTTCCCAGTGACACTAGGGGCAGCAAGGCACGTATTGTATTGTTGCCATCAAGGATAACAAGATGGGGTTTTCATCATATTGCATGAGTTTATCCCTCTACATCATGTCATCTTGCTTAAGGCGTTACTCTGTTTTTAACTTAATACTCTAGATGCATGCTGGATAGCGGTCGATGAGTGGAGTAATAGTAGTAGATGCAGGCAGGAGTCGGTCTACTTGTCTCGGATGTGATGCCTATATACATGATCGTACCTAGATATTCTCATAACTATGCTCAATTCTGTCAATTGATCAACAATAATTTGTTCACCCACCGTAGAATACTTATGCTCTCGAGAGAAGCCACTAGTGAAACCTATGGCCCCTGGGTCTATCTTTATCATATTGATCTCCTACTACTTAGTTATTCCCTTTGCTTTTTTACTTTGCCTTTATTTTACTTTGCATCTTTATCACAAAAATACCAAAAATATTATCTTATCATATCTATCAGATCTCACTCTCGTAAGTGGCTGTGTAGGGATTGACAACCCCTATTCGCGTTGGTTGCGAGGATTTATTTGTTTTGTGTAGGTACGAGGGACTCGCGCGTAGCCTCCTACTGGATTGATACTTGGTTCTCAAAAACTGAGGGAAATACTTACGCTACTTTGCTACATCATCCCTTCCTCTTCGGGGAAAATCAACGCAGTGCTCAAGTGGTAGCAAGAAGGATTTCTGGCGTAGTTGCCGGGGAGGTCTACGCAAAAGTCAACATACCAAGTACCCATCACATACCCTTATCTCCCTGATACATCTCCAACGTATCTATAATTTTTGATTGCTCCATGCTATATTATCTACTGTTTTAAACATTATTGGACTTTATTATCCACTTTTATATTATTTTGGGACTAACCTATTAACCGGAGGCCCAGCCCAGAATTACTATTTTTTGCCTGTTTTAGGGTTTCGAAGAAAAGGAATATCAAACGGAGACCAAACGGAATGAAACCATCGGGAACGTGATTTTCTCATCGAATACAACTCAGGAGACTTGGACCCTACGTCAAGGCACGTAACAGGAGGCCACGAGGTAGGGGGGCGCGCCCTACCCTACCAGGCGCGCCCCCACCCTCATGGGCCCCCTGTTGCTCCACCGACGTACTTCTTCCTCCTATATATATCCACGTACCCCCAAACGATCAGAACAGGAGCCAAAACCCTAATTCCACCGCCGTAACTTTCTGTATCCACAAGATCCCATCTTAGGGCCTGTTCCGGAGCTCCACCGGAGGGGGCATCAATCACGGAGGGCTTCTACATCAACACCATAGCCCCTCCGGTGAAGTATGAGTAGTTTATCTCTGACGTATGGGTCCATAGTTAGTAGCTAGATGGCTTCTTCTCTCTTTTTGGATCACAATACAATGTTCTCCCCCTCTCTTGTGGAGATCTATTCGATGTAATCTTCTTTTTGCGGTGTGTTTGTTGAGATCGATGAATTGTGGGTTTATAATCAAGTCTATCTATGAATATTATTTGAATCTTCTCTGAATTCTTTTATGTATGATTGCTTATCTTTGCAAGTCTCTTCGAATTATCAGTTTGGTTTGGCCTACTAGATTGATCTTTCTTGCAATGGGAGAAGTGCTTAGCTTTGGGTTCAATCTTGCGGTGTCCTTTCCCGGTGACAGTAAGGGCAGCAAGGCATGTATTGTATTGTTGCCATCGAGGATAACAAGATGGGGTTTTCTTCATATTGCATGAGTCTATCCCTCTACATCATGTCATCTTGCTTAAGGCGTTACTCTGTTTTTAACTTAATACTCTAGATGCATGCTGGATAGCGGTCGATGAGTGGAGTAATAGTAGTAGATGCAGGCAGGAGTCGGTCTACTTGTCTCGGACGTGATGCCTATGTACATGATCATGCCTAGATATTCTCATAATTATGCTCAATTCTGTCAATTGCTCAACAGTAATTTGTTCACCCACCGTAGAATACTAATGCTCTCGAGAGAAGCCACTAGTGAAACTATGGCCCCTGGGTCTATCTTCATCATATTGTACTCCTACTACTTTGCTATTTACTTTGCCTTTATTTTACTTTGCATCTTTATCATAAAAATACCAAAAATATTATCTTTATCATATCTATCAGATCTCACTCTCGTAAGTGGCCTCATAGGGATTGACAACCCCTATTTGCGTTGGTTGCGAGGATTTATTTGTTTTCTGCAGGTATGAGGGACTTGCGCGTAGCCTCCTACTGGATTGATACCTTGGTTCTCAAAAACTGAGGGAAATACTTACGCTACTTTGCTGCATCATCCCTTCCTCTTTGGGGAAAACCAACGCAGTGCTAAAAGTGGTAGCAAGAAGGATTTCTGGCGCCGTTGCCGACGAGGTCTTCGCAAAAGTCAACATACCAAGTACCCATCACATACCCTTATCTCCCGCATTACATTATTTTCCATTTGCCTCTCGTTTTCCTCTCCCCCACTTCACCCTTGCCGTTTTATTCGCCCTCCCTCTCTATCCTCCCTCTCTTTCTCTATTTGCCTATTTTTCCCGTTTGCCTCTTTGTTTGCTTGTGTGTTAGTTTGTTTGCTCGTCGTTATGGCTAGTCCTTTACCTTCTGCCTCTTTTGGGGAAACTATAGTTGATAATAATTCGGATGCTCCTACTAAAGAACCCACTATCTCACATATAAAAAGATTCCGTGTTGGTAGTGGTAATATTATTGGAAAAGGAGTTATTCAAGATTTCTTTACTTGTGCCGGTGCTTTACCTTCTATGGGTAGTTCTATCCTTCATAGAACTAGTAGCCTTGCGGACGCTATTGCCATGCTTGTAGTTGAACTTGAAAGACAATTCATGCACTTACATCCTTCCATACAAAGGATTTTTCTGGAGTTTTCTAATATTGAGCATTCTTCTGTTAAGCATGCCGCTACTATCTTTTTGGCTCACGAGTTTAGATTCATAATAAAAGAGGCCAAAGAAATCTTTGCACATTATAGGGTGGAGGCTTGCCGTCCTCCCATAGAGGCTATCCTCTTTGATCAAGAAGAAATAATGCGTTTTCAATCTCTAGATTATGTTGCTTTCAATGAAAATCTTAGAAAAAGGGTTCCTACCGATGTTTTAGTTGACAGAATCTCTGAACTTAATGATGATTTGGATATTCGAGATAATGAATTAGGATATTCTCTTGAATATAGGCTCACAAAGTTTTGTCAAAAGAATGCTTATAATGATGAATTGGTTGTGCAATATGAAGGACCAAAGGAGGAACCTATACCTCCCAAGGTTGATCTTGAGGACTTTTGTCCCATTAAACTGAGCCCTTTTGATTACTTTTGCTTGCCTCAAAGAAAACTTGCCGCTGAACGTAGATAATATGAGATGAGTTTTAATAATATATCTTACTATTATGGCAATACCTAGATCTATTCTTGCTTGTTATGCCTAGCTAGGGGCGTTAAACGATAGCGCTTGTTGGGAGGCAACCCAATTTTATTTTTTATTACTTTCTTTTTGCTCCCGTTTAGTAATACATAAATTATCTAGCCTCTGTTTTGGTTGTGTTTTTTGTGTTTAATTAGTGTTTGTGCCAAGTAGAACTGTTGGGAAGACTTGGGGAAAGTCTTGTTGAACTTGCTGTAAAAAACAGAAACTTTAGCGCTCACGAGAACTGCTGCCATTTTTATTTGGAATGTGAAATTTAGATAATTCTTTTTTCATATGATTAATAGATAAATTCCTCACGCCCAGCAATTTATTTTAGAATTTTTGGGGTTCCATATCTTGCGCTAGCTACAGATTACTACAGACTGTTCTGTTTTTGACAGATTCTGTTTTTCGTGTGTTGTTTGCTTATTTTGATGAATATATGGCTAGTAAAATAGTTTATAAACCATAGAGAAGTTGGAATAATGTAGGTATAACACCAATATAAATAAATAATGAGTTCATTACAGTACCTTGAAGTGGTCTTTTGTTTTCTTTCGCTAACGGAGCTCACGAGATTTTCTACTTTAAGTTTTGTGTTGTGAAGTTTTCAAGTTTTGGGTAAAGATTTGATGGATTATGGAACAAGGAGTGGCAAGAGCCTAAGCTTGGGGATGCCCATGGCACCCCCAAGATAATCTAAGGACACCTAAAAGCCAAAGCTTGGGGATGCCCCGGAAGGCATCCCCTCTTTCGTCTACTTCTATCGGTAACTTTACTTGGAGCTATATTTTTATTCTCCACATGATATGTGTTTTGCTTGGAGCATCTTGTATTATTTGAGTCTTTATTTGTTAGTTTACCACAATTATCCTTGCTGTACACACCTTTTGAGAGAGCCATACATAATTTGGAATTTGTTAGAATACTCTATGTGCTTCGCTTATATCTTTTGAGTTATATAATTTTGCTCTAGTACTTCACTTATATGTTTTAGAGCACGCTGGTGGATTTGTTTTGTAGAAACTATTGATCTCTCATGCTTCACTTCGATTATTTTTGAGAGTCTTAAATAGCATGGTAATTTGCTTAAAATCCTAATATGCTTGGTATACAAGATTAAGAATAAAACTTTCTTATGAGTGTGTTGAATACTATGATAAGTTTGATACTTGATAATTTTTTTGAGATATGAAGATGGTGATATTAAAGTTGTGCTAGTTGAGTAGTTGTGAATTTGAGAAATACTTTTGTTGATGTTTGTGATTCTCGTAGCATTCACGTATGGTGAACCGTTATGTGATGAAGTCGGAGCATGATTTATTTTTTGATTGTCTTCCTTATGAGTGGCGGTCGGGGACGAGCGATGGTCTTTTCCTACCAATCTATCCCCCTAGGAGCATGCGCGTAATACTTTGCTTTGATAACTTGTAGATTTTTGCAATAATTATATGAGTTCTTTATGACTAATGTTGAGTCCATGGATTATACGCACTCTCACCCTTCCACCTTTGCTAGCCTCTCTAATACCGCACACCTTTCGCCGATATCATACACCTACCATATACCTTCCTCAAAACAGCCACCATACCTACCTATTATGGCATTTCCATAGCCATTCCGAGATATATTGCCATGCAACTTGCCACCATTCCGATTATTATGACACACTCCATCATTATCATATTGCTTAGCATGATCATGTAGTTGACATCGTATTTGTGGCAAAGCCACCGTTCATAATTCTTTCGTACATGTCACTCGTGCATCATTGCATGTCCCGGTAAACCGCCGGAGGCATTCATATAGAGTCATATTTTGGTCTAAGAATCGAGTTGTAATTGTTGAGTTGTAAGAAAAATAAAAGTGTGATGTTCATCATTATTAGAGCATTGTCCCAGTGAGGAAAGGATGATGGAGACTATGATTCCCCCACAAGTCGGGATGAGACTCCGGACGAAAAAAAAAGAAAAGAAAAGAGGCCATAAAAAAGGCCCAAATAAAAAAATGAGAGAAAAAGAGAGAAGGGGCAATGCTACTATCCTTTTACCACACTTGTGCTTCAAAGTAGCACCATGATCTTCATAGTAGAGAGTCTCTGATGTTATCACTTTCATATACTAGTGGGAATTTTTCATTATAGAACTTGGCTTGTATATTCCAATGATGGGCTTCCTCAAAATGCCCTAGGTCTTCATGAGCAAGCAAGTTGGATGCACACCCACTTAGTTTCTTTTTGAGCTTTCATATACTTATAGCTCTAGTGCATCCGTTGCATGGCAATCCCTACTCACTCACATTGATATCTATTGATGGGCATCTCCATAGCCCGTTGATACGCCTAGCTGATGTGAGACTATCTTCTCCCTTTTGTCTTCTCCACAACCACCACTCTATTCCACCTATAGTGCTATGTCCATGGCGCACGCTCATGTATTGCGTGAAAATTGAAAAAGTTTTGAGAATGTCAAAAGTATGAAACAATTGCTTGGTTTGTCATCGGGGTTGTGCATGATTTAAATATTTTGTGTGGTGAAGATGGAGCATAGCCAGACTATATGATTTTGTAGGGATAACTTTCTTTGGCCATGTTATTTTGAGAAGACATAATTACTTAGTTAGTATACTTGAAGTATTATTATTTTTATGTCAATATGAACTTTTGTCTTGAATCTTTCAGATCTGAATATTCATACCACAATTAAGAGGAATTACATTAAAAATTATGCGATGGTCTTCCTTATGAGTGGCGGTCGGGGAAGAGCGATGGTCTTTTCCTACCAATCTATCCCCCTAGGAGCATGCGCGTAATACTTTGCTTTGATAACTTCTAGATTTTTGCAATAAGTGAGGGAGTCCTGGATTAGGGGGTGTCCGGATAGCTGGACTATACATTCGGCCGGACTCCTGGACTATGAAGATACAAGATTGAAGACTTCGTCTCGTGTCCAGAAGGGACTTTCCTTGGCGTGGAAGGCAAGCTTGGCGATACGAATATGTAGATCTCCTACCATTGTAACCGAATCCGTGTAACCCTAGCCCTCTCCGGTGTCTATATAAACCGGAGGGTTTTAGTCTGTACGAACAATCATACCATAGGCTAGGTTCTAGGGTTTAGCCTCTTTGATCTCATGGTACATCTACTCTTGTACTACCCATATCATCAATATCAATCAAGCAGGACGTAGGGTTTTACCTCCATCAAGAGGGCCCGAACCTGGGTAAAACATTGTGTCCCCTGCCTCCTGTTACCATCTGGCCTAGACGCACAGTTCGGGACCCCCTACACGAGATCCGCCGGTTTTGACACCGACATTGGTGCTTTCATTGAGAGTTCCTCTGTGTCATCACTTTTAGGCCCGATGGCTTCTCCGATCATCAACAGCGATGCGATCCAGGGTGAGACTTTTCTCCCCGGATAGATCTTCGTATTCGGCGGCTTTGCACCGCGGGCCAATTCGCTTGGCCATCTGGAGCAGATCGAAAGCTACGCCCCTGGCCATCAGGTCAGATTTGGAAGTTTGAACTACATGACCGACATCCGCGGAGACTTGATCTTCGACGGAGTCGAGCCACAGCCGAGCGCACCGCACTGTCATGATGGGCATGATCTAGCTCTGCCGCCGAACAGTGCCCTGGAGGCCGCACCTGTGTCTGCTCCGACCCCTAGCTCGGAGCCGATCACACCAATCGAGGATGGGTGGTTAGACACCGCCTCGGGGGCTGCAATATCTACGGCGATCAAGCCGAACACCAGCCTTGTCCTCTGCGAAGCCCGTGACTCCAAGGTGCCGGACTCCTCTCCGGACTCCGAGCCCTCCGCGCCCCTACCGATCGAATCTGATTGGGCGCCGATCATGGAGTTCACCACCGCAGACATCTTTCAGCACTCGCCCTTCGGCGACATTCTGAATTCACTCAGGTCTCTCTCTTTGTCAGGTGAGTCCTGGCCGGACTATGACCGGCAGGATTGGGATGTGGACGACGAAGAAATTCGATGCCCACCCACCACCCACTTTGTAGCCACTGTCGATAATTTAAACGACATGCTCGACTTCGACTCCGAAGACATCGACGGTATGGACGACGATGTAGGAGATGAACATGAACCAACACCTATAAGGCACTGGACAACCACCTCATCTCATGATGTATACATGGTGGACACACCCAAAGGAAGCGACGACGAGGAACACAGGGATGCAATGAGGGATCGTTCACTCGAAAAGCAATCAAAGCGGCGACGTAAGCGCCACTCCAAGCCCCGCCTCGACAGAGACAGCAGCCATACAGACCCAGCCATAGAGCAGGACAAGCCGGCGGACGACGAACATGCCTTCGAGCAAACGTCCGAACAGGGCAACTTGGATAAACAAACCAAACACCCCGTCCCCGACGAAAACAACAGTCCAGACGACCTTACGCCGGATAAACTCATGGAGCAGAAGAACCTCCACAAAAGGCTCGTCGCCACTGCGCATAGCCTGAAAAAGCAGAAGTGGAAGCTCAAAACTGCGGAAGATGCACTCAGAATCAGATGGAGCAAAGTACGCAACACCGCAGACAAATATGGCGGCAGTCGCTGCACAAAAAGCTATCCAAAGCGAAAGCTACTACCTGAATTTGACGAGGAGGCCTTAGAGTCCCCGCAATCAAAAAATAGGAAAGCCACCCGGTCGGATAGACGACCGCATGGCCAGCATGGAGCGGCAAGCAGCGCCGCACACAAGCCGGCACGCGATCCACCAAAGGATCCGCATCAAAAAGACAGCCCAGACAGATCTATCTACGGGCCAAGAAAGCAAGCTCTAGTAAGCAATGCAACACAACAAATATCCGATCATCACGGCACACCCAAATACAGGGGTGCCGCACACCCCCTGTGTTTCACCGATGAGGTGCTGGACCATGAATTTCCAGCGGGATTCAAGCCCGTAAACATAGAGGCGTACGACGGAACAACAGACCCTGGGGTCTGGATCGAGGATTATATCCTCCACATACACATGGCCAGAGGAGATGACCTCCATGCCATAAAATACTTACCCCTCAAGCTTAAAGGGCCAGCCCGGCATTGGCTCAAAAGCCTTCCCGAAAACACGAAGTTGGGAAGAGCTTGAGGATGCTTTCCGGGCAAATTTTCAAGGGACCTATGTGCGTCCTTCGGATGCAGACGATCTTAGTCACATAACTCAACAGCCCGGAGAGTCAGCCCAGAAATTCTGGAACAGATTTCTTACTAAAAAGAATCAGCTAGTCGACTGTCCGGACGCTGAAGCCCTAGTAGCTTTTAAGCATAACGTTCGAGACGAATGGCTCGCCAGACACCTCGACCAAGAAAAGCCAAGAACAATGGCCACATTAACAAGCCTCATGACCCGCTTTTGCGCAGGAGAGGACAGCTGGTTGGCAAGATGTAGCACCAGCGACCCAAGTACATCCAAAGTTAGGGATGGAAACGGAAAACCCCGACGCAGCAAGGACCAGCGCCGGAATAAGGGAAACAGCCCAAAGAGCACGGCGGTCAATGCCGGATTCAAAAGCTCGCGACAGAATCAGAGGAAGCCGCCCCTCAAGGATAACAGGGACGAGCTATCCAACTTAAACAAAATCTTGGACAAGATATGTCAAATACACAGTACTCCCGGGAAGCCTGCGAACCATACCCACAAAGATTGTTGGGTTTTCAAGCAAGTCGGCAAACTCAACGCCGAACACAAGGGGCTCGACACACCAAGTGAGGACGACGACGAACCCCACAAGCAGAGCACCAGGAAACAAAAGGATTTCCCACAAGAAGTCAAAATAGTAAACTTACTTCACGTGACGAACAGAATGGCGCCACCAGAGATACGCGCCATATGGCCTATCCCAAAGGAGTCTCACCAATGGTTGTTGAAACCGATCACCTTCAACCATCAGGATTACTCTAGAAGTATCCGGAACGCAGGCTGGACTGCCTTGGTATTAGATCCAATAATCGGCGGACTCCACTTTACAAATGTCCTGATGGACGGCGGCAGTGGTCTAAACCTGTTATACCAGGACACAACCTGCAACATGGGGATAGACCCAACAAAAATTCGCCATAGCAAAACCTCCTTTCAAGGGGTAACGCCAGGCCCGGATGCCCGCTGCATGGGTTCTCTCCGGCTAGAAGTTATGTTCGGCTCCCCCGATAACTTCCGTCGCGAACAGCTAACTTTCCACATCGCCCCATTTTCAAGTAGCTATCAAGCACTGCTGGGACGCGAAGCTTTCGCCCGCTTTAATGCAATATCGCATTATGCATCTCTTACGCTTAAGATGCCCGGTCCACGAGGCATCATCTCATTAAAGGGAAAACATTGAGTGTTCCTCTCGTGCGGAAGACTGCGGCTGCCTTGACAGCCCCACAATAAAGTGGCTTCACCAGCCAAAGCACCTAAACAGGTCGTCCAGACCACGGACACGGCTAGACGAGTCCGGCATAAACATACAATTGATAAAGGCTTAATAGCCGTATACCCCTGTACTAGGGGCTCCGCGCATATAAAACAAGCGACAATAAAGCTCAATTTTACCTATTTTGATTTATACTTTGTTTATTTAGTATAACTCATGTTCGGCACGATCTTTCTTCAACTAAGTTCCTCTCTTTTACAGATGAACACCGTGCTACGCCCGTCCAGGATACGGCACATGGAGACACAGGCACAGACGTGCAGCAGGGACCCGTTCCAAGGATTCTTTTCAGATTAAGACCCTGCGTAAACCTTTTTTACTGTCTCTTGTTGATACACATCCCCTGGTTTCTTGGTATAACCAAGGAGGAGGCTGGCGTTTTGGCATGTGGCCACGTCAGAGTTTTGCGTGTACCTGGACACTAGGGGCTTATTACTAAGGGCGTTATCCCGCCCGCCCTCATAAAGACCGAATACCTTAGGGAGTATTCGGAGTCGCGAGTTTGGCCTTATATGCATCAACTCTGAATCATGTCTTTGGTCAAATGTTGGGTTTGCCCAGATCCTATGTTTTGCTACCTATGTTCCGCTCTATCGGCTAAGGCGGCACCAGGAGAACTACTGCGATTGTGCCCCGATTCGGCCAGGCGAGCACCTCAGTAGAGAAAGCCAAAAACTGACTGTCATGATATAGCGTGAGACTGGTCAACCACTCGATGACTTACCGGAATCTTTAGGATTCCTCCGCATTAACGAAGGGCCGCTTCCCGGCCAGGCACATACGCGCCCTGAGTTTGGGCGAGCACAGGCGCCACCAGGGGCTATATAAGTAGCCTCACTGTCAAACTCCTATGGCTAAGTGAAAGTGATAAAGCATCATAGTCCGATTGCCTAGTTCGCTGCGCTATCACCTCCTTTGTAGGACCAAGACGTTGGATCAAGTGTGAAAATGCGCCTTATGCGAACACCCCCACATTATGTGCGTGGGGGCTGAAGCTGACGACTGCCATCTTTCAGATTATATATACAAACGGCCGCACAAGAGGTATTATAATACTTGCAGGCACAAGTAGAAAAAGCTTCTACAATTTATCAAAATATTGTTTTACAATAATATATGCTATTCGAATATAGTATCCTTCGAGCACTGCGTCTCTATTAAACGAGCGCCTTGCAGAACTTCCTGAAAATAGTGCTCGGCAGGTACTCGACTTCCATCCGAGTCTGGGGATGCAACAGCGGTGGCCTCCATTTCCGCCCAGTATGTCTTGACGCGGGCAAGAACCATCCGCGCACCCTCTATGCATGTTGACCTCTTCATCGCATTGATATGCGACGCCGCACCAAGGAACTGCTGCACCAAGTTGAAATAAGTTTTCGGCTCTGGCCTCTCTGGCCACAGATGACTCATGACATACTTCATGGCGAGTCCGGACAACCTATTTAGCTCGGCCCATTCGGCCAAACGATCGGCTCATGACAGTGGAGCTCCGGATTGTGGAACTATGACCAAAAGAGCTTTTCCACTTCGCGATCTTCTTGATCTCGGAAGTGTTCGGCCGCATCTGCGGCACTCGCTGCCAAATCCAGATAGATGTCCGCTGTACTCCACATCCGGTCTAACAGAGCATGTTTAGGATCATAGAACTTCCTCCGCAGCATAAAGGGCTTTCCAGCCGCGATCTCTCCGGCCTGACGCAGCTCCTTCTTCATAGCTCTCATCGCAGAGCGAGCATCCCTGGCATCGGCAACGGCCTTCTCTAGGTCCGTTTGTTCCGCCTGATCTTCTTTTTCAAGAAGCTTGCAACGGTCAGCAGCGCTCTTCAGCTTCACAGCCATCTCAACCATTTCCTTCTTGCTTTGGCAGTGAGCAGCCTATTCGACTTTCAGCTCTTCAATTGCCTTTTCGGCAGCCGCATCACTTTTCCTGGTTTGCTCCTTGGCTCGGGCAAGTTCCGCCCAAAGATTCTCCATGGCAGCAGCACCATCTGCATCAAGCGCACACATTGTAAGATACTGGCATAAAGCTCCTCTTACCAGGTGCCGCCGGAGTAATTACATACCTTGTGCCTCGTCAAGCCACTTGCTGACAAGCGCGATGTCGGCATCTGCCACGTCAAGTTGCCGCTTTAGCTTGGCAAATTCATCAGTCCGACTGGCCACCCGACACTTCGCCACCTACGTATGAAGGCGGCATATTAGACCTGGGATTATGATCCTCTGCGCGTCGTCACTTTTGACAACGCACAGAGTCTCAGGGGCTACTATCTACACAGGGCGCATCTTATTTATGCGCAACTGTCCAAAAAGGGTACATTATTTCGCGTACCTCAAAACCTGTCAGTAAACTCCTGACGGCCTCATGCAATCCGCTCTCCGCGGATGAAATCCTCTCAATCACCGTACCCATCAATGCATGGCGCTCCTCTGAGATAGATGCTCGCCCTAGCAGATCCTTCAGCTCCTCCGACCGCGCACCAAATGGTGTCGGACTCGTCCGATGGCCCTTTTCGAAGGCCGGACGCGGAGGGCTTTGGGGGGCCATATGACTACCTTCCGGCCCTGCCGGATTCGGAGAAACCCTCTACGACGATACCTCAGGGTCGCCCGCCTCGCAAGGCGGTACGGCAGGGGGAGGCGTTCCGCTCTCCATCATCTCGGGAAGAAGATCCCCCGAAGACGAGCTCTGTTGAGAAGGGCTAAGGTCCGAGCTACAAGGTAAATTTTTGATTAATCTTCTCAGATATAACGCAAGGATTTCTCTCATTTCTTAAAAAGAAAAACTCCTCTCTCCTTACGGCTCGGTGGAGGGCTGATTCCCTTGAGGGCATAATTCGGCCGAAGTATCCCCCGGCGCAGGATCCTCTGACAAAGATTTCTTCCCCCGCTTTGAGGCCATGGTCTCCGGGTCGTCAAAGGCGGTCCTCTTCTTCCCCTGAGGAGAGGAATTTTCGATTCCTTCCTTCGGTACAACCTTCTTCGAGGAGGCTGTAGCTTCCTTGTCCCCTCCCTCGCTTTCCTCCGAAGGCACAACCTCCAACATCCTGACTAGCATGGGATCTGGCGTGGTCCCAGGGAGGGGGGCCGGACACCTGATTAGCTTTGCTTTCGCTATCCACTCCTGTTTAAAGGACAACTCTTTTAGGGGCAATTTTATGATAAATATACGGATAGCAAGTTCGGGCACAAGGCTACTTACTTGAGTATCCGGGCGATTGCAGCTCAGGCCTGCGTCCTCGGTCAAGTCCGAACACATTGCTTGTGATCTGAAGAACAATTTGTACATCTCCACGGGCGTTGCGCCCATGAAATGCTGGAGAGCTCGTGGTCCCTCCGGATTGAACTCCCACAGGCGAAGGGGGCGATGTTTGCCGGGCAAGGCTCGGCGGATCAACATGACCTGCGTCACCACGACCAGGCTAATGTCTCTTTCTAAGAGATCTCGAATGCGGCCCTGCAACAAGGGCACGTCCTTGGATGGTGTAACACCCTCGATGCGACTATAGCTCCCACGTGTTGAGGCACGACTTAGAGACATAATCGCATTGAAGGCATATGTCGCAAGTTAGGCAATCTTCACAACATCCCATGTAATATAAATAATAAAGGGGAGATAACATAGTTGGCTTACACTCGCCACATCAATCAAGTACATAAATAACATTACATCAACCAAACACTCATGGCCCGACTACGGCGCCAAAATAAAAGAGAACCCAACATGCGACAACAGTCCCAATCACCCCCAACTGGGCACCACTACTGATCATCGGGAAAAGAAACATAGTAACGTTGAGAGTCTTCGTCGAACTCCCACTTGAGCTCATACGCGTCTGCTGGAGTGGAATCATCAGGCCCTGCATCTGGTGTAATAGTAATCTGTGAGCCACAGGGACTCAGCAATCTCGCACCCTCGCGATCAAGACTATTTAAGCTTATAGGTAAGGCAAGGTAAAATATATATGTGGAGCTGCAGCAAGCGACTAGCAAGTATGGTGGCTAACTTATTCGCAAAAGAGAGTGAGAAGAGGAGGCAAAGCACGAGCGAGAAACTAGAGAGCAACCTGCGCAAACATTACTCCAACACCGTGTCCACTTCCCGGACTCCACCGAGAAGAGGCCATCACGGTAACACACTCAGTTGATTCATTTTAATTAAATTAAGGTTCAAGTTATCTACAACCGGACATTAACAAATTCCCATCTGCCCATAACCGCGGGCACGGCTTTCGAAAGTTCAAATCCCTGCAGGGGAGTCCCAACTTAGCCCATGACAAGCTCTCACGGTCAATGAAGGAATAGACCTCCTCCCAAGATGTTCCGATCAGACTCGGTATCTCGGTTACTCAAGACACTTCGACAGGTTAAAACAAGACCAGCAACACCGCCCGAATGTGCCGACAAATCCCGATAGGAGCTGCACATATCTCTTTCTCAGGGCACAATCGGATAAGCAATCCGTACAACTAAAACTAGCCCTCGAGTTTCCACGAGGTGGCGCTGCAAGGGGCTCTAGGTTGGACCAACACTCAGAGGAGCACTGGCCCGGGGGGGGGGGTTAAAATAAAGATGACCCTTGAGTCTGCAGAACCCAAGGGAAAGAAAAGGCTAGGTGGCAAATGGTAAAACCAATGTTGGGCATTGCTGGAAAAGCTTTAATCAAGGCGAACTATTAAGGGGTTCCCATTATAACCCAACCGCGCAAGGAACGCAAAATCCGGGAACATAACACCGATATGACGGAAACTAGGGCGGCAAGAGTGGAACAAAACACTAGGCGAGAGGCCGAGCCTTCCACCCTCTACCAAGTATATAGATGCATTAAGATAACAAGATAATATAATGATATCCCGACAAGTAAATAAATGTTCCAATAAGGAACGACCTTCAATCTTCACCTGCAACTAGCAACGCTATAAGAGGGGCTGAGCAAAGCGGTAACATAGCCAATCAACGGTTTGCTAGGACATGGTGGGTTAGAGGTTTGACATGGCAATTTGGGAGGCTTGAAAGAAAATGGTATGCATCGTAGCAATGGCACAACAAAAGAGCGAGCAAACTAGCATAGCAAAGATAGTAGTGATTTCGAGGGTATGATCATCTTGCCTGCACAGTTGTCAGAGTTGACTGGATCCTCGAAATAAAACTCAACGGGCTCCTCGTTAGCGAACTCGTCTCCCGGCTCTACCCAAACAAGACAAACAAGCAACAAAGATATAATCAACCACGTGCAAGACCAAGCAATATGATGCAATGATGATATGCTATGCGGAATGCGATGCGGGATGCAAAATGCAAGATATGACAGGAAAAGCAAGAACCTGGCCTCAACTTGGAAAACCAAGTGTGCCACTGGAAAGATGAGATGAAATCGCTTGAAAACGATATAAAGAACGCCGGACTCGGAGTTACGGTTTGGAAATGGCAAGCGATTCAAAAATGACATCGGTCTGCGATTTACAGCAAGTAGCCATCTAAATGAAATGAGATGAACATGCTACAGCACCCAAACAATACAACAAAATACATGGAGGGGATGCATAAAAGATGCTTAACAAAAGTCTAGCACTGAGCTACGGCCAATTCATCCATTAACAGGTTCAAACAAGCATGGCAAAAATGCATATGGCAAACAGATCTCAGACTTAGTGAAATCAACACTTGTCTGGAATTTCAGATCAGGTAGCCCTCTTCGGAGCAACAAAACTACATGCTACAGGCCCTGATCATGGCAAAGTAAAGCATGGCATGGAGCTACTCAAAGAGCTTAACAAAAGTCCCTTAGTGACCTTGAGCCAAAAGGGATCAGAAAATACAATTGCAAGCATGTGAACATAGCAAAAACATAATCAGTTTTCATACTTCGTGAAAACTGGAGCAAGCTGAAATATAGCTCAAGTAGGCATGTTTACGAGCTCGATGCACTCACTAAGGTGCAAGTCATGGCAAGACAATCATACACCCATCAATAAGGCACAAAATGCAAGCTAGACATGGCAAGAACAATAGCATAGCATGCACGGATCAACTACAACATCATCGGCAAAATTGCAAACAAGGTGACAATCTGCCTAGATTCACAAAGTAGAAAAAGTAGAGCTTGATTCACTCAATCTAGGGTGCTCCATAATTTCAAACAAAGACATGGATGGATAGAGCACTACAATATTACCAAAACATCCTTACTGATCATCCTCAAAAAAGGCACGGATCACTAGGAAACAACATGAACATATGGCACAAGTGACCACACACATCACAAAAATACATGGGTTGCACCTCTGGAAAGATGACAAAACCCTTAACAAAACACATGTAGAGCATCAGGGCATATCATGCACACATTAATCATGGCAAAAATGACAAAAAGCTAAACGGAGTAGCAGATCTGACAAATAACTCAAGTTGTCCTCTTCTAACAGCATTTCGGGCATCAATATGAACTCAAATGAAAATGATTCAATGGAATGAAATGATGTACTCTCTGAGATGAACATTTCGATATGCTATATGCATGAATCAGAGCTACGGATGCAAAGTAATGGAGCTAGGAAGAAAGGCACATGGATTAGGGACTTGGGAAAAGAAACGGGGTCAACCCTAAAAAAAACAGATCCAGATCCGGCCGATGCACTGTAGCTCCCACGTCGCCTGAGGATGGCCGGCTAGTGCTCTCGCCGGAGCAGGCGGCCGGAGAAGAGGGAGGCGCCGGATCCGGCAGCAGGGGACGGCGTGGAGGGCGAGGGGCGGCGCACGATGGCCGGAGCGCGTCGGGCGGGCGGCGGCGACTCGCGGCGGCCGGCGTCGATCTTGCCTTCGCCGGCGACGAGGAACTGGGCGGCGCCGGCGGACTTGGGCGGCGGGGTGGCGGCCGGTCGCGGGGGAGATGAAGGCGGCGCGGGCGGCTCCTCTGGCCCGTGCGCGGGCGCGGGCGGGCCGGCCATGGGCTCCCGGCGGGCTTCGGCGGCGTGGAAGGCGACAACCAATGGTGGCGTGCCACATGGCGGCGATGGGGCAGACCGGACGTGTCTGGCGCCGTCGGACGTGTCCAGCGGCGGCGGATCTGAGATTTAGGGTTAGGGACGAGGGAGAGATCCGGATTTTCGGGAGGGGGTGTATATATAGGCATAGAGGGAGCTAGGAGAGTCCAAATGAGGTGCGGTTTTTGGCCACTCGATCGTGATCGAACGCTCTAGATGATGGAGCAGAGTTTGGTGGGTTTTGGGCCAAATTGGAGGGGTGTTGGGCTGCAACACACACGAGGCCTTTTCGGTCCCTTGGTTAGCCGTTGGAGTATCAAACGAAGTCCAAATGATACGAAACTTGACAGGCGGTCTACCGGTAGTAAACCAAGGCCGCTTGGCAAGTCTTGGTCCAATCCAGAAATGTTTAATCCCCACACACGAAAGAGAGCTAGAAATGACCACCGGAGGAGAACGAAGCGCCGGAATGCAAAACGGACAACGGAGAAAATGCTCGAATGCAAGAGACGAACACATATGCAAATGCAATGCACATGATGACATGATATGAGATGCATGACAATGATAACAAC
The DNA here is from genome assembly GCF_002162155.2 of Triticum dicoccoides. Taxonomy (NCBI): domain Eukaryota; kingdom Viridiplantae; phylum Streptophyta; class Magnoliopsida; order Poales; family Poaceae; genus Triticum; species Triticum dicoccoides. Next base: position 469,911,147 of record NC_041380.1, on the reverse strand, counting down.
ACACGGAGACAAAAACCCAAACCCGAGAAAATAAATTAACTTAACGCCGGAAACGGCAAGAGTTGGAGTACAAATTGGAAAGTTACACCCGGCGTGTTACAGATGGCCCCCAGTCCAGTCCTTTATTGACCCATGACACTAGCTGTGGTGGGGTACCCGAGCGAAAGGCAGGTGGCGCCACCCACTTGGTGCTCTTGGTAGCGGTGATATAAAACCACTCTCGTTGCCATAAGCTGGACTCCTCTTGAAAAGAGCCCTCGGGCCATGGAGCACCAGCATTCTTGCTTATAAAAGCACCTCCGCACTCCGGGTGCCATCCCTCGATCATCTTCGGCTCTACTATGAAGCTCATCAGCCATAGTCCAAAGTGAGGAGTAATACGGAGGAAGGCTTCACACACGACGATGAATGAGGAAATATGGAGGATGGACTCCGGGGCTAAGTCATGAAATTCCAGCCTCACGAAGGGATCCGTCGGGAAGCCTAGCCCCCGAAGGAAGTGAGACATGAACACCACACTCTCACCAGGCTTGGGAGTGGGAATGACCTGCCCTTGAGCAGGCAGCCTATGCCTGATTTCGCCGGTCAAGAACCTGACCTTTCTCAACTTCAGCACGTCCTCCTCCGTGACGGAGGAGGGCATCCATCGGCCTCGAAGGTTGGAACCGGACATTGTCGAAGGTCCAAAGCGCCTGAAATCTGGAGCCTTGGGTGTTGGAACTCGAGGCGAGGGGCGAACTCGTTTGAGATTGAAAGAAAGGAGTAAGGCCTTGGTCTCTTTATATGAGGTTGAATACCAAGGGCCCTCCCCGTGACCATTTGGGACTCGCCTTTGATAGAGAAAACATACCAACGGGTACGACTGGGTTACCCATGCCCGTATTGATGAGAATCCCGGAATAAGGGGACACGATCTCTGCTTTGACAAGACGTGCCAAGGAAACCGCCTCGCTAAACACGCTGAGGTGGGACAGTGAAACAATTCGAATGAAGACTTGGCCGTGGTGTGATGTCATGCTACGGAATACGTCAGCAGATTAGATTTGTGTAAATATTATTCTCTCTATGGCGATATGTGGAAACTTATTTTACAGAGCCGCACACTACCTTTGTGTTCAAAATCTTCTATGAAGTACTTGGAGGAGGAACCCGCCTTGCAATGCCGAAGACAATCTGCGCGCCAGACTCGTCATCATTGAAGCTTGGTTCAGGGGCTACTGAGGGAGTCCTGGATTAGGGGGTGTCCAGATAGCCGGACTATACCTTCGGCCGGACTCCTGGACTATGAAGATACAAGATTGAAGACTTCGTCCCGTGTCCGGAAGGGACTTTCCTTGGCGTGGAAGGAAAGCTTGGCGATACGGATATGTAGATCTCCTACCATTGTAACCGACTCTGTGTAACCCTAGCCATCTCCGGTGTCTATATAAACCAGAGGGTTTTAGTCTGTACGAACAATCATACCATAGGCTAGCTTCTAGGGTTTAGCCTCTTTGATCTCGTGGTAGTTCTACTCTTGTACTACCCATATCATCAATATCAATCAAGCAGGACGTAGGGTTTTACCTCCATCAAGAGGGCCCGAACTTGGGTAAAACATTGTGTCCCCTGCCTCCTGTTACCATCCGGCCTAGACGCACAGTTCGGGACCCCCTACCCGAGATCCGCCGGTTTTGACACCGACAATAAGTATATGAGTTCTTTATGACTAATGTTGAGTCCATGGGTTATACACACTCTCACCCTTCCACCTTTGCTAGCCTCTCTAATACCGCGCACCTTTCGCCTGTATCATACACCTACCATATACCTTCCTCAAAACAGCCACCATACCTACCTATTATGGCATTTCCATAGCCATTCTGAGATATATTGCCATGCAACTTTCCACCGTTCCGTTCATGACACACTCCATCATCGTCATATTGCATATCCCGGTACACCGCTGGATCCATTCACATAGAGTCATATTTTGTTCTAAGTATCGAGTTGTAATTATTGCGTTATAAGAAAAATAAAAGTGTGATGATCATCATTATTAGAGCATTGTCCCAGTGAGGAAAGAATGATGGAGACTATGATTCCCCCATAAGTCGGGATGAGACTCCGGACGAAAAATAAATAAATAAAAAGAGGCCAAACAAGCCGAAATAAAAAGAGGCCATAAAAAGGAGAAAAGGCCCAAACAAAAAAAATGAGAGAAAAAGAGAGAAGGGACAATGTTACTATCCTTTTACCACACTTGTGCTTCAAAGTAGCACCATGATCTTCATAGTAGAGAGTCTCTCATGTTATCACTTTCATATACTAGTAGGAATTTTTCATTATAGAACTTGGCTTGTATATTCCAATGATGGGCTTCCTCAAAAACTTGCCCTAGGTCTTCATGAGCAAGCAAGTTGGATGCACACCCACTTAGTTTCTTTTTGAGCTTTCATATACTTATAGCTCTAGTGCATCCGTTGCATGGCAATCCCTACTCACTCACATTGATATCTATTGATGGGCATCTCCATAGCCCGTTGATACACCTAGTTGATGTGAGACCATCTTCTCCTTTTTGTCTTCTCCACAACCACCATTCTATTCCACCTATAGTGCTATATCCATGGCTCACGCTCATGTATTGCGCGAAGATTGAAAAAGTTTTGAAAAAGTTAGAGTATGAAACAATTGCTTGGCTTGTCATCGGGGTTGTGCATGATTTAAATACTTTGTGTGGTGAAGATGGAGCATAGCCAGACTATATGATTTTGTAGGGATAACTTTCTTTGGCCATGTTATTTTGAGAAGACATAATTGCTTTATTAGTATGCTTGAAGTATTATTATTTTTTATGTCAATATAAACTTTTGTCTTGAATCTTTCTAATCTGAATATTCATACCACAATTAAGAAGATTTACATTGAAATTATGCCAAGTAGCACTCTGCATCAAAAATTCTATTTTTATCATTTACCTACTCGAGGACGAGCAGGAATTAAGCTTGGGGATGCTTGATACGTCTCCAACGTATCTATAATTTTTGGTTGCTCCATGCTATATTATCTACTGTTTTAAACATTATTGGGCTTTATTATCCACTTTTATATTATTTTTGGGACTAACCTATTAACCGGAGGTCCAGCCCAGAATTGCTGTTTTTTTGCCTGTTTTAGGGTTTCGAAGAAAAGGAATATCAAACAGAGTCCAAACGGAATGAAACCTTCGGGAACGTGATTTTCTCATCGAATACAACTCAGGAGACTTGGACCCTACGTCAAGGCATGTAACAGGAGGCCACGAGGTAGGGGGGTGCGCCCTACCCTACCAGGCGCGCCCCCACCCTCGTGGGCCCCCTGTTGCTCCACCGACGTACTTCTTCCTCCTGTATATATCCACGTACCCCCAAAAGTCTAGCATTGAGCTACGGCCAATTCATCCATTAACAGGTTCAAACAAGCATGGCTGAAATGTAGCTCAAGTAGGCATGTTTACAAGCTCGATGCACTCACTAAGGTGCAAGTCATGGCAAGACAATCATACACCCATCAAGAAGGCACAAAATGCAAGCTAGACATGGCAAGAACAATAGCATAGCATGCACGGATCAACTACAACATCATCGACAAAATTGCAAACAAGTTGACAATCTGCCCAGATTCACAAAGTAGAAAAAGTAGAGCTCGATTCACTCAAGCTAGGGTGCTCCATAATTTCAAACAAAGACATGGATGGATAGAGCACTACAATATTAACAAAACATCCTTACTGATCATCCTCAAAAAAGGCACGGATCACTAGGAAACAACATGAACATATGGCATCATGAGATAAACAGGTCAAGGACTTAGTGAAATTGCTAAGTCCCTGAAAACAGAATTAGCAAGTGCACCACTTTGCAAGCTTGCACAAGTCACCACACACATCACAAAAATACATGGGTTGCACCTCTGAAAAGATGACAAAACCCTTAACAAAACACATGTAGAGCATCAGGGCATATCATGCACACATTAATCATGGCAAAAATGACAAAAAGCTAAACGGAGTAGCAGATCTGACAAATAACTCAAGTAGTCCTCTTCTAACAGCATTTCGGGCATCAAGATGAACTCAAATGAAAATGATGCAATGGAATGAAATGATGTACTCTCTGAGATGAACATTTTGATATGCTATATGCATGAATCGGAGTTACGGATGCAAAGTTATGGAGCTAGGAAGAAAGGCATATGGATTAGGGACTTGGGAAAAGAAACGGGGTCAACCCTAAAAAAACAGATCCAGATCCGGCCGATGCACTGTAGCTCCCACGTCGCCCGAGGATGGCCGGCCGGTGCTCTCGCTGGAGCAGGCGGACGGAGAAGAGGGAGGCGCCGGATCCGGCAGCAGGGGACAGCGTGGAGGGCGAGGGGCGGCGCACGGCGGCCGGAGCGCGTCTGGCGGGCGGCGGCGACTCGCGGCGGCCGGCGTCGATCTTGCCTTCACCGGCGACGAGGAACGGGGCGGC
>NC_041380.1:469856686-469906172 GCF_002162155.2 Triticum dicoccoides | reverse complement strand
GGCGTGGAAGGCGACAGCCAATGGTGGCGTGCCACGTGGCGGCGGCGGGACGGACCGGACGTGTCCAGCGCCGTCGGACGTGTCCGGCGGCGGCGGATCTGAGATTTAGGGTTAGGGACGAGGGAGAGATCCGGATTTTTGGGAGGGGGTGTATATATAGGCATAGAGGGAGCTAGGAGAGTCCAAATGAGGTGCGGTTTTCGGCCACGCGATCGTGATCGAATGCTCTAGATGATGGAGCAGAGTTTGGTGGGTTTTGGGCCAAATTGGAGGGGTGTTGGGCTGCAACACACACGAGGCCTTTTCGGTCCCTCGGTTAACCGTTGGAGTATCAAACGAAGTCCAAATGATACGAAACTTGACAGGCGGTCTACCGGTAGTAAACCAAGGCCGCTTGGCAAGTCTCGGTCCAATCCGGAAATGTTTAATCCCCACACACGAAAGAAAGCTAGAAATGACCACTTGAGGAGAACGAAGCGCCGGAATGCAAAACGGACAACGGAGAAAATGCTCGAATGCAAGAGACGAACACGTATGCAAATGCAATGCACATGATGACATGATATGAGATGCATGACAACGATAACAACACGGAGACAAAAACCCGAACCCGAGAAAATAAATTAACTTAATGTCGGAAACGGCAAGAGTTGGAGTACAAATTGGAAAGTTACACCCGGGGTGTTACAACACTCCACCACTACGAAAGGATCTCGTCCCGAGATCTAGGACTGAAAGAACGCCGGGTACTCAGAATGGAGGTGATCCTCACGTTCCCAGGTAGCTTCACGGTCGGAATGGTGTGACCACTTGACTTTGAGAAATTTGATTGTCTTGTTGCGAGTCTTGCGTTTAGTCTCTTCAAGAATAGCAACTGGGTGCTCACGATAAGAGAGATCTTCTTGGAGCTCAATGTCCTCGAAGTTGACGGTGCAGTCAGGAGTCTTGAAGCACTTTTTAAGCTGAGAGACATGGAACACGTCATGAACATTTGTAAAGTTTGAAGGAAGCTCGAGTTGATAGGCAAGGTCGCCTCTCTTGCTGACAATCTTGAAAGGTCCCACGTATCTGGGTGCAAGCTTCCCTTTGATACCGAAGCGACGAGTACTTTTCATAGGAGAGACGCGGAGGTAAACATGATCTCCGATCTCGAAAGCCAAATCACGGTGCTTACTGTCATAGTAGCTCTTCCGAGGGGATTGGGCTGCTTTGAGGTTATCTCGAATGACTTTGCACATTTCTTCTGCCTCTGTGATTAAGTCATTACCCAAAAGCTGACGTTCACCGGTTTCAGACCAGTTGAGAGGGGTACGGCACTTCCCGCCATACAGAATTTCAAATGGGGCCTTGCCCAAACTTGCTTGAAAACTGTTGTTGTAGGAGAATTCAGCATAAGGAAGACAATCCTCCCACTTCATGCCGAAGGAGATCACACAAGCCCTGAGCATATCTTCAAGAATCTGGTTGACACGCTCGACTTGACCGCTAGTTTGAGGATGGAAAGCTGTGCTGAAGTGGATGTTCATGCCCATGTCCTTCTGAAAAGAATCCCAAAACTTTGAGGTAAAGATGCTGCCACGGTCTGAAGAGATCACTTGTGGAATACCATGCAGAGAGACAATACGAGAGGTATAGAGTTCCGCCAATTGAGCTGCAGTGATCGACTCTTTGATAGGCAGAAAATGAGCCACTTTGGCGAGTTTGTCGATGACAACGAATATAGCATCATTGCCACGCTTGGACTTTGGAAAACCAGTCACGAAGTCCATTTCAATGTGGTCAAACTTCCATTCTGGAATGGCCAGAGGTTGGAGGAGACCCGCTGGCCTTTGGTGTTCTGCCCTCACTCTTCTGCAGACATCGCATTCATTCACGAATTGAGCAATCTCGCGCTTCATTCGAGTCCACCAATAAGCTTGCTTGAGGTCCTGATACATCTTCGTGCTCCCAGGGTGGATGGAGAGGGGAGAATTGTGAGCCTCGTTCATGATCACTTTACGGAGGTCACCTTTGGGTAAAACAATATGATCCTCGAAGAAGAGAGTGTCCTTGTCATCAAGGCGGTAGCACTTGTACTTGGACTGACTCTTGGCAATCCCAATCTTCACCTTTTTCACCATAGCATCAAGAAGCTAGGCTTGGCGAATCTGGTCTTCTAAGGTAGGAGAGACTTGAAGGTTGGCAAGGAAACCTTGAGGAACAACTTGCAGATTAAGTTTGCGGAAAGCTTCACAAAGCTCGGGTTGATAAGGCTTGAGAATCAGACTGTTGCAGTAAGCTTTCCTGCTCAATGCATCAGCAATCACATTGGCCTTGCCTGGAGTATACTCAATACTCGGGTTATACTCTTGAATCATTTTGACCCATCGAGTTTGCCTGAGGTTGAGATTAGGCTGAGTGAAGATGTACTTGAGACTCTTGTGATCAGTGAAAATGTCCACTTTTCTTCCCAATAGAAGATGTCTCCAAGTCAAAAGAGCATGCACAACTGCCGCCAACTCGAGATCATGAGTGGGCTAGTTCTTCTCATTAGGCTTCAACTGGCGAGATGTATAAGCAACGACTTTCTTCTCTTGCATCAATACTACACCAAGACCTTGGAGAGAGGCATCACAAAAGACCTCGTACGGCTTGGATTCATCAGGCGGAGTCAGAACTGGAGCAGTGATCAATTTCTCTTTCAAAGTGTTGAAAGCAATATCACACTCCGGAGACCAAACATACTTGACGTGCTTCTGGAGAAGATTTGAGAGAGGCTTCGCGATTTTAGAAAAGTTTTCAACGAATCTTCGGCAATAGCTTGCGAGACCGAGAAAACTACGGAGTTGCTTCACGTTCTGAGGAGGTTCCCAATTCACAATTGCAGACACCTTCTCAGGATTCACGACAACGCCCTTGGCAGAGATGATATGACCAAGATAAAGAACCTCATCAAGCCAAAATTCACACTTGGAGAACTTGGCGTAGAACTGATGTTCCCTGAGCTTATCAAGAACCAAACGCAAGTGCTTGGCATGATCTTCCTTGTTCTTGGAGAAAACCAGAATGTCGTCGAGATAGACCAACACGAAGTCATTGGTGTAGGCATTGAAGATGAAGTTCATCATGCGAGAGAACGTCGGAGGAGCGTTGACGAGGCCAAAAGACATGACAGTGTATTCATATGAACCAAAGCTTGTCCTGAAAGCCATCTTGGGAATATCTTGCTCACGAATTCGAATCTGATGATAGCCCATACAGAGATCAAGCTTGGAGAATACTTGGGCACCTTTGAGTTGTTCGAACAGCTCATTGATGTTGGGAAGTGGGTATTTGTTCTTGATGGTCTTCTTGTTCAATGGATGGTAATCAACACAAAGTCGGTCCGATCCATCCTTCTTCTTCACAAAAAGAACACCACAACCCCACGGAGAAGAACTAGGCTGGATGAGACCCATTTTCTCTTGAATATCGAGTTTCTTCTTCAGCTCCTTCAACTCTTCAGGTCCGAGGTTGTAAGGACGCTTGCACACCGGTTCCGTGCCAGGCTCAAGATCAATAATGAATTCAACTGGCCGGTGCGGAGGCATTCCTGGAAGCTCTTCTGGAAAGACGTCTTGATATTCGCAAACGACTAGAATTTGCGAAATAGCATCCAATTCACCCCTTTCATTGAGAGAAACCAGACGGATGGTATCATCACGAGTGGCAAAGACAATTACATCCTCAGACGAATGAGTCAATTGTATCTGCCTTGCTGCACAATCAAGATGTGCCTTGTGCTTAGAAAGAAAATCCATTCCGAGAATAAGATCAATATCCGAGTCACCAAGAACCGTTGGGGAAGCTAGAAACTTGTAGTCACCCAAAGTGATAGTAACATCCGGAACGATGGAGTTAGCCTGCATGCGCTTACCGGGAGAGACAACTGCTAAAGGACTAGGCAAAACTTGCGAAACCAAATCATGCCTATTTGTAAACGGTCTCGAGATGAAGCAATGCGATGCACCAGTGTCAAAAAGAACTTTTGCAGGTATAACATTAACAGGAAGGTTACCCATGATCACATATGACGAGTCCTCTGCCTGAGCTGCATTCATCAAATTGACCTTGGCATGCTTGGGGTTATGCTTGACCACTGCTGTACTTGCCGATCTGACAGGAGGAGGAGGAAGACGCCTTTGGTTGAAACACTTGTTGGCATAGTGACCCTTCTGTTGGCACTTGTTGCACGTGACCTCTGAAAGCGGACGGTGATACGGAGCACTCGATCTTGGAGCTTGAGACGAAGTCTTGTTCTGAAAGCCAGGGTTGGGTGGGTGGGAAGAACCACTGCCACCTTTGCTCTTCTGTTGATACGGCTAGCGGAACGGAGGAGGAGGAAGCCAATACTTCTGTGGCTTGGCCACTTGAGTAGAGGAAGAAGGAGTAACATCTCTGACTCGCTTCTTGGAAGCATCACACCTCAACTGAGCAGCCTCTTGCTTCAGTGCCATGTTGTAGAACTCATCGTATCTCAAGGGCTCAAAGAGGACAAGAGCTAGCTGAATTTCTTCTCTGAGACCACCCCTGAACTGATATATCATGCTCTTCTCATCAGGGACATCCTGCTTGGCAAAGCGGGCGAGCATCTGGAACAACTTGTTGTAGTCATAGACAGACAAAGAGCCTTGCTTCAGATTGCGGAATTCCTCACGCATGCTTTCAACCACGCTCTGAGGAATATGATGAGCTCGGAAATCTCGACGGAAATCATCCCAAGTGATAACACATCCACCTCTGGAGTCCTTGTACTGCTGGAACCATTCTGCAGCTTGATCTTTGAGTTGGAAGGAAGCGAACTTAAAAAAGTCCTCAGGCCTGACGTTACTGCACTCGAAATGCTTGCACAGATCCACAAGCCAATCGTCAGCATCGGTTGCCTCAACACAATTGCTAAAAGTCTTTGGCCCGTTAGCAAGGAACTGGTTGAGTGTAGCAAAGTGATTCTGATTGCTGCCTTGATTCCCTTGACTGCCTTGATTGCGCTCTTGAAGAATTTGCATGATCAACTGTGTGTTTGCATTGGTTGCGGCCATCACAGCTTGCCATGCCTCCGGAGGAGGTGGAGGTGGTGTCAGATCATGATTCGGAGTCGTGCGCGTTGGGGGAGCCATCCTGAAGAGGTTGACCACCATTAGCACATTGACAGACAAATATTGAAGCTGAATCCAACAGAATGAAAATTGCAACATATAGTCTTCACATCCGAACAAAATGAACGAATGCATTCCTCTTGAAATGGTCACATATCCATAAATTGAGAAGCCACGTAGAATTAAGGTAGAGAAATAAATCAACAAGGTACGGATCAAGAACGAATAATCGGTAAGAAATCCCAATCTCAAACCAATATCCGTGGAAGAAGAACTAGAGCTACAAGAATTCCCACCTATGAAACTCCCGAACCTTTCCGGTTATGCAATCAGGTGTTGGGGATACAGGGGAAGCATAATATCTCACCCAAACTAGCAAATCCTACATCCAGCTGTATCCATCCTTCAACACATAACCAAGAAACCTTCGGAAACCATCTACCTCAACCTTCGAAAAGCATCCGTTATACAAGTTATGGCGATACTCCCGAACTCCCGCCCCAGTACTGGGTGGCGTCGAGGTTATCTCACCAACGAACTGCATAAAAGAGATTTTCGATGTCGGCGTACTAAACTCAGGTATTCCAGAACTGCAACGATAAAATTATGAAGACAACACCTCAGAGCTCAACTCCCCGGGACACTTCCACTAAACCCCTGACAGGAGGCACCAAGACAATGTTCTCATCATAAAACCATCGGAACGATTCCAAGATACCCGCGTGATCCTAAATTTTTTTTAGTGAAATTTGAGAAGAGAAGAGTCAAAACTCTATGTCAGGATGCCTTACCAGAGCGATGAGGAGACTGGGAAGTAAAAAGAATTCCTAATCTCTCCGATATATAATTCCTAAAAGACTCAAAACATTTTTCTAGACACAACTCGGCCGCTAAAAACGATCAAGCAATGGGGCTCCTAAGGTCGGGGATGGCTCTGATTACCAACTTGTAACACCCTCGATGCGACTATAGCTCCCACGTGTCGAGGCACGACTTAGAGACATAATCGCATTGAAGGCATATGTCGCAAGTTAGGCAATCTTCACAACATCCCATGTAATATAAATAATAAAGGGGAGATAACATAGTTGGCTTACACTCGCCACGTCAATCAAGTACATAAATAACATTACATCAACCAAACACTCATGGCCCGACCATGGCGCCAAAATAAAAGAGAACCCAACACGCGACAACGGTCCCAATCACCCCCAACTGGGCACCACTACTGATCATCGGGAAAAGAAACATAGTAACGTTGAGAGTCTTCGTTGAACTCCCACTTGAGCTCATACGCGTCTGCTGGAGCGGAATCATCAGGCCCTGCATCTGGTGTAGTAGTAATCTGTGAGCCACAGGGACTCAGCAATCTCGCACCCTCGCGATCAAGACTATTTAAGCTTATAGGTAAGGCAAGGTAAAATATATATGCGGAGCTGTAGCAAGCGACTAGCAAGTATGGTGGCTAACTTATTCGCAAAAGAGAGCGAGAAGAGGAGGCAAAGCACGAGCGAGAAACTAGAGAGCAACCTGCGCAAACATTACTCCAACATCGTGTCCACTTCCTGGACTCCGCCGAGAAGAGGCCATCACGGTAACACACTCAATTGATTCATTTTAATTAAATTAAGGTTCAAGTTATCTACAACCGGACATTAACAAATTCCCATCTGCCCATAACCGCGTGCACGGCTTTCGAAAGTTCAAATCCCTGCAGGGGAGTCCCAACTTAGCCCATGACAAGCTCTCACGGTCAACAAAGGAATAGACCTCCTCCCAAGACGTTCCGATCAGACTCGGTATCTCGGTTACTCAAGACACTTCGACAGGTTAAAACAAGACCAGCACATATCTCTTTCTCAGGGCACAATCCCGATAGGACCTGCACATATCTCTTTCTCAGGGCACAATCAGATAAGCAATCCATACAACTAAAACCAGCCCTCGAGTTTCCACGAGGTGGCGCTGCAAGGGGCTCTAGGTTGGACCAACACTCAGAGGAGCACTGGCCCGGGGGGGTTAAAATAAAGTTGACCCTTGAGTCTGCAGAACCCAAGGGAAAGAAAAGGCTAGGTGGCAAATGGTAAAACCAATGTTGGGCATTGCTGGAAAAGCTTTAATCAAGGCGAACTATCAAGGGGTTCCCATTATAACCCAACTACGTAAGGAACACAAAATCCGGGAACATAACACCGGTATGACGGAAACTAGGGCGGCAAGAGTGGAACAAAACACTAGGCGAGAGGCCGAGCCTTCCACCCTTTACCAAGTATATAGATGCATTAAGATAGAAAGATAATATAATGATATCCCGACAAGTAAATAAATGTTCCAACAAGGAACGCCCTTCAATCTTCACCTGCAACTAGAAACGCTATAAGAGGGGCTGAGCAAAGCGGTAACATAGCCAATCAACGGTTTGCTAGGACATGGTAGGTTAGAGGTTTGACATGGCAATTTGGGAGGCTTGAAAGCAAATGGTATGCATCGTAGCAATGGCACAGCAAAAGAGCAAGCAAACTAGCATAGCAAAGATAGTAGTGATTTCGAGGGTATGATCATCTTGCCTGCACAGTTGTCAGAGTTGACTGGATCCTCGAAAGCAAACTCAACGGGCTCCTCGTTAGCGAACTCGTCTCCAGGCTCTACCCAAACAAGACAAACAAGCAACAAAGATACAATCAACAACGTGCAAGACCAAGCAATATGATGCAATGATGATATGCTATGCGGAATGCGATGCGGGATGCAAAATGCAAGATATGACAGGAAAATCAAGAACCTGGCCTCAACTTGGAAAACCAAGTGTGCCACTGGAAACATGAGATGAAATCGCTTGAAAACGATATAAAAACGCCGGAATCGGAGTTACGGTTTGGAAATGGCAAGCGATTCAAAAATGACATCGGTCTGCGATTTACAGCAAGTAGCCATCTAAATGCAATGAGATGAACATGCTACAGCACCCAAACAAGACAACAAAATACATGGCGGGGATGCATACAAGATGCTTAACAAGAGTCTAGCACTAAGCTACGGCCAATTCATCCATTAACAGGTTCAAACAAGCATGGCAAAAATGCATATGGCAAACAGTTCTCAGACTTAGTGAAATCAACACTTGTCTGGAATTTCAGATCAGGTAGCCCTCTTCGGAGCAACAAAACTACATGCTACAGGCCCTGATCATGGCAAAGTAAAGCATGGCATGGAGCTACTCAAAGAGCTTAACAAAAGTCCCTTAGTGACCTTGAGACAAAAGGGATCAGAAAATACAATTGAAAGCATGTGAACATAGCAAAAACATAATCAGTTTTCATACTTAGTGAAAACTGGAGCAAGCTGAAATATAGCTCAAGTAGGCATGTTTACGAGCTCGATGCAGTCACTATGTTGCAAGTCATGGCAAGACAAGCATACACCCATCAAGAAGGCACAAAATGCAAGCTAGACATGGCAAGAACAATAGCATAGCATGCACAGATCAACTACAACATCATCGGCAAAATTGCAAACAAGTTGACAATCTGCCCAGATTCACAAAGTAGCAAAAGTAGAGCTCGATTGACTCAAGCTAGGGTGCTCCATAATTGCAAACAAAGACATGGATGGATAGAGCACTACAATATTAACAAAACATCCTTACTGATCATCCTCAAAAAAGGCACGGATCACTAGGAAACAACATGAACATATGGCATAATGAGATAAACAGGTCAGGGACTTTGTGAAATTGCTAAGTCCCTGAAAACAGAATTAGCAAGTGCACCACTTTGCAAGCTTGAACAAGTCACCACACACATCACAAAAATACATGGGTTGCACCTCTGGAAAGATGACAAAACTCTTAACAAAACACATGTAGAGCTTCAGGGCATATCATGCACACATTAATCATGGCAAAAATGACAAAAAGCTAAACGGAGTAGCAGATCTGACAAATAACTCAAGTAGTCCTCTTCTAACAGCATTTCGGGCATCAAGATGAACTCAAATGAAAATGATGCAATGGAATGAAATGATGTACTCTCTGAGATGAACATTTTGATATGCTATATGCATGAATCGGAGCTACGGATGCAAAGTTACGGAGCTAGGAAGAAAGGAACATGGATTAGGGACTTGGGAAAAGAAACGGGGTCAACCCTAAAAAAAACAGATCCAGATCCGGCCGATGCACTGTAGCTCCCACATCGCCCGAGGATGGCCGGCTGGTGCTCTCGCCGGAGCAGGCGCCGGATCCGGTAGCAGGGGACGGCGTGGAGGGCGAGGGGCGGCGCACGGTGGCCGGAGCGCGTCGGGCGGGCGGCGGCGACTCGCGGCAGCCGGCGTCGATCTTGCCTTCGCCGGCGACGAGGAACGGGGCGGCGCCGGCGGACTTGGGCGGTGGGGTGGCGGCCGGTCGCGGGGAAGATGAAGGCAGTGCGGGCGGCTCCTCTGGCCCGTGCGCGGGCGCGGGCGGGCCAGCCACGGGCTCCCGATGGGCTTCGGCGGCGTGGAAGGCGACAACCAATGGTGGCGTGCCACGTGGCGGCGGCGGGGCGGACCGGACGTGTCCGGTACCGTCGGACATTTCCGGCGGCGGCGGATCTGAGATTTAGGGTTAGGGACGAGGGAGAGATCCGGATTTTCGGGAGGGGGTGTATATATAGGCATAGAGGGAGCTAGGAGAGTCCAAATGAGGTGCGGTTTTCGACCGCGCGATCGTGATCGAACGCTCTAGACGATGGAGCAGAGTTTGGTGGGTTTTGGGCCAAATTGGAGGTGTGTTGGGCTTCAACACACACGAGGCCTTTTCGGTGCCTCGGTTAACCATTGGAGTATCAAACGAAGTCCAAATGATACGAAACTTGACAGGCGGTCTACCGGTAGTAAACCAAGGCCGCTTGGCAAGTCTCGGTCCAATCCGGAAATGTTTAATCCCCACACACGAAAGAAAGCTAGAAATGACCACCGGAGGAGAACGAAGCGCCGGAATGCAAAACGGACAACGGAGAAAATGCTCGAATGCAAGAGACGAACACATATGCAAATGCAATGCACATGATGACATGATACGAGATGCATGACAACGATAACAACACACGGAGACAAAAACCCGAACCCGAGAAAATAAATTAACTTAACACCGGAAATGGCAAGAGTTGGAGTACAAATTGGAAAGTTACACCCGGCGTGTTACAGATGGCCCCCAGTCCAGTCCTTCATTGACCCATGACACTAGCTGTGGTGGGGTACCCGAGCGAAAGGCAGGTGGCGCCACCCACTTGGTGCTCCTGGGAGCGGTGATATAAAATCACTCTCGTTGCAATAAGCTGGACTCCTCTTGAAAAGAGCCCTCGGGCCATGGAGCACCAGCATTCTTGCTTATAAAAGCACCTCCGCACTCCGGGTGCCATCCCTCGATCATCTTCGGCTCTACTTTGAAGGTCTTGAGCCATAGTCCAAAGTGAGGAGTAATACAGAGGAAGGCTTCACACACGACGATGAATGAGGAAATATGGAGGATGGACTCCGGGGCTAAGTCATGAAATTCCAACCCATAATAAAACATGAGCCCCCTCACGAAGGGATCCGTCGGGAAGCCTAGCCCTCGAAGGAAGTGAGACATGAACACCACACTCTCACCAGGCTTGGGAGTGGGAATGACCTGCCCTTGAGCAGGCAGCCTATGCCTGATTTCGCCGGTCAAGAACCTGGCCTCTCTCAACTTCAGCACGTCCTCCTCCGTGACGGAGGAGGGCATCCATCAGCCTCGAAGGTCGGAACCGGACATTGTCGAAGGTCCGAAGCGCCTGAAATCTGGAGCCTTGGGTGTTGGAACTCAAGGCGAGGGGCGAACTCGTTCGAGATTGAAAGAAAGGAGTAAGGCCTTGGTCTCTTTATAGGAGGTTGAATACCAAGGGCCCTCGCCGTGACCATTTGGGACTCGCCTTTGATCGAGAAAACATACCAATGGGTACGACTGGGTTACCCACGCCCGTATTGATGAGAATCCCGGAATAAGGGGACACGATCTCTGCTTTGACAAGACGTGCCAAGGAAACCGCCTCGCTAAACGCGCTGAGGTGGGACAGTGAAACGATTCGAATGAAGACTTGGCCGTGGTGTGATGTCACGCTATGGAATACGTCAGCAGATTAGATTTGTGTAAATATTATTCTCTCTATGGCGATATGTGGAAACTTATTTTGCAGAGCCGCACACTACCTTTGTGTTCAAAATCTTCTATGAAGTACTTGGAGGAGGAACCCGCCTTGCAATGCCGAAGACAATCTGCGCGCCGGACTCGTCATCATTGAAGCTTGGTTTAGGGGCTACTGAGGGAGTCCTGGATTAGGGGGTGTCCAGATAGCCGGACTATACCTTCGGCCGGACTCCTGGACTATGAAGATACAAGATTGAAGACTTCGTCCCGTGTCCGGAAGGGACTTTCCTTGGCGTGGAAGGCAAGCTTGGCGATACGGATATGTAGATCTCCTACCATTGTAACTGACTCTATGTAACCCTAGCCATCTCCGGTGTCTATATAAACTGGAGGGTTTTAGTCTGTACGAACAATCATACCATAGGCTAGCTTCTAGGGTTTAGCCTCTTTGATCTCGTGGTAGATCTACTCTTGTACTACCCATATCATCAATATCAATCAAGCAGGACGTAGGGTTTTACCTCCATCAAGAGGGCCCGAACTTGGGTAAAACATTGTGTCCCCTGCCTCCTGTTACCACCCGGCCTAGACGCACAGTTCGGGACCCCCTACCCGAGATCCGCCGGTTTTGACACCGACAATAAGTATATGAGTTCTTTATGACTAATGTTGAGTCCATGGGTTATACACACTCTCACCCTTCCACCTTTGCTAGCCTCTCTAATACCGCGCACCTTTCGCCTGTATCATACACCTACCATATACCTTCCTCAAAACAGCGACCATACCTACCTATTATGGCATTTCCATAGCCATTCCGAGATATATTGCCATGCAACTTTCCACCGTTCCGTTCATGACACACTCCATCATCGTCATATTGCATATCCCGGTACACCGCTGGATCCATTCACATAGAGTCAAATTTTGTTCTAAGTATCGAGTTGTAATTGTTGAGTTATAAGAACAATAAAAGTGTGATGATCATCATTATTAGAGCATTGTCCCAGTGAGGAAAGAATGATGGAGACTATGATTCCCCCATAAGTCGGGATGAGACTCCGGACGAAAAATAAATAAATAAAAAGAGGCCAAACAAGCCGAAATAAAAAGAGGCCATAAAAAGGAGAAAAGGCCCAAACAAAAAAAATGAGAGAAAAAGAGAGAAGGGACAATGTTACTATCCTTTTACCACACTTGTGCTTCAAAGTAGCACCATGATCTTCATAGTAGAGAGTCTCTCATGTTATCACTTTCATATACTAGTAGGAATTTTTCATTATAGAACTTGGCTTGTATATTCCAATGATGGGCTTCCTCAAAAACTTGCCCTAGGTCTTCATGAGCAAGCAAGTTGGATGCACACCCACTTAGTTTCTTTTTGAGCTTTCATATACTTATAGCTCTAGTGCATCCGTTGCATGGCAATCCCTACTCACTCACATTGATATCTATTGATGGGCATCTCCATAGCCCGTTGATACGCCTAGTTGATGTGAGACCATCTTCTCCTTTTTGTCTTCTCCACAACCACCATTCTATTCCACCTATAGTGCTATATCCATGGCTCACGCTCATGTATTGCGCGAAGATTGAAAAAGTTTTGAAAAAGTTAGAGTATGAAACAATTGCTTGGTTTGTCATCGGGGTTGTGCATGATTTAAATACTTTGTGTGGTGAAGATGGAGCATAGCCAGACTATATGATTTTGTAGGGATAACTTTCTTTGGCCATGTTATTTTGAGAAGACATAATTGCTTTATTAGTATGCTTGAAGTATTATTATTTTTTATGTCAATATAAACTTTTGTCTTGAATCTTTCTAATCTGAATATTCATACCACAATTAAGAAGATTTACATTGAAATTATGCCAAGTAGCACTCTGCATCAAAAATTCTATTTTTATCATTTACCTACTCGAGGACGAGCAGGAATTAAGCTTGGGGATGCTTGATACGTCTCCAACGTATCTATAATTTTTGGTTGCTCCATGCTATATTATCTACTGTTTTAAACATTATTGGGCTTTATTATCCACTTTTATATTATTTTTGGGACTAACCTATTAACCGGAGGCCCAGCCCAGAATTGTTGTTTTTTTGCCTGTTTTAGGGTTTCGAAGAAAAGGAATATCAAACAGAGTCCAAACGGAATGAAACCTTTGGGAACGTGATTTTCTCATCGAATACAACTCAGGAGACTTGGACCTTACGTCAAGGCATGTAACAAGAGGCCACGAGGTAGGGGGGTGCGCCCTACCCTACCAGGCGCGCCCCCACCCTCGTGCCCCCCTGTTGCTCCACCGACGTACTTCTTCCTCCTATATATATCCACGTACCCCCAAATGATCAGAACAGGAGCCAAAACCCTAATTCCACCACCGTAACTTTCTGTGTCCATGAGATCCCATCTTGGGGCCTGTTCTGGAGCTCCGCCGGAGGGGGCATCGATCACGGAGGGCTTCTACATCAACACCATAGCCCCTCCGATGAAGTGTGAGTAGTTTATCTCAGACCTACAGGTCCATAGTGAGTATCTAGATGGCTTCTTCTCTCCTTGTGGATCTCAATACAATGTTCTCCCCCTCTCTTGTGGAGATCTATTCGATGCAATCTTCTTTTTGCGGTGTGTTTGTTGAGACCGATGAATTGTGGGTTTATGATCAAGTCTATCTATGAATAATATTTGAATCTTCTCTGAATTCTTTTATGTATGATTGCTTATCTTTGCAAGTCTCTTCGAATTATCAGTTTGGTTTGGCCTACTAGATTGATCTTTCTTGCAATGGGAGAAGTGCTTAGCTTTGGGTTCAATCTTGCGGTGTCCTTTCCCGGTGACAGTAAGGGCAGCAAGGCACATATTGTATTGTTGCCATCGAGGATAACAAGATGGGGTTTTCTTCATATTGCATGAGTCTATCCCTCTACATCATGTCATCTTGCTTAAGGTGTTACTCTGTTTTTAACTTAATACTCTAGATGCATGCTGGATAGCGGTTGATGAGTGGAGTAATAGTAGTAGATGCAGGCAGGAGTCGGTCTACTTGTCTTGGACGTGATGCCTATATACTTGATCATGCCTAGATATTCTCATAATTATGCTCAATTCTGTCAATTGCTCAACAGTAATTTGTTCACCCACCGTAGAATACTTATGCTCTCGAGAGAAGCCACTAGTGAAACCTATGGCCCCCGGGTCTATCTTCATCATATTATTCTCCTACTACTTTGCTATTTACTTTGCCTTTATTTTACTTTGTATCTTTATCATAAAAATACCAAAAATATTATCTTTATCATATCTATCAGATCTCACTCTCGTAAGTGGCCTCATAGGGATTGACAACCCCTATTTACGTTGGTTGCGAGGATTTATTTGTTTTGTGCAGGTACGAGGGACTTGCACGTAGCCTCCTACTGGATTGATACCTTGGTTCTCAAAAACTGAGGGAAATACTTACGCTACTTTGCTGCATCATCCCTTCTTCTTCGGGGAAAACCAACGCAGTGCTAAAAGAGGTAGCACTCCCGCATTACATTATTTGCCATTTGCCTCTCGTTTTCCTCTCCCCCACTTCACCCTTGCTGTTTTATTCGTCCTCTCTCTCTATCCTCCCTCTCTTTCTCTATTTGCCTCTTTTTGCCCGTTTGCTTTTTGTTTGCTTGTGTGTTAGTTCGTTTGCTTGTCGTTATGACTAGTCCTTTACCTTCTGCCTCTATGCCTGAAATTGAGGAAATTATTGTCGATATGGACAATAATAATATCATGAAAAATTCTGATGCTCCTGCTAAGAACCACCCATCTTACATACAAAAAAAATTCCGTGTTGGTAGTGGTAATATTATTGGAAAAGGAGCTATTCAAGATTTCTTTACTTGTGCCGGTACTTTACCTTCAATGGGTAGTTCTATCCTTCATAGAACTAGTAGTCTTGCGGATTCCACTATTAAGAAACCTATGGGAAGAATTAATTATGTTCTTATTGTTGCAAATAGGAATTATGTGCCCGTAGATTTTATTGTTCTTGACATAGATTGCAATCCTTCATGTCCTATTATTCTTGGTAGACCTTTCCTTAGAACGATTGGTGCAATTATTGATATGAAGGAAGGACATATTAGATTCCAATTTCCATTAAGGAAAGGCATGGAACACTTTCCTAGAAAGAAAATTAAATTACCTTACGAATCTGTTATGAGAGCCACTTATGGATTGCCTACCAAAGATGGCAATACCTAGATCTATCCTTGCTTGTTATGCCTAGTTGGGAGGCAACCCAATTTTATTTGTATTCCTTGCTTCTTGCTCCTGTTTAGTAATAAATAATTTATCTAGCCTCTGTTTTGGGTGTGTTTTTTGCATTGTTGAGGAAATCGTTAACTGGTAGCTGCTCGGTTGGCTGACGAGTAGGGGATTAATAGGCTAATCGGCAAGTTAATCAGCCATTTAATCAATTAATTGGATGATTTATCGGTTTATCCGCTACTCGGTGACCCTACGAGTAGGGATTAATCGGTAAGTTAACTGGTTAATCGGGCGAATTCTTGAACAGGTTTTTTTTGTGTTTAATTAGTGTTTGTGCCAAGTAGAACCGTTGGGAAGACATGGGGAAAGTCTTGTTACACTTGCTGTAAAAAACAGAAACTTTAGCGCTCACGAGAACTACTGCCATTTTTATTTGGAAAGTGATATTTAGTTAATTATTTTTGCAGATGATTAATAGATAAATTCCACACGTCCAGCAATTTATTTTAGAATTTTTGGGGTTCCAGATCTTGCGCTAGCTACAGATTACTACAGACTGTTCTGTTTTTGACAGATTCTGTTTTCCGTGTGTTGTTTGCTTATTTTGATGAATCTATGGCTAGTAAAATAGTTTATAAACCATAGAGAAGTTGGAATACATTAGGTATAACACCAATATAAATAAAGAATGAGTTCATTACAGTACCTTGAAGTGGTCTTTTGTTTTCTTTCGCTAACGGAGCTCACGAGATTTTCTACTTTAAGTTTTGTGTTGTGAAGTTTTCAAGTTTTGGGTAAAGATTTGATGGATTATGGAACAAGGAGTGGCAAGAGCCTCAGCTTGGGGATGCCCATGGCACCCCAAGATAATCTAAGGACACCTAAAAGCCAAAGCTTGGGGATGCCCCGGAAGGCATCCCCTCTTTAGTCTACTTCTATCGGTAACTTTACTTGGAGCTATATTTTTATTCGCCACATGATATGTGTTTTGCTTGGAGCGTCTTGTATGATTTGATTCTTTACTTTTTAGTTTACCACAATCATCCTTGCTGTACACACCTTTTGAGAGAGCCATACATGATTTGGAATTTGTTAGAATACTCGATGTGCTTCGCTTATATCTTTTGAGTTATGTAGTTTTGCTCTAGTACTTCACTTATATATTTTAGAGAACGGTGGTGGATTTGTTTTATAGAAACTATTGATCTCTCATGCTTCACTTAGATTATTTTGAGAGTCCTTAATAGCATGGTAATTTGCTTAAAATCCTAATATGCTTGGTATACAAGATTAACAATAAAACTTTCTTATGAGTGTGTTGAATACTATGAGAAGTTCGATGCTTGATAATTGTTTTGAGATATGAAGATGGTGATATTAAAGTTGTGCTAGTTGAGTAGTTGTGAATTTGAAGAATACTTGTGTTAAAGTTTGTGATTCCCGTAGCATGCACGTATGGTGAACCGTTATGTGATGAAGTCGGAGCATGATTTATTTTTTGATTGTCTTCCTTATGAGTGGCGGTCGGGGACGAGCGATGGTATTTTCCTACCAATCTATCCCCATAGGAGCGTGCGCGTAATACTTTGCTTTGATAACTTGTAGATTTTTGCAATAAGTATATGAGTTCTTTATGACTAATGTTGAGTCCATGGATTACACGCACTCTCACCCTTCCACCTTTGCTAGCCGCTCTAATACTGCGCACCTTTCGCCGTATCATACACCCACCATATACCTTCCTCAAAACAGCCACCATACCTACCTATTATGGCATTTCCATAGCCATCCCGAGATATATTGCCATGCAACTTTCCACCATTCTGTTTATTATGACACACTCCATCATTCTCATATTGCTTAGCA
The DNA here is from genome assembly GCF_002162155.2 of Triticum dicoccoides. Lineage (NCBI taxonomy): Eukaryota > Viridiplantae > Streptophyta > Magnoliopsida > Poales > Poaceae > Triticum > Triticum dicoccoides. The sequence goes on along the minus strand of NC_041380.1, from coordinate 469,888,797 downwards.
TGATCATGTAGTCAACATCGTATTTGTGGCAAAGCCACCATTCATAATTCTTTCATACATGTCACTCTTGATTCATTGCATATCCGGTACACCCCCGGAGGCATTCATATAGAGTCATATTTTGTTCTAAGTATCGAGTTGTAAGAAAAATAAAAGTGTGATGATCATCATTATTAGAGCATTGTCCAAGTGAGGAAAGGATGATGGAGACCATGATTCCCCCACAAGTCGGGATGAGACTCCGGACTAAAAATAAAAAAATAAAAGAGTCTGTCGGTCCAAACTGTGCGTCTATGCGGATTGTAACAGGAGGCCGGGGACATGATGTTTTACCCAGGTTCGGGCCCTCTTGATGGAGGTAAAACCCTACGTCCTGCTTGATTTATTCTTGATGATATGAGTATTACAAGAGTTGATCTACCACGAGATCGGAGAGGCTAAACCCTAGAAGCTAGCCTATGGTATGATTGTCCGTTGTCCTACGGACTAAAACCCTCCGGTTTATATAGACATCAGAGGGGGTTAGTATTACACAAGGTCGGTTACAAAGGAGGAGATATCCATATCCGTACTTCCTAGCTTGCCATCCATACTAAGTAGAGTCCCATCCGGACACGAGACGAAGTCTTCAATCTTGTATCTTCATAGTCCAACAGTCCGGCCAAAGGATATAGTCCGGCTGTCCAGAGACCCCCTAATCTAGGACTCCCTCAGTAGCCCCTGAACCAGGCTTCAATGACGATGAGTCCGGCACATAGTATTGTCTTCGGCATTGCAAGGCGGGTTCCTCCTCCGGATACACCACAGAAGAGTTCGAATAAAAGGATAGCGTCCGACCCTACAAAATAAGTTCCACATACCACCATAGAGAGAATAATATTTCCAAAAATCTAATCTGCTGACACGTTTTGGCAACATGACATCATGCCATAGCTCGGTGATTATTCAAACAGTTTTTCTTTAACCAACCCCGCACATAACGCGAGGCAGTTTCTTGACACGTCTTGTCAAAGCAGAGATCGTGTCCCCCTTGTTATGGGATTCTCATCAATACGGGTGTGGGTAACCCAACCGTGCCTAGGACTCCTAGATTTTAGGCAAGTCCCAAGCGGCCACGAGGAGGACGCTTGATATTCACCCTCTTTAGAAAAGGGCAAGGCTTTTACTTTTTTCCTCCCGTTCTCAATTCAATCCTTCCCCCGCCTCGAGTTCTAACACCCAAAGCCTAGGTCAGGTGCTTCGGACCTTCAATCATGTCCGGATCCAGCCTCCAGGGCCGGTGGATGCCCTCCTCCGTCACGGAAGAGGATATCAAGAAGTTGAGGGAGGCAAGATACTTGACAGCCAAAGTCTCGCATCGGCTGCCTGCCTGAGGGCAGGTCGTCCCTACTCCTGAACCCAATGAAGACATCGTGTTTATCTCCCACTTCCTCCGAGGACTAGGTGTCACTCTGGATCCCTTCGTTAGGGGTTGGATGTTCTATTGCGGGCTTGATTTCCACGATCTAGCCCCGGATTCCTTTCTTCACATATCGGCATTTATTGTCGTATGTGAGGCCTTCCTCCGCATTACCCCTCACTTCGGCCTGTGGCTCAAGATCTTTGATGTGAAGCCGAAGACGGTCGAGGGGCAGTATGTAGCATGCGGGGTGCATTAATAAGCAAGATTGTTGGAGCTCCGTGGCCAAAAGGTTCCTTTCCAGAGGTGTCCGGATTATGGCAACGGGAGTGGTTCTACATCACCGCTCCCAAAAGTGCCAAGTGGGTAGCTTCCCCTGCCTTTTTCTTGGGCCCTCCACCACAACTGATGTCATGGATCAGCAGGGGGCTGAGCTGGGGTCCAGCCAAGGATGTGCCCATACTCCAGAGACGCATCCGAGATCTCTTCGAGGGAGATTTTAGTTTGGTTATGGTAGTGCAAGTCATGCTGGTTCGTCGAGTCCAGCCATGCAAACGCCGGCCCCTCCGTTTGTGGGAATTCAACCCAGAAGGACCGCGCGCTATTCAGAATTTCCTCGGCCTGACGCACGAGGAGATGTACAAGTCGTTCTTCGTACCCCAAATAGAGTGTCTGGACACCATCGAGGATGTGGGCCTCAGCAGCAACCGCACCGCGGCCCAAGTAAGTAATCCTTTAGTTGAACACACTGTCTTTCTTTTATTATGACATCATTCTAAAGAATCGCTCTTTGACCAGGACTGGATAACAAAGGCAAAGATGATCCGGTGTTTGGCTCCCCTTCCCGAAGGTTTGGACAATCCGGTGCTGGAGAAGATGCTCAAGCCAGCACCTTGCCCGGTGCCCTCAAGGGAAGACGAAGGGGAGAATAAAAGGGGTGAAAGCGGGCCTCCACCGCTACCTATTCCAACCGAGGGAACGAGCGCCTCCGTGAGGGAGGATAACCAAGGGGAAGAATCTGACGTTCCATCGCCCCGAGGGAGGAAGAGGACTACCTCTGAAGATCCAGAAACCAAGGTCTCCAAACGGGAGAGGAAAACTCCAACAGAGGGTCCTGCCTCGGAGGGTGCTCTTGCTGCACAAAGTCCATGCAGGGATCAGCCCTCTAACGAGCTATAAGTAATCAAAAAGTACTTAATAGTGAAGGTATACTACCTTACTTCTGAGGAAGATAACCGAAGCATTTATCTTGCAGTTCGGATCTGAGCCCTTCTCAGCAGAGCTCGTCTTCGGGGGATCTTCTTCCGGAGATGATGAAGAGCGAAGCGCCTCCCCCGGACTCCCTGGCTCAAGAAGCGGGCGACCTTGAAGTGTCATCACAGAGAGTTTCTCTAGATCCGGCAAGGCCAGAAGGTAATCCCATGGTCACCCGAAGCCCTCAGTATCCGGCTCTTGAACAGAGCAACCAAAAGAGTCTGGCACCATCTGGTGTGCGGTCGGGCGTACTGAAGGGTCTGCTAGAGTGAGCGACTATCGCAGAAGAGCATCGTACATTAATGGGTACGGTGATTGAAAGGATTTCGTCCGTCGAAAGTGGGTTGCATGAAGCCGTTATGAGTCTACTGACGGGCTTTGAGGTACGTGAGATGGTATGCATTTGTGGTAGAACCGCACATTTTTAGGTGTGTCCTGTGTAGATAGTAGCCCCTGAGACTCTGGTTGTCGTCGAAAACGGCGGCGAACAGAGGATCGTAGTCCCAGGTAATAACCAGATCGTCTTTATGTGCAGGTGTCTAAAGGTCCGGTGGCTAGCCGGACTTATGGGGTTGCCAAACTAAAGTAGCAACTGGATGCGGCAGATGCTGACATCGAGCTTGTTAACAAGCGGCTTGACGAGGCCCAGGGTAGGTGATATTTATAGTCGATGTCACATAGTAAGAGCAGCGTGATGCCAGTATCTTTAATATGTTGTGACTGTAGATGGAGCTGCCACCGTGGAGGCCTTGCGGGTGGAGCTTGCCCGATCCAAGGAGCAAGCAAGGAGTAGTAATGCGGCCGCTTTGAAGCCAGCCGAAGAGTTGAGAGCCGAGAAGGCTGCGCATAGCGAGAGCAAAGAGAAAATGGCCAAAATGGCTGTGAAGTTAAAAGACACTGCCGACCGCTGCCAGTTTCTTGAAGAAGAAAACCGAGCGAAGGCTACAGACCTCGAAAAGTCCACAATGGCGACCAAAGGCACCCGCTCTGCAATGAGAGCAAAGAAGGAGGAATTGCGTGAAGCCGGGGACATTGTGGCTGGGAAGCCCTTTATGCTGCGGAGGAAGTGCGGCGATCCGCGGTATGCCCCTCTGGATCGGCTGTGGAGTTCGGTCGACGCATATATGGACTTAGCGGCGAGCGCTGTTGATGCGGCCGAATACTTCCGAGATCAAATAGATCGTGAGGTGGACAAGCTGTTCTGGTCGCAATTTAACGTTTCAGAGCGTCCGCTTCCATTGACTGATCAGCTTGCCGAATGGGCCGAACTCAATAGATTGTCCGGACTCGCCATGAGGTCTGTCGTGGATCATCTGTGGCCGGAAAGGCCAAAGCTGAACAACTATTTTAGCTTGGTGCAGCAGTTCCTTCATGCGGTGCCACGCATTAATGCGATGAAGAGGTCGGCGTGCATAGAAGTCTCGCGGATGGCCCTTGCCCGTGTCAAAACATACTGGGCGGAGATGGATGCCACCACTGTCACGGTGCAGGGTTCGGCCATAGGCCGAGTGGCTGCCGAGCACTATTTTGAAGAAGTTCTTGAGGGCGCTCGTTTGATAGAGGCCCAGTGCTCGAAGAATGTTATGTTTGAGTGACATGTATTCCCATTTTAAAACAACGTTTTATTGAATTTATCAAGGCTGTATTTATACTTTTGCCCGAAAGTATTGTGATGCCTCCCGTGCGGCCGTTTATGTATACATGTATATAACCTGAAAGATTGCAGTCGTCGGCTTCAGCCCCCACGCATATAATGCGGGGGTGTTCACAGAAGACGCGTATTCACACTTAATCCAACGTCTTGGTCCTAATAAGGAGGTGATAGAGCAGCGAACTAGGCAACCGGACTATAATGCTCTAACACTTTCACTTAGCCATAGGAGTTTGACAGTGGGGCTACTATATAGCCCCTGGTGGCTCCGCACTTATCCGGGTTCAGGGTGCGTACATGCCTGGCCGGGAAACGACACTTCGTTAATGCGGAGGAATCCCGAAGATTCCAATAGGTCATCAAGTGGTTGACCAGTCTCACGCTATGTCATGGCAGTCAGTTTTCGGCTTTCTCTACTGAGGTGCTCGTCCGGATGAACCAGGGCACAATCGCAGTAGTTCTCCTGGTGCCACCTTAGCCGATAGAGTGGAACGTAAGGCAGCAAAACACAGGAGCCGGGCAAACCCAACATTTGACCAAAGACATGATTCGGAGCTGATGCATATAAGGCCAAACTCGCGACTCCGAACACTCCCTAAGGTATTCGGTCTTTATGGTGTAAACTGGGTCTAAACAGTACCCTTTGTAATAAGCCCCTGGTGTCCAGGTACGTGCATTATTCTGGCATGGCCACATGCCAAGACATCAGCATCCTTCTCGATTGTACTGAGAAACCGAGGGATGTAAATCAACAAGAGACAGAAAAAAAGGTTTATGCTGGGTCTTAATCTACAAAGAATCCTTGGAACGGGTCCCTGCTGCATGTCTATGCCTGTGTCTCCGTTGTGCCGTATCCTGGACGGGTGTAGCACGATGGTCATCTGAAAAAGAGAGGAACTTAATTGAAAAGTTGCTGTGCAAAAGTTAAGTTATACTAAATAAACAATATATAGTTGAAAATGAGTAAAGGTGGGCCTTATTGCCACTTTTGCGCGCGCGTTGAGCCCCTTGTATTGTAATAGGGGTATATCCATCAAACCTGTATTAATTACATATAGCTGAGCCGGACTCGTCTAGCCGTGTTCGTGGTCTTAACGACCTGTCAAATGCTTGAGTTGGTGAGGCCGTTTAGTGTGCGGCGGCCAAGGCGACCGCACCATCTTCGGCGCGCAAGGAGCGCTCAGTATTTCTGTTTACTGTAATGATGCCGCGTGGACCGGGCATCTTGATCTTGAGGAAAGCGTAATGCGGTATTGCGTTAAAGCGAGCGAAAGCTTCGCGTCCGAGTAGTGCTTGATAGCCACTTTGGAACAGAGCGACGTGGAAAGTTAAATTTTCGCTGCGGATGTTATCGGGGAAGCCGAACACAACCTCTAGTAGCAGGGAGCCCTGCAGTGAGCCTCCGGGCCTGGCGTTACTCCTTTAAAGGTAGCATTGCTGCGGCAAATATTTGTTGGGTCCATCCCCATTGTGCGGTTTGTGTCCTGATATATCAGATTTAAACTGCTGCCGCCGTCCATTAGGACTCGGGTGAAGTGGTATCCGTCAATTATTGGATCTAATACCAAGGCAGCCCATCCTGCATGCCGGATACTTGCCGAGTAATCCCGATGGTCGAAGGTGATCGGTTGGGACGACGAGTGGCGGAGCTCCGCGGTGATAGGCCCTGGGGCATGTTCCTTTAAAGGTGCCGCTTTGTTTCTCCCTTTTATCACGTGCAACACGTTGACTGTATTGACTTCTGGTGGGAATTTCTTCTGTTCCCCTGTGCTTTGCTTGCGAGGCTCGTCCTCGTCTTTACTTGGTGTATCCTGCCCCTTGTGTTCGGCGTTGAGCTTGTTGGACTGTTTGAAGACCCAACATTCTCTGTGGGTATGATTTGCAGGTTTATTAGGGGTGCTATGGATCTGACATATTTGGTCCAGAATTTTGTTTAGGCTGGACAGTTCGTCTCTGTTATCTTTGGAGGGCGGCTTCTGCTGGCCTGGCCGAGAGCTTCTAAATCCGGTGTTTACCGCCGTGCTCTTTGGGATGTCTTCCTTATTCCAGCGCTTATTCTTGCTGCATCCTGATTTCCCATTTCCATCCCTGACTTCGGATGTACTTGGGTCGCTGGTGCTGCATTTGGCTAACCAGCTGTCCTCGCCCGTGCAAAAACGGGTCATGATGCTTGTTAATGCTGCCATTGTTCTCGGCTTTTCTTGATCGAGGTGTCTGGCAAGCCATTCGTCTCGGGCGCTATGCTTGAAAGCTGCTAAGGCTTTGGCGTCCGGACAGTCGACTATTTGGTTCTTTTTAGTGAGGAACCTATTCCAAAGTTTTCGGGCTAACTCACTGGGCTGTTGAGTTATATGACTTAAATCGTCTGCATCCAGTGGTCGGACATATGTCCCTTGAAAAATTTCCTGAAAGGCGTCTTCGAGCTCTTCCCAGCTTCCAATGGAGTTTTCGGGGAGGCTTTTAAGCCAGTGCCGAGTTGGCCCTTTGAGCTTGAGGGGTAAGTACTTGATGGCGTGGAGATCATCTCCTCGAGCCATATGGATATGGAGGATGTAGTCCCCAATCCAGACCCCAGGGTCTGTTGTTCCGTCATACGCCTCTATGTTTATGGGTTTGAATCCCTCTGGAAATTCATGATCCAGCACCTCGTCGGTGAAACATAGAGGGTGTGCGGCACCCCTGTAATTGGGTGTACCGTGCTGTTCGTATGTTTGTTGTGTTGTATTGTATGTTGGAGTGCGCTTGCGTGGTCCATAGATGGATCTGGTTGCGCCGTCCTTTTGATGCGAGCCCTTACGCGGATCGCGTACTGGTTTATGTGTGGCGTCGTTTGCCGCTTTATGTTGGCTATGAGGTCGTCTATCCGACCGGATGGCAGTTTTATTTTTTAATTGTGGAGGATCTAAGGCCTCCGCATCAAATTCAGGTAGCAACTTTCGCTTCGGATAGCTCTTGGTGTGGCGATTACTGCCATACTTCGCTGTAGTGTTGAGTACTTCACTCCATTTGATTTTGAGTGTGTCTTGTGCAGCCTTGAGCCTTTGCTTCTGTTTTTTCAGGCTCCTTGCCGTGGCACCAAGCCTTTGGTGGGCGTTATGTTGCTCCTGGCGCCTGTCCGGTGTGGTGTCGTCCGGACTGTTATCTTCGACGGAGTCGGTTTGTTCGATTTGATTCCCCATTTTGCCCTGGTCGGGCGATGGTTCACCCTGCTCTATCGCTGGGTCTATATGATCGTTATTTCTGCCGAGGCAGGATTTGGAGCGGCGTTTACGATGCCGTTTTGACTGCTTCTCGAGGGAACAACCCTTCGCTGCGTCCTTCCGTTCCCCGTCGTTGTTTTCTTTGGGTGTGTCCACCATGTATACGTCATGTGATGAAGTGGGCGTCCAGTGCCCTAGGGGTAGTGGTTCCTGTTCGTCTCCTGCATCGTTGTCCATACCGTCGATGCCTTCGGAGTCGAATCGAGCATGTCGGTTAAGTCATCGACAGTGGCTACTAAATGGGTGGTGGGTGGGCGGCGAATTTCTTTGTCATCCGCATCCCAATCCTGCCGGACATAGTTCGGCCAGGACTCTCCTCACAAGGAGAGAGACCTTAATGAGTTCAGTATGTCGCCAAAGGGTGGGTGCTTAAAAATATCCACGGAGGTAAACTCCATGATCGGCGCCCAATCAGATTCGACAGGAACAGGCGTAGGCGGTTCGGAGTCCGTGGCCGGAGAAGGATCCGGTAGTTTGGCAACACGGCTCTCGTGAAGGGTAAGGTCGATATTTGGCTCGATCGCCGCAGAGGATACAACCTCCATGGCGGGGTCTATACACCCGTCCATGGATGGCGCGACTGGCTCTGAATTGAGGGTCGGGGCGGCAGCCGGTGCGATTTCTTGAACACTGTCTGATGGTAGAGCTAAATCGTACTCATCGTGACCGCGTGGCGCACAAGGCAGGGGCTCGAATCCGTCGAAGATCAAGTCTCCGCGGATATCGGCCGTGTAGTTTAGGCTTCCAAACCTAACCTGGTTGCCAGGGGCGTAACTTTCGATCTGCTCCAGATGGCCAAGGGAGTTGGCCCGCAGTGCGAAGCTGCCGAACACAAAGATCTGTCCGGGGCGAAAAGTCTCACCCTGGACTACATCGCTATCGATGATAGTAGGAGCCATCAAGCCTAACAGCGACGACACAGAGGAACTCTCAATGAAAGCACCAATGTCGGTGTCAAAACTGGCGGATCTCGGGTAGGGGGTCCCGAACTGTGCGTCTAAGATGGATGGTAACAGGAGGCAGGGGACATGATGTTTTACCCAGGTTCGGGCCCTCTTGATGGAGGTAAAACCCTACGTCCTGCTTGATTTATTCTTGATGATATGAGTATTACAAGAGTTGATCTACCACGAGATCGGAGAGGCTAAACCCTAGAAGCTAGCCTATGGTATGATTGTCCGTTGTCCTATGGACTAAAACCCTCCGGTTTATATAGACATCGGAGGGGGTTAGGGTTACACAAGGTCGGTTACAAAGGAGGACATATCCATATCCATACCGCCTAGCTTGCCTTCCACGCTAAGTAGAGTCCCATCCGGACACGAGACGAAGTCTTCAATCTTGTATCTTCATAGTCCAATAGTCCGGCCAAAGGATATAGTCCGGCTGTCCGGAGACCCCCTAATCCAGGACTCCCTCAGAGGCCATAAAAAAGGCCCAAATAAAAAATGAGAGAAAAAGAGAGAAGGGACAATGATACTATCCTGTTACCACACTTGTGCTTCAAACTAGCACCATGATCTTCATGGTAGAGAGTCTCTCATTTTGTCACTTTCATATACTAGTGGGAATTTTTCATTATAGAACTTGGCTTATATGTTCCAATGATGGGCTTCCTCAAATTGCCCTAGCTCTTCATGAGCAAGCAAGTTGGATGCACACCCACTTAGTTTCTTTTGTTGAGCTTTCATATACTTATAGCTCTAGTGCATCCATTGCATGGCAATCCCTACTCACTCACGTTGATATCTATTGATGGGCATCTCCATAGCCCGTTGATACGCCTAGTTGATGTGAGACTATCTTCTCCCTTTTTGTCTTCTCCACAACCACCATTCTAATCCACCTATAAGTGCTATGTACATGGCTCACGCTCATGTATTGCGTGAAAATTGAAAAAGTTAGAGAACACCAAAAGTATGAAACGATTTCTTGGCTTGTCATCGGGGTTGTGCATGATTTAAATATTTTGTGTGGTGAAGATGGAGCATAGCCAGACTATATGATTTTGTAGGGATAGCTTTCTTTGGCCATGTTATTTTCAGAAGACATAATTGCTTTGTTAGTATGCTTGAAGTATTATTATTTTTATGTCAATATGAACCTTTATCTTGAATCTTTCGGATCTGAATATTCATACCACAATTAAGAAGAATTACATTAAAATTATGCCAAGTAGCACTCCGCATCAAAAATTCTGTTTTAATCATTTACCTACTCGAGGACGAGTAGGAATTAAGCTTGGGGATGCTTGATACGTCTCCAACGTATCTATAAATTTTGATTGCTCCATGCTATCACTACAGGAATCAGCTACTTTGTCGTCTGCCACGGCGGACGGCAAAGGCATGAACGGCGGACGGCAAAGGCCTTTGCCGTCAGCCGCGGACGGCAAAAGGCTCCGACAAAGTAGGCTACGGTAAACAGCTACTTTGCCGTCTGCTTTCTGGCGGCTGACGACAAAGGCCCTTTGCCGTCCGCGGCGGACGGCAAAGAGAGCGGACGGCAATAATTGCGTTGTCAGTCTGTTAAGTGGCTAACGGCAGGCCTTTGCCGTCCGCCGCTGAGGGCCCGTTAGGTTTTTTTTTGCAGCTCGTCAGTGGGGCCCCTCCCTCTTTGCCGTCCGCTAGCCGACGGCAAAGAATCTTTGCCGTCCGCTAGCGGACGGCAAAGAACTGGCTGATGGCAAACTTGCTCTTTGCCATCAGCCAGTTCTTTGCTGTCCGCTTTTTGGAAGCTGATGGCAAAGAGCTTCTTTGCCGTCCGCTAGCGGACGGCAAAGAACTGGCTGATGCCAAAGTAGCTGATTCCAGTAGTGTATATTATCTACTATTTTGGACATTATTGGGCTTTATTATCCACTTTTATATTATTTTTGGGACTAACCTATTAACCGGAGGCGTAGCCCAGAATTGCTGTTTTTTTGCCTATTTTAGGGTTTCAAAGAAAAGGAATACCAGATGGAGTCAAACGGAATGAAACCTTCGGGAACGTGATTTTCTCAACAAACAAGACCCGGGAGACTTGGACCCTACATCAAGACACAAAAGAGGAGGCCACGAGGTAGGGGGGCGCGCCCACCCCCACAAGGCGCGCCCTCCACCCTCGTGGGCCCCCTATTGCTCCACCGATGTACTCCTTCCTCCTATATATACCTACGTACCCCCAAACGATCAGATACGGAGCCAAAAACCTAATTCCACAGCCGCAACTTTCTGTATCCACGAGATCCCATCTTGGGGCCTGTTCTAGAGCTCCGCCAGAGGGGGCATGAATCACAGAGGGCTTCTACATCAACACCATAGCCTCTCCGATGAAGTGTGAGTAGTTTACCTCAGACCTACGGGTCCATAGTTATTAGCTAGATGGCTTCTTCTCTCTTTTTGGATCTCAATACAATGTTCTCCCCCTCTCTTGTGGAGAACTATTCGATGTAATCTTCTTTTTGCGGTGTGTTTATTGAGACTGATGAATTGTGGGTTTATTGATCAAGTCTATCTATGAACAATATTTGAATCTTCTCTGAATTCTTTTATGTATGATTGGTTATCTTTGCAAGTCTCTTCGAATTATCAGTTTGGTTTGGCCTACTAGATTGATCTTTCTTGCAATGGGAGAAGTGCTTAGCTTTGGGTTCAATCTTGCGGTGTCCTTTCCCAGTGACAGTAGGGGTAGCAAGGCACTTACTGTATTGTTGCCATCTAGGATTACAAGATGGGGTTTTCATCATATTGCATGAGTTTATCCCTCTACATCATGTCATCTTGCTTAAGGCGTTACTCTGTTTTTAACTTAATACTCTAGATGCATGCTGGATAGCGGTCGATGAGTGGAGTAATAGTAGTAGATGCAATCAGGAGTCGGTCTACTTGTCTCGGACGTGATGCCTATATTCATGATCATACCTAGATATTCTCATAACTATGCTCAATTTTGTCAATTGCTCAACAGTAATTTGTTCACCCACCGTAGAATACTTATGCTCTCGAGAGAAGCCACTAGTGAAACCTATGGCCCCGGGGTCTATCTTTATCATATTGATCTCCTACTACTTAGTTATTTCCTTTGCTTTTTTACTTTGCCTTTATTTTACTTTGCATCTTTATCACAAAAATACAAAAAATATTATCTTATCATATCTATCAGATCTCACTCTCGTAAGTGGCCGTGTAGGGATTGACAACCCCTATTCGGGTTGGTTGCGAGGATTTATTTGTTTTGTGCAGGTACAAGGGACTCACGTGTAGCCTCCTAGTGGATTGATACCTTGGTTCTCGAAAACTGAGGGAAATACTTACGCTACTTTGCTGCATCATCCCTTCCTCTTCGGGGAAAACCAATGCAGTGCTCAAGAGGTAGCAGTGCGGAGGGAGCGTTCCGTGCTTTCATTAACTGTTATGATGCCTCGTGGTCCGGGCATCTTGAGCTTACGATAAGCGTAGCGTGGCACCGCATTGAATCGAGCAAATGCGGTTCGTCCGAGCAGTGCATGGTAGCCACTTCAAAAGGGGACGATACCAAAGATTAACTCCTCCCTTCGGAAGTTGTCCGGAGATCCGAAGACAACCTCTAGTGTGATTGAGCCCATACAGCGGGCCTCTACACCTGGTATGACTCCTTTAAAGGTAGTCTTTGTGGTCTTGATCCGTGATGGATTGATGCCCATTTTGCGCACAGTATCCTGATAGAGTAAGTTGAGGCTGCTGCCACCGTGCATCAGGACTCGCGTTAGGTGGAACCCATAAATTATTGGGTCCAAGACCAATGCGGCTGAACCGCCATGATGGATACTGGTCGGATGATCCCGACGATCGAAAGTGATCAGGCATGACGACCTTGGATTAAATTTTGGGGCGACTGGCTTTATCGCGTCACTACAAAAAAAATACACTTCCATGATTATACATGTTTGTCACAGTAGGTCGCTTTTTTGTCATGCATGTACATCCATGACAAATTTATGACAGAATCAAGATAGGCATACCTGTGCTGTCATAGAAGTGGTCCATGGCATTACCAAAATTATCATCACGGAAGTGTCCACTTCCATGATGATAAATCGCGCATCACAGAAGTGCTTTCGTCAAGGGTGACCGACACATGGCATCCACCGTAACGAAACGCCGTTAAGCTATCGGGTCGGATTTTGGATCCGATAACCCGTTAACAGCCCCGACCAATGGGAAATTTCCACATGTAAAATTCTTATTGGCCGGACGAAACACGTGTCAGCTCGTTAGTGGGTCAGATAGGCGCCTATGATACATCGACACGTGGCACGACCCAACAGAGGCCCATTCCTGTGAAAAGGCCGGCCCGTTTGACTTGGTCAAAAGGTGGTAGGCCGACCCATGGAAAGCGTGTTAACGGCCTGTTCGCATATAGCCCATTTATAGCCCGCTAACCCAAGGCCCGTTACGCCCTATCCGAATTAGGCCCAGTAGCGTCATCTGGGCCATCCAATATGATTCCAGCCCGTTTTCACTTCTGGCCCATGTATGGCCCATGACGTCTTTCGGCCCATATGAGGCCCTATGTAACTCTTGGCCTATTAATGACCCATGGTGAAATTGGCCCGTAATGAACAGTGTATCACTTTACGCCCATTAACGGCCCGTGGTGAAACTGGCCCGTAATGAACAGTGTATCACTTTATACCCATTAACGGCCCGTTATTCTGTTGGGCCGTTTCCAGCCCATGTTATCTTTCGGCCTTCTCAAAGCCCATTTATTCTTGGGCTCATTTCCAGCATTCGTTTACTTACGGCCCGTTACTGTCATTTTCTGCTTGTGGGCCAAATTCAGCCCATGGTAACAGTCGGCCCGTTTGTGGTCCGTTAATACGTTGGGCCATTTTCATAGCATCATCAAATACGGCCTATTAACGATGGCCCGTTACGGTCGGCCCATGAACGGACGATTCCAACTCTATCCCGTTTACGACCATAATGCGGCCTGTTATTGGCCCATGTTTGGCCAATCGATCATATGGCCCGTATAAGGCCCATTGATGATACGACCCGTAGAAGGCCCATTGTTTCTACGGCCCGTAGAAGGCCTACTGTTTCTATGGCCCGTAGAAGGCCCACGGTTTCTACGGCCCGTAGGAGGCCCAGTGTCACTACAGTAAATATTAACCCATGGTTATTGTGGCCTAGTTTTAAAAAATAGGTTATTGCAGCCACTAGTTAACCGCAGAAAAAGAACTGCAATGACTACAAGCAAACAAATAAACAAGACAACAAGGAAATAAATAAGCAAGCAACTAATGCTAGGCTATCACGGCTATTACACATATTACATCCACTGGCCAACAAAGCAGCATATCATATACATTAGCCATCAAAATTGGCCACCAGTGCGAATAAACGCGGTAGCAAAACAAGAGCATAACTGAAACAACTTCAGAAGAGCTCAAGAAACGTTATCCTGGGTATCCACCATGTTGGCAATAAGCTTAGCAAGCTGATTAGCTTTGTCCTGTTTGGCGCTAAAATCCTCCAATGCTTGCTGTTGCACCAGAAAGTATGCATCTGAATGCTCCAGGGACTTCCGCAGTCCTTCCGCTTCTTGTTGCAGCACAGCTGATCGATGTCTTTCAGCTTGTAGTTGAGACTCAAGAAACCGAACTGATTCAGACAGTGAGTTTGTGTCGGAGTAATGGGCCACGGGTAGGCTAGCCCGAGCCCCAGAACCTTTCAAGACATCAGGGCAGGCTGCGCCCCTCAAGACCCCGGGGCGAAGAGCCGCCTTTTGAGAAGTTGGCGGCAATGCGACCGACTGCCCACTCGTGGCCGAGTCCTGGGGACGACTTCAGGGTAAGCCGTCTCCTGACTGGCGACTTCCAGAGAAGCCGGCCTTGGGGAGTCGGCCCACGACTCCAGCAAAACCCCATGTCCTCATCAAGAGGGATAGGACAGGGGAGTGGCTACAGTGAAGACTGCTCCCACACCTTTCCCGAGGCAGGCATGGCTACAGTACGCCGTACTCGCGGAGATCTCCGTGCGGCGTGGCACTGTTGCCATGCCAGCCCTGCCATCAGCACCGGTGGACCGAATCCCGCGCCCACGACGGCTTGTCCGTACGGCCTTGGGGCAGTGGGTCCCACCATCCAGTGGGACCCCAGAAGACGGCAAGTGCTCCACCAGTCGGACTCGTTGGAGGTCGGCCCCCGGGAGTCGGCCAGCTCCTCCCCCGGGGCCCACGCGCCATTAACCAGATGTGACAGAGAGTGGCAATAGTGATCGCCCGCCAGGCAGCGGGGCTGTTGCCACGACTCCATGATGAAGCCTGCGTCATTAAGAGCACGACTACAGTAATCAGCAGCCGGCAAGACCCGCCCACGGCGGACGCGGCCTGTCGGCTCCGTACCTAGCCAGTCGGTGAGGCCCACCAGTTAGAGGGCCCTAGCAGTCGACGGAGAAGACGGAGGCCGGAGGCACTGATGGCTGGGCCCGCGTCCAGCTGGATTACCATTGTACCCCTAGGGGGTAGGCCTATATAAACCCCCCAGGGCACCCATGCAAAGGGTTGGAACCTATTAGCTCTAGACCAGATCATATAGGAGGGAGAGAGCTAGCCTTACCCTCTCCTACCTCCAGGAAACAGCTCAAGGAGCTATCGTGTAAACACTTTGCCATAGTGATCGTGCGGAGACCCCGTAGAGCAGCAGTAGGGGTATTATCTCCCCGAAAAGCCCTGAAACTGGGTAAGATTTGCCGGCGTGCATGTCTACGCCTCATCCCGTTTCCAGGCACCGGCGACGTTCTACTCGCCCCCACCATGATAACCCATCCTTTGGCATATGTCGCACCCAACCCCCGACATTTGGCGCCCACTGTGGGGCCTGGTGCACCGCCGTCCGGAGACCTGTTCTGGACGGGAACCCTTTTCCTCCATGGCGAGCGCAGCCAGCCAGGCACGCCAGACGGAGTCAGTGCTGACGCGCTGCACGGCGTTGAGATCGCCTGCGCAGCTAGTCGCCTCGCCGAACTTGTCGGTGAGGTTCGCATCTCCGACGAACCTGCGTCTAACGCAGGCACGGGCGGCTCCGAGAGCCTCCTCGCGGGCCTCCTCAATCGACTCCACATTTCTGGCGAGCCTGCCGTGGACTTGGAGTCTGTAGGCTCCACCGACCCGATGCTGGTCAACTCCGACACCGCGTCGCTTGACGCATTCCCCACTAATGTGGTGGTCTACGACGAACCTCTCCCTCGCGCGGAGAGCGACGGAAGCACCGTCACCGAGGTGCTCGTCATCAGTCATGACGAGCTCCCCGGCGGAGGAGCGCTTGATCCGCTCGGCGCGGCACTACAAGACCTGACTGCGCCCATTTCAGAAGACGCTGACACGGAGACGTTGGAGGCGCGCCGCCTTCAGCTCATCGAAGGCGCGAAGAAGTTGGCTAGCATGAGACGCTTGTCAGAAGCCTACCAGCGAGAGATGGATCGCGCTGTTGGTGGCTCGCCAGCCCCAGCTGGGCCCAACCGCCTTGGCACGGTCCAGCAGCGCGGCGTAGCCATCGCCGACCTGTTCAGGGCAAGACGCCTTGTGTACGCTACACCTGCGGAGAACATCCGAGCCACCCAGGCGGCGGCGGACGATCTGGACAATTTCGAGGGCGAAGAGCACCGCCTGATGATGGAGCGAGTCCAGCGGCTCCTTGACGCAGCTGCCACGCAGAACGAGGCCGGCTGTCGCGCAGAGGCGCCGCAACGGCACAACGACGACCTTCGCCGAGATCAAGGCGCGACGTCTCGGACGCCGACTGGCGGTGCTCGAGGAAGAAGAGACAAGGATCCGGCTGTCAACCACAGTCGGACGAGACGGCCGCCCGATAGCAGTGGAACGATGGGACGACTGCCCGCCTCCTCCTCCTCGCAAGGAGAGGCGAGTCTCCCCGCCGCCTATTGACCATCCGACTCTCAGCGACCGCATTGGCCGCCGAGAGGGAGTCAGAGAAAACGACGCCCGCCACCGGATCGACCGGCTTCATTGATCCTTGGCGTTGGAAGAAGGACACGAGTTGGGTCCGCCTTGTTTCGGGCCTCGCATTCGAGACGAGCCCTTTCCCAAAGGGTTCACGCTCCCAAGAGACACACCCAAGTACACCGGCTCCGTGAAGCCGGAAGACTGGCTAGCCGACTACTCCACGGCTGTCAGTATAGAGAACGGCAACAAGCGTGTCACCGTAAAATACGTTCCGCTCATGCTCCAGGGCACGGCCCGGACATGGCTAAACAGCCTGAAGCCCCGCAGCATCAACAGCTGGGTCAACTTCACCGAAGCATTCGTCCGCAACTTCACCAGCACGTACAAGCGTCCTCCCAAGCCTCGTCAGCTTTCCTTGTGCATGCAAGGTCCCGACGAGTCAACGCGCGATTACCTCACGCGTTGGGCCGAGCTTCGAAACTCCTGCGAGGGCGTGCACGAGGTGCAAGCTATCGAGTACTTCACCGCCGGGTGTAGAGAAGGCACCCTCCTCAAGCACAAGCTCCTCCGCGACGAGCCAGAAACCCTCGACGAGCTGCTGATCATAGCAGACAAGTACGCCACGCCCGACTCCTCCATGAAGGCGGAGATTCAAGTTAGCGCAACTAGCAAAGTGGCCCCTCAAGCTCCATGAACTCCAGCGGGAGATGCCAGTCGGCGTCAACAGCAGAGCGACCACAAGCGCAAGGCCCCGCAGCCGGCTTCCAGCAGCCGGCAGGTCGTGACAGTTGAAGCCCAGCAGCCGGATGGGCAGCCTCTGCCAAAACAACAGAAAGGCGGCAAGCCCAACTGGTTGCCGGCCTTCTCCTACGAGCAGACTCTGGATGGACCTTGCAAGTTCCATAGCGGCACGAAGCCGTCAAATCACACCACCTGGAAGTGCCACTGGCTCACCAGGATCGCCAAGGGAGACAGCCTCCTACCTCCCCCGCCTGCAGGGTAGCCGCCGCCGCCTCCACCCCAGCAGCTGGCTGTCAGGTCAGTCGGCGCAGTACAAGAAGAATACCCCGAAGAACACGGAGCCTACGTGGTGTTTACCAGTATGGCTGACGACCGACGCAGCAGGCGGCTGCAGTGACAAGAGGTGAATGTTGTAGCATCAGAGACGCCAGAGTTCATGCACTGGTCCGAGAAGCCAATCAGCTGGAGTAGGGCTGACCACCTAGAGGTGATGCCGAGTCCGGGCTCCTATGCCTTGGTCTTGGATGCCACCTTTGCTATGGATAGACAAGCCACGCGTTTCTCGCGAGTTTTGATAGACGGAGGCAGCAGCATCAACATCCTGTACAAAGACACCATGGAGAAGTTAGGAATCAAGCAAAGACAGCTTTAAAACAGCCGGACTGTGTTCCACGACATTGTTCCTAGGCTTTCCTGCTCACCAATCGGCAAGATCCTGATGGACGTCCTCTTTGGAGACAAATATCACTTCCGCCGAGAGTCAGTTTGGTTTGAGGTGGTGGACCTTGAGAGCCCATACCATGCGCTACTCGGCCGACCCGCCTTGGCCAAGTTCATGGCGGTCCCCCATTACGCCTACCTCAAAATGAAGATGCCCAGTTCCAGGGGAATTCTGACTGTAGCCGGCGACTATCGGAAGTCGTCTGCTTGTGCGGATGAGAGCAGTCGGCTAGCTGAGTCACTGGTGATCGCAGCCGAGAAGCGGCTCCTTGAGCGGGTTGTGGCGATGGCCGACAAGCAGCCAGAGGTGTCACCCAACCCAAAGGAGTTGGAGGCTGAGGGTTCGTTCAAGCCGGCCAAGGAGACGAAGAAGATACCCTTGGATCCGGAGCACCCGGAGAGGTATGCTGTCGTAGGCGCAAACCTCGACAGCAAATAGGAAGGCGAGCTCGTCGATTTCCTCCGTGAGAATCGGGACATCTTCGCATGGTCCCCCAAAGACATGCCAGGTGTACCGACGGAATTCGCCGAGCACAAGTTACATGTCCGATCTGATGCAAAGCTGGTCAGGCAGCCCCTGCGCCGCCTATCAGAAGAGAAGAGAAGAGTTGTCGGAGAAGAAATAGCCCGACTCCTAGCAGCCGACTTCATTATGGAAGTATTCTTTCCAGAGTGGCTAGCAAATCCGGTCCTGGTACTGAAGAAGAACAAGCAGTGGCGAATGTGTATTGACTACACGAGCCTCAACCAGGCCTGCCCCAAGGACCCGTTTGCTCTGCCAAGAATTGATCGGGTGATAGACTCCACCGCCGGATGCGAGCTGTTGAGTTTTTTGTATGCATACTCAGGATATCACCAGATCAAGCTGAACCCGGCTGATAGACTGAAGACCGCCTTCATCACGCCATTTGGAGCCTTCTGCTACCTCACCATGACGTTCGGCTTGAGGAATGCTGGCGCCACCTTTCAGCGTTGCATGCAGAAGTGCCTCCTCAAGCAACTCGGGAGAAATGCCCACGTCTACATGGACGATGTGGTGGTGAAGACGGAAAAGCGTGGAACACTGCTGGAAGACCTCAAGGAGACCTTTGAGAACCTGCGCCAATTCCAGATCAAGCTCAACCCCGAGAAGTGCGTATTCGGAGTACCAGCCGGCCAGCTCCTTGGCTTCCTGGTCTCTGAACGCGGTATAGAATGCAACCCTGTAAAGATCAAGGTCATTGAGAGGATGGAGGTACCCAGCCAACTGCTGGACATGCAAAAGTTCACCGGATGCCTGGCATCCGTCAGCCGATTCATCAGTCGGCTGGACGAGAAAGCTCTCCCCTTATATCAACTCATGAAGAAGACCACTTTTTCGAGTGGAACCACAAGGCAGACGAAGCTTTTCTCCAGCTGAAGAAGATGCTGACTACTCCACCCATCCTGGTGGCTCCGACTCCTAAGGAACCTATGCTCCTGTACATCGCCGCCACCAGCCGGGTAGTCGGCATGGTCATTGTAGTGGAATGCAAGGAGGAAGGCAAGGCACCACCTGTCCAGAGACCGGTATATTACCTGAGCGAAGTACTGTCAGCCTCCATGCAAAACTACCCCCACTACCAGAAGATGTGCTATGGCGGCGTACACTTTACCACCAAGAAATTGAAGCCTTACTTTCAAGAGCATCCGATCACTGTGGTCTGCACGGCCCCACTTGCCGAGATCATCAGAAGCCGAGATGCTTCTGGCCGAGTGGCCAAGTGGGCCATAGAGCTGGCTCCCTACACCATCCACTACCAGCCCCGCACCGCCATCAAGTCACAAGCACTGGCCGACTTTCTCGTCGACTGGGCCGAGACCCAGTCTGCGCACGACTCCAAACAAGTCAACCGGCTTCACGCCTTTCTTCCTCGTCTACGGTGCCGAAGCCATCATCCCAACGGACATAGAGTTCGACTCCCCACGAGCCACCATGTACACCGTGGAGGAAGCAGAAGAAGCACGTCAAGACGGCGTCGATCTGCTGGAAGAGGCCGGCTGTTGGCACTCAGCCGGTCCAGCGCCCGACTCCACCCATTGGAGGATGCATTTCGACGGCTCCAAGATGCGCACCGGCTTGGGAGCCGGCGTCGTCCTCACTTCCCCTAAAGGCGACAAGCTCAAATACGCACTGCAAATCCATTTTGCCACCTCCAACAACATCGCCGAGTACGAGGTGCTCATTCACGGGCTCCGGCTTGCCAAAGAACTTGGCATTCGCCGGATCCTGTGTTATGGCGACTCGGACTTAGTGGTCCAACAGTCATCTAGCGACTGGGACACCAAAGATGCGAACATGGCGATTTACCATTTTCTCGTGCAGCAACTCAGCGGGTATTTCGAGGGGTGCGAGTTCCTCCATGTGCCAAGAAACGACAACGACCAAGCAGACGCCTTGGAACGAATCAGCTCTACCCTCCAAGCGATACCATCCGGCGTCGCCCTTCAACGCCTCCTCAAGCCGTCTGTCAAGCCTTCACCAGAATCAAACTCCATCTTTGTGCCGGCTTCTCCCGAAGAAGTCGGATCCGACTCCAGAGCCCCGGCAGCCGGTACGGGGATTTTGGTAGATGGCTCCAAAGCCGGCACAGTCGAGGCCGGCCCAGGGACTGCAGTACCCGGCCCGGGGACTGCGGCGGCAGACTCGAAGACTCCAGAACTCAGCCCAAGAGCCGCGCCAGTCAGCCTGGGGACTTCATTAACCCAGCAAGCGTTTGTTGACTCCAACCCGCCGCCTCCCAGCCCAGTCGCCCTCGTCCAAGTCGCAGTTCTGGCAGTCGAAGAAATAGCAGCACCCTCATGGGCCCAGCCCATCGTCAAATTCCTGGTGAGCAAAGAGTTGCCGACTGATGAGACCTCAGCTCGCCAAGTACAACGCCGAGCGGCAGCCTACACCATAGTCAACAGAGAGCTGGTCAGGTGCAGCGTCACTGGTGTCTACCAGCGCTGTGTAGAGCCAGAGCAAGGCCAAGCAATTGTCAAAGACATCCATCAAGGCGAGTGCGGCCACCGTGCAACTTCAAGAGCACTCATCGCCAAAGCCTTTCGACATGGTTTCTTCTGGCCGACTGACTTAGAAGAGGCCAAGGAATTGGTACAAAAATGCAAAGGGTGCCAGAAGTTCAGCTCCAAGCCGCACCAGCCGGCATCTGCACTCAAGACCATCTCCATTGCCTGGCCTTTCGCAGTTTGGGGTCTAGACATGGTGGGACCATTCAAGACGGCACGAGGTGGCTTAACTCACTTACTTGTCACAGTGGACAAGTTCACCAAGTGGATAGAAGCGAAGCCAATCAAGAAACTAAACGGTCCGACTGCCGTGACTTTCATCTCCGATATCACAATTCGGTACGGCATACCACACATCATCATCACCGACAATGGCACAAATTTGGCCAAAGGCGCCTTGGCCCGTTTTTGCGCAACACAGGGCATCCGACTGGACCTAGCATCCGTCGCCCATCCACAGTCAAACGGCCAGGTGGAGCGAGCAAACGGCCTCATCCTGTCCGGCATCAAGCCCCGGCTCGTCGAACCTCTGGAGCGCTCGGCTGGCTGCTGGCTCGATGAGTTGCCAGCCGTCCTCTGGAGTCTGCGCACGACTCCAAACAAGTCAACTGGCTTCACGCCTTTCTTCCTCGTCTATGGTGCTGAAGCCGGCATCCCAACGGACATAGAGTTTGACTCCCCACGAGTCACCATGTACACCGAGGAGGAAGCAGAAGAAGCACGTCAAGACGGCGTCGATCTGCTGGAAGAGGGCCGGCTGTTGGCACTCAGCTGGTCCAGCATCTACCAGCAGAGCCTGTACCGATACTACAACAGGAAGGTCAAGCCAAGATCTTTCCAAGAAGGCGACCTTGTGCTCCGGCTGATCCAACGAACAACCGGCCAGCACAAGCTGTCGGCACCTTGGGAAGGCCCTTTCATCATCAGCAAAGTGCTAGGCAACGACTCCTACTACCTGATTAACGCTCAGAAGCCCCGAGCACGCAAGAGGGACGACTCCGGCAAAGAGACAGAGCAGCCATGAAATGCAAATCTCCTCCGAAGATTTTACAGTTGATGCAGTATGTACCACGCTACCTTTTGTATTAAAGTACCAAGACTTCGGGCCCCCCGAGACGAGCTCGGGGACTGCCCTCTTTTGTCTGTATGATAAAAATTATGCCTACAATTATGTTACTCTTTGTTATGCCGCTTGGCACCAGGCTCGACAAGTCGGCCCAGGGACTTGCCGCCTTGCACTATGAAATGCTTCCTGCAGCCGGACAAGTAGTGTGTAATGCCTAAGCTGTCTCCTGTCAGAAGCCGCTGCTTGCAGAGCGATTCTACGGTGGGCAGGAGTAAGGTAGAATGGGCGTTCACATGAAAAATGGCTAAGGACTCAAAGCATAAAACATAGCTCAAGACGGCTTCCAGCCTTTTTTCGCAAACTGACTCTTGAATAGTCAGATTGCCGCCTTCTATTCAACTTGCTCAAAAACTCTTAAAAACGGCTAAGTACTTGCCTTCCCAAAGTAGCCAAGCATTTGATCCAACGGGAGTCCGCAGAGCGGCAGTCCGATTGGCAAGGCAGGTAACTAAGGGAAAGCGGCAAAGGAAAAAAAGCCAAAAGAGCAATGGGCAAGAAAAGATAGAATTCGGATAAATATTTACATAACATAGGCCCTTGGCCAAATCTTCGAGCAGAAGTTCAAAATACACCCCGTGGGTGGAATTGTGCGAATTAACAAGTTCTTCAGAGACTACTAAAGCAGATAAAATAAAGATAAGGCAGCAGCCTAAGATGCGGCAGACGGATTCGGAGGGTCGGAGGAGGCGGCAGCGTCGGGCGTTGGGGCGGCCGGCCGGGCAGTCTCGGCTTGATTGCCTCCGGCGGCAGTCGGCTTGGTCGCACGCGGCTCGTTTATGGAGGCGCGCTCGAGCTGAGGCTGGCCGTCCGCTCCGTCTTCTGGTGCCTCCGTCTCGCCTCCGTCCTCCGCCTCGCCTTCCTCCTCGACACTGGAGCCGATCACCTCCGCCGAGTCCTCGCCGTAGTCTGGGTTCATCCCAAACCACTCTGGCGGTACCTCCTCACCGTCTTCAAACCGCTAGGGGATGAACATGCTGGTGTCGGTGTACTCGGCGATCGCCGCAGCTCGCTTGACGAGGGCGTCTTCCGCAGCTGCCAGCTCCGGCTAGGCCTCTGACCGGAGTGTGGCTAGCCGGTCTAGATCCAGCCCCAGTTACCACGCCTTGACGAACTCCAAGGCCTGGCGTGCTCCAGCTCGGGCCGAGGAACCCTTCCAGGCCTCAAGACGACCAGCCGCGACCTCTAGCCAGTCGGCAGTCAGGCTGGGGGTGCGTGGAGCCTGCATGTCCGGCCATAGGGCGGCAATCGCCTGGGCACCGACACGTTGAAGCCGGCGCAGCATCCGGTGAGTCAGCCGAAGGTGAGCCTCGATGCTCAGGATATGCTCATCAAGGGCTCGGGGGGCGTCGGCGGCAATCTCTGCGCCTTCCACCCTCCGACCTTCACGGTCAACCTCGATGGCTTGGATGGCGGCCTGCGAGTGCCCAGGGAAGAAGTCTGCCAAGATGGAAGAAACGAAGAAACAAGTCAAAAACCAGGAGTCGGCATGATTTATAATCGGCAGCTCGAAGAAAGAAAGTAAAGAAACTCACCATCAACGATGTCTTCAATCTCATGGAAGCCGGAGGCCAGCATTGCCTCTTTGTCAGTCCAGGAGGAGCGCTCGCTCACGAACTCGGCCAGGAGGGCGGTTTCTGCCTCTTCCGCCTCCTTCTGCGTCTTCGCAAGCAGCCCCCTCTGCTCTGCCAATTGAGTGGCCAGCAGATCGCGCTCTGTGGCGAGCTTGCTGCACTCCCCCCTTGGTGCGCAACACGAAGTTGGCATCGCTCAGCTGCTGTTGAAGAACAGCGTTGGCTTCTGAAGAGAAGGAAGAAAGAAGGCGTTAAGTCATCAATACAGAAGGTCGCCGGGGAGATCCGGCCCGACTGCTCAGCAGTCGGCCCGAATCTCGGGGACTACAGCCCGCGGGTGTGCCAGCGCACCCCCGCAAAGAAGAAAAAGGACTTACTCCGGCTCTCCGACAAGTCGGCGGTCCGCTTGCCCAGCTCTTCAATGTTACGGTTGAAGGCAGTAATGCGGAGGTTGTGGTAGTCCTACGACAAATATTTCAGACAAAAGTTAGTACCCGGAGCTCACCGATTGGAGTTCCGGGCAGCCTGCTCAGCAGCCGGCCCGAAACTCGGGGACTACACCCAGTGGGTGCGCTGGCGCCCCCCACAGAGAGGAACAGGAAAACAAGGACCAAAGAGAAAACATACCCGAACGGCTGCTCGTGACGCCAGGTATGCCTTGGTGCAGTTCTGGAGGGCGTCGCCCTCGGCTCGAAGCTTCGTTTGGACGTCCAGAAGCGCCTGGTTCAGTGGCCCTATGCCGCCTCCTCGCACCCACCCAACGGGCGCGGCGCTCGTCGCTTCGGCGTTTGGGATCGCCGAGCTAGCGGTGCCGGTCTCCAGGGGGCGTGGCGCCGAGGTCCCCTTCTCAAGACAGCGGCACGTTGGCGAGCCGACTTGAAGGAGTAGCCTCGCCACGGCCTCATCTTCAGTTGGCGGCACCGGAGGGTCCGCTGGCTGTTTGCCCTGCACGCTCCCAGACAGCGGCGGAGGCGGCGGCAGAACGATCACGTCCGGCGTAGAGGAGTCGCTGCCTTCCCTCTCCATGATGGGGTTCTCGTGGCCGGCTTCCCAAGTCTGCCCCGTGAAGTCTGGAGGCGGCGGCGCAGAGTTTAGCGGGGTAACGAGCACCGCCGATTGGCGGCGTGCGGCCCCCTTAGCCTGCCGCTTCGTCGCGGCGACGGCTTCGGCCTCCGCCAGTTTCTTCTTGGCGGAGGCCTCCGCCTTCTCCAGGCGGGCGGCCTCTTCCTCGTTGCGCTTCTCTTGCGCATTCCGCTCCGTCGCCTCCCAGAGGTCAGCAGCGGGGTCAATCCGCCGAGTGGTGGCGGACGTCTCCGCTGACCCCATGACGGAGGCGGCGGCAACCCTCTCAAGAGTAAGGGGAGCCCTAAAGCGAGGGAAGCAAGTAAAAGACTCAGACAAAGCCACAAAGAAAGAATAAAGCGTTGAGATGGAATACTCACGCGGAGACCAATGGCGGCTTCTTCACTTCCTTACGGAAGCGGATGGCCTTCGCAGCCGCCTCGTCCCGCCGGGTCGCCGCAGCCGAACCCTTGGGCTTCTTCGGCCGACTACCGAGCAAAGTCGGCACGGCCCTGCGCTTCTTCCCGCCGCCTGGAGCACCTGGCGCGGCAGAAGAGCCCGTGCCGGGATGGCTGGCTCCTGGCCGTGGGTGGGGGCGACCTCCTCATCATCGTCAGGCCAGTCCTCTAGACTGGCCCCGAGCCATGGGCCGCCTCCTCCCTCGGCGTCGTCTTCCAAAGCCGCTGCCCCATATCGGGGTCATCGACGTCGCTCTCCGCCCGGTCGGCAAGGAACTCGCGGGCCAGCCCCGAGGTGCCGACTGGTGGATAGAGGAGGGGATTCTGACCAAGGCCGACTGGTCAGGTCGCACAAAGCAGACTCGACAAGAAAGAAAAGGCAACTCACTGTAGGTGGGGGGTTGGCGCGGGAGTACGGTTCCTTGCCGAACCGCCAGTGCTCCAGCAGCTTGCTGTCTAAGAGGTAGTTCACCATGTAGGCCACCTCCTCGTGAGGCATGTCCTTGGTGCACATCCGACTCGGGTCACGGCGCACGCTCATTTGTCATATCATGTGGGGGCGGCTTTGGAGCGGGAGAACTCGGCGCACCACGAAGGCGGCCATCAGGTCCGGACCAGTCAGGCCCTCCGACTGTGTCAGCACTCGGAGTCGTGTGATGGCGCCGGCTCCCGCAAGCGTTAGCGACTTGGCCCGGTATGACCAGTTGGGCAGTCTCCCAGCCGGCGGGCCGGCTTCGAAAGCCGGCAGGTTGACCCAATCGCCCCCCGTGAAGACGCTCTTCACGTAGAAGTACGATCGCTGCCACATCTTCACCGACTTTATCAGCCTGATGGTGGGGAAGGGGTTGTCGACTCCCGATCTCCACCCGGCGATGAACGCGCCGCATTGAGCCGGCACGCCTGCAGCCTGGGTGCTGAGCTTGCAGTAGAAGAACTCCCCCCAGAGCTCGAGGGTGGGGAGGACTCCGAGGAAGCCTTTGCACAAGGCCACGAAGGCGGACAAAAGCACCACCGTGTTGGGTGTTAGGTGGTGCTGCTGGAGGCCGCAGAACTCCAGGAAAGAGCGGAAGAAGCTGCTCGCCGGCAGCCCCAATCCACACAGGCAGTGCGAGCGGAAGATGACCCGCTCGCCCTCCTCCGGCGCCGGGGAAATCTCCTACCTCAGTGCAAGATGCACCCGCACATAGTCTTCGCCGGGGAGCCGACGAGTCTTGCGAAGGAACTCGATATGGTCGTCATGAACTTCTGAGCCGTCCCAGGTGCCGGAACACACTGAGGGAGGCGTGGCGGCAGAAGAAGAACTCGTCGTGAGCTGATCGCCATGGCGTTCGTCAGTGCTTGGGCGCACGGCGGGGCGAGGAAGAAGAAGAAGGAGAAGAGCAAGGAGTAGTGGGAAGGAGGGGCGCTCGTGCTCTGCCGTGCCCCCTCCTCCCCCTACTTATAGTCTCATGGGCTGTGAAGCCGAGGGGGCGCTCGTGGGATTTACTGCGCCCACGGCGCCACGACACCCACGTTTCCACGACAAAGTTACTGCGCGCAGTAACTCCACGGGAATCCCAACCGCCCGCCTGGGCCACAGCGGATCCGCTCAGGCGCCGAGGCGCGGTAGTGGCGGGCCCCGCCTACGGGCCTGTCCCATCGCGCGCGTAGGCTGGCAGAATGGCCCGGCCACGTGTTATCACGTGACAGGCCTGGAACGGGCGGCAGCCTGGAGGCTTAGCCAGCACACTACTTGGATCCCGCCGCGACGTTCGAAATATTGTGCGAGTCAGAGTTGGGCGACTCCGACTCCTTCTAGCCGGCCCGGTAGAAGTCAACCAAGAACCATGTGCCGAGTACCCGGAAAGAGAAATTGCTGAGGCTCCTCGGCCGATCGTCCGCGGCGCCTCACCAGCTTCAGGGACTACTGTCGGAGTAATGGGCCACGGGTAGGCTAGCCCGAGCCCCAGAACCTTTCAAGACATCAGGGCAGGCTGCACCCCTCAAGACCCCGGGGTGAAGAGCCGCCTTCTGAGAAGTCGGCGGCAATGCGACCGACCGCCCACTCGCGGCCGAGTCCCAGGGACGACTTCAGGGTAAGCCGACTCCTGACTGGTGACTTCTAGAGAAGCCGGCCTTGGGGAGTCGGCCCACGACTCCAGCAAAACCCCATGTCCTCATCAAGAGGGACAAGACAGGGGAGTGGCTACAGTGAAGACTGCTCCCACCCCTTTCTCGAGGCAGGCATGGCTACAGTATGCCGTACTCGTGGAGATCTCCGTGCGGCATGGCACTGTTGCCATGCCAGCCCTGCCATCAGCACTGGTGGACCGAATCTTGCGCCCACGACGGCTTGTCCGTACGGCCTTGGGGCAGCGGGTCCCACCAGCCAGCGGGACCCCAGAAGACGGCAAGTGCTCCACCAGTCGGACTCGCTGGAGGTCGGCCCCCGGGAGTCGGCCAGCTCCTCCCCCGGGGCCCACGCGCCATTAACCAGATGTGACGAAGAGTGGCAATAGTGATCGCCCGCCAGGCAACGGGGCTGTTGCCACGACTCCATGACGAAGCCTGTGTCATTAAGAGCACGGCTACAGTAATCAGCAGCCGGCAAGATCCGCCTGCGGCAGACGCGGCCTATCGGCTCCGTACCTAGCTAGTCGGTGGGGCCCACCAGTCGGTGGGCCCCAGCAGTCGGCGGAGAAGACGGAGGCCGGAGGCACTGACGGCTGGGCCCGCGTCCAGCCGGATTAGCATTGTACCCCTGGGGGGTAGGCCTATATAAACCCCCTAGGGCACCCATGCAAAGGGTTGGGACCTATTAGTTCTAGACCAGTTCATATAGGAGGGAGAGAGCTAGCCTTGCCCTCTCCTACCTCTAGGAAACAGCTCAAGGAGCTATCGTGTAAACACTTTGCCATAGTGATCATGCGGAGACCCCGTAGAGCAGCAGTAGGGGTATTATCTCCCCGGAGAGCCCTGAAGCTGGGTAAGATTCGCCGGCATGCATGTCTATGCCTCATCCCGTTTCCAGGCACCGACGACGTTCTACTCGCCCCCACCATGATAAGCCATCCTTTGGCATATGTCACACCCAACCCCCGACAGTTTGAATAGCTTGTGCAAGCGGTAGTGGCCAGTGACTCCAACACTAAACCAAGACAGGATGTGTCACTATCTTGAACCTTATCTGCATTACTTCCTTTATCGTTGCTTAATAAGGCACTCTTCCCCAATATTCTGTCAGCATTCTAAAAGAAGAAACAAGCAGACACATAACAAGTTTAGCATGTACTAGTATATGAAACTCATTTCGGTGAACCAGGTCATTAGTAAGGTGGACATGATTAAACTACCAAGTCTTCTATTGCCAAGTACTAGTACATAATAAAAGCATCAAACAAACATATATCTAGGTCCTATGGTAGCAATGGAATCTTAAATTAGAACAGTTGTTCTTTAGGTTTAGGCACTTGTTCTACATGAACAGAGTACAGTAAGACGCAAGAATATAATACTTAAAAATAGAAAATGAGATCATAGACCTTACCACGTTCTTGCTTCGGGATGAGTACAGAACAAGGCGTTCCCAGTCATCGTCCAGTAAATGTGTCTCAGGAGAACGTAAGGGAATTTGATGAGTTTCTTTGCCGGTGAAATACGTTTTCTTCAGGTAATTCCGATACTGCCACCAAGCATTCTTGAAGATAGCAGAGGTATTAGCATAGGTTACCTCATCCTGAGTTTCCAAATTGGTCCTTCTCTATAGATAAAAATGGGAAACTTTGTTGTATTATAACCATCATGGAGGTAGGATGTATGGGACGAAGCAAAGTAATTGCCATGAATAACATTACTTACACATAACTCCTGGACAAACACCTGCAACTGGCATTTTCCTTCATCTTCAGTATAATATTTCCAAGATAGGAAGATACGCACATACGATTTAACAACATCAAATGCGATAGATGCTAAACTACGACTAGTTGGTTGTGCTTCCTCCACAGGAATAGGCGTACTAACTGGTGGAGTTGGGGTTCGCCATGATAGTACTGGCCCTTTGGGCACTGGAGCTGCCTTACTAACTACTCTTGTTTGGGAGCTCTGTGGTGGAGATGGTGCTGTGTCAACAGGAACTGGATTACTATCGGCTAGGGTTGGGGTTAGATTGGGTGAAGCTGGTTCTCTGTCCATCGTAGTAGGGTTACAATCTGCGAGAGTTTGGGTTATGTGTGGTAGGGCTGGTTCTTGTGCATGTACAACCGGGGTGCTATCTCCACCAAGAGGTAGCACTGTTTTAGTTGAAGACCGTGTTTTTAGTCCGCTAGATACTGGCATCACCCGCTCCAATTCAAATGGCTGATAAACAGGAAACATAGTTGAATGTACAGACATTGTATGAGAGACAGATGCAATAGATAGTGTGGAAAAAAGAGGGCATGAAATAGTTGACATGTATATTGTTTAACTAAAATGGATAGCATGACATAATTTCACATATATGATGTCTATCTAAACTAGATAGCATAGCATAACATAATTCAAAGATATGATGAATATCTAAACATGATCGCATGACATAATTCACCTACATGTTATCTAAGTAATCAGGATCGCATCATTTAATTCACATATGTGATTTATATGCTAAACAGAGGGCATTCGATATGATGTCTGAACTAAGAACATGGTGTTGAATATTGTGTATATGATGTCTAAACTATGCAATGCAAGACACCATATGCATGATATGAGCAGTATAACCGTGCCAAGTTAGAGCATACACCTCAGTGGGGGAATAGGACTGGTCATCTGTCTCTGAATCCATCTTTGAGGAGCTATCGGGACCCAACAAGAGATCTGCTTCGATAGGTAGCACTTTCTGCTCTGAAGGCCTTGTTTTCACTCCAGATTTTTCCATCTCCCACCCAAATGGCTTATTCACAGGAAGAGTAGTTCAATGACAAACATTGTCGACAAATGGAAATGTAATGAAGAAAAGGATGGGCAAGATATCATTCAAATATATGATGCCTGGTTAAACATGATGGCATTGCACATTGCACATATATTATGGCTGACTAAAAGACATGAGACTGCATAATTCCCATATATGATATAGAAACTAAACAGGTGGCATTATAGAACATGTCTAAACTAAGCAGATGACATATATGATGTCAAAAGTAGGCACTGCAAGGCAACATATGCATGATATGACTAACATCATCATGCCAAGGTAGAGCAAACACCTTAGGGGTAAATAGGCGTGGTCAGCGGCATCCGAATCCGCCTCAGAACAGATATCTTCCTTTGGATTACAATTAGGAGAGGGGTGGGGAGGGTTTTCCATTGAACCCACCATGGAGCGATGTCTGCATGACATTGTATTGCCGCGCAAAACTCTTCTCTTTTTCTCTATATGCTCAGCATGACTGTGTACAATATCTGACATGCATACGAAAAAATATGGTGAGATTATGTAAGGAGAGCATGCAGAAATTTAGAGTGATGGTAACAACCAGTGGATCGATGTTTTTCTGTTGAACCAAAATAGCCCTAATGGATCGACGTGAATGTATAGTAATAAGTGATGCAACAAGTGTACAACCTCTTTGCCGTAGCCGTGTCGACCTCAGCATCATTGGCTTGGTGCTGAAGCAGTTGAGGCAGAGGTGGCTGTCGGGGGTGTGGAGGAAGATCTGAGGAATCTGTAGACGGCGTCCAGGGCACTGCTCTATTGTGATGGATCGTTCTGCCATTGGAGCAGCTCCGGTGAACCGTAAGACGTCAAGGCTGAAGCAGCACAAGACAGACATCGTCAATCTCAAGTGGGATTCTAATAGCATCTCCAATAGATGATGTAAAATGGATGTAAAATTAACATCAACAAAGACCACCTGACTACAACAGATGAGGTAAAAACTGTTGACTCTGAACTTAACTGTCAAAACTGAAATTTATTGTGGAATCTGAATGCTACTGTCGAAAATGAACGCAATGGTAGCAGAGAGGCACTTGACATGTAGTTTAGGGAGGGCCTACAGTTCATATTCAACATGCACACCCCTGAGCCTAAGGATGGCAATGGGTCGGGTTTGGATCGGGTTGAACAATCTCAAATCCATATCTATGTCCATGAAGACAGTCTTTGCCCGCCCATGAAAAAATCCATGGGTGAAAAATTGTGTCCATGTCCAAATCCGATGGATATCCATACCCATTGGATATCCATTGGGTCCTCTCGAGACATATAAATAAGACATAACACAATATTAACATAAACTCTTTCGTGGTAGGCTAGGCTTCACTTATGGTAAATCAACATCCACTAACAACCTAAGATCATTTAGTATTTTTCTAACAGATGAGAATGACGAGTCATTTAAGGAGGAGGTAAAAATAAGGGAAGGGTTGTTGGATTATGTTATAGAGGGGATTGAATGTCAACTAAAAAAGTTACGATGGGGATTGTGTAATTTCTTATGCATGTTTTAGATAAAAAAAGTGTAAAATTGTTGTGGGACATATGACCATGGGGCAGGGATAGCAGATTTTCCCCATTAAGTCATACTATCGGGTCGAGTTTGGGTATATCCATGGGTACAAGATTATATCCATGCCCTATCCACAAACAATCGGGTCGGGTTTGGGCGCCGCCCATGGACACAAAAGCATATCCAAACCCTATCCATTCGGGTCGGATATCCATGGATATCCATGTCCATGGATAAAATTGCCATCCTTACCTGCGCCGCCAGCCACCACCGGCCGAACCGCTGGCCTCAACGCCGCCTCGCCGCCCTGAAACAACTCGCCACCGCCACCCCGGCCAACCCTCTAGGCCCCCCGGCCCCACCATGAACCCTAAGATAGATAGTGGGGTACCTCTCCAGCGAGGCCCCGTCCCCGCTACGGGTGGTTCTTCC
>NC_041380.1:469743470-469856347 GCF_002162155.2 Triticum dicoccoides | reverse complement strand
AAAATCGATTGACCCAAAAGTTGATTCAGTCAACTGAAGTGTGGCTTAATCGGAGCAGAGCAGCAACACAAGCGAGGGGGAGAGCAGCAGCAGCAGCTGGGCGAGCGATCGAGCGAGAGCCAGAGCAGCAGCAGATCCGGCTAGTATGGCCGCCGCCGCCGAAGGGGCCTCGCACTGGGGGAGAGCCGCCGTGGAGATTTCGCCCGTGGCGCCGGCTTCAAGGTAGCCGCTCTATGGGGGTGCAGGATGGAGCACCGTCGGCGCCGGGAGGTCGAGTTAAGGAGAAGGTGCGATGCGATGAGTGTACAACCTCTTTGGTGGCGCCGAGTAGGCCTCGGCTTGGTCCGAGGAGTCGGTGAGGATGCTGCGGTTCCGGTGGAGCAGGTTAAGGCGGCGCTGTGGGAATGGAGCAACCACGATAGACGAGGCGATCGTCAGAGCAGCTCCTTGGAGGTGGAGGACGGGGCGGCTAAACCGGCGGGACGACGAGATGGACGACGGATCCTCATCCGGGGAGGTGGACGAGGGATGTCGAGCTATTGCGGTGGATGATGTCATCGGGGAAGAGGCTCTGGCTGGGCCGCGGTGACGTGTCGGACAGAGGAGGGTGGGGTTTCGCGGCTGGAGCGGAGAGGTTATGGCGGCCCGGGATTTCAAATGTCGAAAAGGGGGCGATGGAAGGGGGTGAAGCATGACTTAGGAACACGCTTGTCCAAAATGTAGGGTGTGTTACAAAAGTACCCCCCACCGATTTGAACTAGCGGCCCTTTCGGCTCAGGGTTAGAAGGGGGATTTCGCGTGTCGGGATTTGGCAGCTGGAGGGAGTTTTCGCGCGCGTTGTTATTTCGGGATAGCAAGGCGCGGGTTGTGAAGGCGCCAGTTTTGGGAGCACGATATCTGAATTTTCGGGATACAACAAGACGTGGGTTGAATTTTAGGGACAAGCCTAACGTGTAGTAATATTGTACTTGTATGTACCAAATCAATTCGCACTTCCCTCAACCAAAAAGAAAACGAAAAAATAAAACTATTCACACCACACAAAGAAGAGTCTTGCCCCGTTTTACTATACAAATGCTATTCAAAGCTACTCCCTCCTTCCATATATATAGGGCCTAATGCATTTTTCGATGCTAACTTTGACCAAATATTAGAGCAATGATATATGACATGCAACTTACACAAAGCACACCGTTAAATTCGTCCGTGAAAGGTTCTTTCAATGATATAATTTTCACATTGTGCATGTCATGTACTATTAATCTTGTCAATAGTCAAAGGCGGTCTTTAAAATATCATTACACCCTATATAGATGGAAGGAGGGAGTATGAATGCATGTTATGTCCGATTAAATTTTTTCGCTTGCTGTATAATGCATGTAACCTACTCATACCAACATTTTAGTGCATTCCAAATGTCTATACTACCTCTGCAATTCGAACTAAATTTGAATTCATTTCTCTATTTCAATAAGAATCTACAATCATGATTGTTGCCAACTTCAACCATCATAGTTTCCTTGCTATCTGCCAGATATAAATCAGACCGCCTATAATGCAGGATGGCAGGAACACCATCATCAACAACTCCGTTTTTTTATAAGAGTAGAGATAAAATATATTAAATGTAGTATACCATGTTCATAACCACACCATGTGTATCACCGTTATATATATTCACACATCCGTCGGTTTGAAACACTATGATAAATTCTTCAAATATCCGAATTCGCTTTTTATAATGAAGTATATATGATCTCTATTCGTCTTTTACACCCACACAACCCTCTTATCTTTGTAGCTAGCGCTAACTTTCTCTTGTGCATGCACACGCCCGCATCCCTCTCACTCTCCCTCGGCATTCTCTAGCTCCATCGCGCAAATTTGTCTTTTCACTTTAGGTTGTTCACCCACGGTGTGTGTAGGCCCCCCAGCTCCTTCTTTACGTCACACATCGATCGATATACCTCTCTAGCCAGGTGTGCCTAGCACAAACACAAGCTTCCCCACTTCTCTTGTCATCGTCCATGCCTCACTCCCACCACTCTTTTCATCGTAATCATACTCACACACTCCTCCCCTCGATATAGTATGCCTCTCGTACCACCTCCTACATGCATCCCTCTCTCTCTCTATCCTTCTCCTCATGCCTCATTTGTGAAGGAAATATGCCCTAGAGGCAATAATAAAGTTATTACTTATTTCCTTATTTTATGATAAATGTTTATTATTCATGCTAGAATTGTATTAACCGGAAACATAATACATGTGTGAATACATAGACAAACAGAGTGTCACTAGTATGCCTCTACTTGACTAGCTCGTTGAATCAAAGATGGTTAAGTTTCCTAGCCATAGACATGAGTTGTCATTTGATTAACGGGGTCACATCATTAGAGAATGATGTGATTGATTTGACCCATTCCGTTAGCATAGCACTTGATCGTTTAGTTTGTTGCTATTGCTTTCTTCATGACTTATACATGTTCCTATGACTATGAGATTATGCAACTCCCGTTTACCGGACGAACACTTTGTGTGCTACCAAACGTCACAACGTAACTGGGTGATTATAAATGTGCTCTACAGGTGTCTCCAAAGATACTTGTTGGGTTGGCGTATTTCGAGATTAGGATTTGTCACTCCGATTGTCGGAGAGGTATCTCTGGGCCCTCTCGGTAATGCACATCACTTAAAGCCTTGCAAGCATTGCAACTAATGAGTTAGTTGCGGGATGATGTATTACGGAACGAGTAAAGAGACTTGCCGGTAACGAGATTGAACTAGGTATTGAGATACCGACGATCGAATCTCGGGCAAGTAACATACCGATGACAAAGGGAACAACGTATGTTGTTATGCGGATTGACCGATAAAGATCTTCGTAGAATATGTGGGAGCCAATATGAGCATCCAGGTTCCTCTATTGGTTATTGGCCGGAGACGTGTCTCGGTCATGTCTACATAGTTCTCGAACTAGTAGGGTCCGCACGCTTAAAGGTAGTTCGGAGTCCCGGATGAGAAGGTACTTGGATCAGTCGGATCGTGAAGACGTACGACTACATCAACCACGTTGTGCTAACGCTTTCGCTTTCGGTCTATGAGGGTACGTAGACAATACTCTCCCCTCTCGTTGCTATGCATCACCATGATCTTGCGTGTGCGTAGGAATTTTTTTGAAATTACTATGTTCTCCAACAGTGGCATCTGAGCCTGGTTTTATGCATTGATGTTATATGCACGAGTAGAACACAAGTGAGTTGTGGGCGATATAAGTCATACTGCTTACCAGCATGTCATACTTTGGTTCGGTGGTATTGTTGGATGAAGTGGCCCGGACCGACATTACGCGTACGCTTACGCGAGACTGGTTCTACCGACGTGCTTTGCACACAGGTGGCTGGCGGGTGTCAGTTTCTCCAACTTTAGTTGAACCGAGTGTGGCTACGCCCGGTCCTTGCGAAGGTTAAAACAACACCAACTTAACAAACTATCATTGTGGTTTTGATGCGTAGGTAAGAACGGTTCTTGCTAAGCCCAGTAGCAGCCACGTAAAACTTGCAACGACAAAGTAGAAGACGTCTAACTTGTTTTTGCAGGGCATGTTGTGATGTGATATGGTCAAGACATGATGAGATATAAGTTGTTGTATGAGATGATCATGTTTTGTTGAAGTTATCGGCAACTGGCAAAAGCCTTATGGTTGTCTCTCTATTGCATAAGATGCAAGCACCAAATAATTGCTTTACTTTATCGCTATGCGATAGCAATAGTTGCAAGATTAATAGTTGGCGAGACGACCATGTGACGACACATTGATTTAGATCAAGATGATGGAGATCATGGTGTCATGCCGATGACGATGGAGATCATGATGATGCTTTGGAGATAGAGATCAAAGGCACAAGACGATGATGGCCATATCATGTCACATATTTTGATTGCATGAGATGTTTATCTTTTATACATCTTACTTTGCTTAGTTATGACGGTAGCATTATAAGATGGTCTCTCACTAAATTTCAAGATAAAAGTGTTCTCCCTGCGTATGCACCATTGCCAAAGTTCGTCGTGCCTAGACACCACGTGATGATCGGGTGTGATAAGCTCTACGTCCATCTACAACGGGTGCAAGCCAGTTTTGCACACGTAGAATACTTAGGTTAAACTTGAGGAGCCTAGCATATGCAGATATGGCCTCGGAACACTGAGACCGAAAGGTCGAGCGTGAATCATATAGTAGATATGATCAACATAATGATGTTCACCATTAAAAGCTACTCCATTTCACATGATGATCGGTTATGGTTTAGTTGATTTGGATCACGTGATCACTTAGATGATTAGAGGGATGTCTATCTAAGTGGGAGTTCTTAAGTAATATGATTAATTGAACTTTAATTTATCATGAACTTAGTCCTGGTAGTATTAGCATATCTATGTTGTAGATCAATAGCTCGCGATGTTGCTCCCCGTTTAATTTTTATATGTTCCTAGAGAAAACTAAGTTCAAAAATGTTAGTAGCAATGATGCGGATTGGATCCATGATTTGAGGATTATCCTCATTGCTACATAGAAGAATTATGTCCTTGATGCACCGCTAGGTGACAGACCTATTGCAGGACCAGATGCAGACGTTCTGAGCGTTTGGCTAGCTCAATATGATGACTACTTGATAGTTTAGTGCACCATGCTTAACGACTTAGAATCAGGAATTCAAAGACGTTTTGAACGTCATGGAACATATGAGATGTTCCAGGAGTTGAAGTTAATATTTCAAGCAAATACCCGAGTTGAGAGATATGAAGTCTCCAACAAGTTCTATAGCTAAACGATGGAGGAGAATAGCTCAAGCAGTGAGCATGTGCTCAGATTGTCTGGGTACTACAATCGCTTGAATCAAGTGGGAGTTAATCTTCCAAATAAAATAGTGATTGACAGAATGCTCTAGTCACCATCACCAAGTTAGTATAACTTCATGATGAACTATAATATGCAAGGGATAATAGAAACGATCCCTAAGCTCTTCGTGATGCTGAAATTGACAAAGGTAGAAATCAAGAAAAGCATCAAGTGTTGATGGTAAACAAAACCACTAGTTTCAAGTAAAGGGACAAAGGGAAGAAAGGGGAACTTCAAGAAGAACGGCAAGCAAGTTGCTGCTCAAGTGAAAAACCCAAGTCTGGACCTAAGCCTGAAACTGAGTGCTTCTACTGCAAAGGGACTGGTCACTGGAAGCGGAACTACCCCAAGTAATTGGCGGATAAGAAGGATGGCAAATTGAACATAGGTATATTTGATATACATGTTATTGATGTGTACTTTACTAGCGTTTATAGCAATCCCTCAGTATTTGATACTAGTTCAGTTGCTAAGAGTAGTAACTCGAAATGGGAGTTGCAAAATAAACAGAGACTAGTTAAGGGTGAAGTGACGATGTGTGTTGGAAGTGGTTCCAAGATTGATATGATCATCATCGCACACTCCTATACTTTCGGGATTAGTGTTAACCCTAAAATAAATGTTATTTAGAGTTTGCGTTGAGCATAAATATGATTGGATCATGTTTATTGCAATACGGTTATTCATGTAAGTTAGAGAATAATTATTGTTCTGTTTACATGAATAAAACCTTCAATGGTCATACACCCAATGAAAATGGTTTGTTGGATCTCGATCATGGTAATCCACATTTTCATAATATTGAAGCCAAAAGATGCAAAGTTAATAATAATAGTGCAACTTATTTGTGGCACTGCCGGTGTCGGTGTCAAAACCTGCGGATCTCGGGTAGGGGGTCCCGAACTATGCGTCTAAGGCTGATTATAATAGGAGGCAGGGGACACGATGTTTTACTCAGGTTCGGGCCCTCTTGATGGAGGTAAAACCCTACGTCCTTCTTGATTAGTATTGATGATATGGGTAGTACAAGAGTAGATCTACCACGAGATCAGAGAGGCTAAACCCTAGAAGCTAGCCTATGGTATGATTGTATGTATCTCATCTATCGACTAGCCTGGCCTCGGTTTATATAATACACTAGAGGCCTAGGATAACAAGAGTCCTAGCCGAATTATCCGGTGGGGAGAACTCCTTGTCTTGATCGCCAAGTCTTGTGGAATCTTCCTTGTATGCGGGAGCTGTCCGAACTGGCCCATGAGTATACGACCATGGGGGTCCTCGGCCCAATCTAATAGATCGGGAGATGACGTGTTGAGTACCCCCTAGTCCAGGATACCGTCAGTAGCCCCCTGAACCGGTCTTCAAGTTAGGGACGCTCCTTGATTCTTCCGAACTGTTCTTCATCTTCGGTTGTCGGTCTTGAAAACTGGTTCAACAAATCTTCTCATCTTCGATCTTGAGGATCGCCGAAATGCATTCAACGAGTTTATACGTCGGGTATCCGAGGAGCCCCTTTAAGTTTCCGGCCTTTATCAATGCCTTGTTATTTTTATGCCACACCTCGGGTTTGAAGTTGTTTCCCGGGAGGCAGTGTCCTCTTGCATTCGAGTTCTAACGTCGGACTGCATTCGAGGTATTTTTTGCAGCCGGGCACCAATGTCGGACTACTTCCGAGCTCTAACTCCGGAATGTATCTGAGCTCCAACGCCGGACTATATCCGAGGTGTCATATCACTTTGGTTCAAAAAAGTTAAAGGAGTTTAGCCGAGCTTAATGCCGGACTGCTTCCAAGGTGGTGCACCACCCCGACCGTGGGCTGATTTATTGTGAATATTTTAACTGGTGCAGTTTATTCTCTGCCGAGATATATAGCCAGTAGCCCTCAAGGTGTGTATCGGTCTAAAACCCGAGATGCACCTGAAGGATGACATAAGACCGCTGATCCCAGTAGCTGCTGAGACTCAGGTTGATTTGCAAAATCGGCCTGAGGATCAAGTCCTAGCTCGGCAGAATACTTCGGGACACAAAAAGCGGCATGCTCAGTCCTCGAGACTCAGGTTGGGTGCGGCCGACCAACCTGAGGATCAAAATCTCCTCGGCAACTGTATTGCACTTAAATTTTCTGCATTGAACAGGCAATGCAGTAGCCCCCGAGACACTGGTCGGGTGGCAACACTAGATCAGGGGATCGATGTGCCCCTTTAATGTTTTTAAATAATAAGCCCGAAGCCCAGTAGCCCCCGAGCCTTAATACGGGCACGGGTGGCCGAATTAAGGATCAATATCCATAGTAAAATCACAAATTATGTGTAATGACTCTATGTATCCAAGTACTTTACGTCATTAATGTTTGGATCCGCATTGTACAAAACTTTGTTGACCGACCATCGGCTTCCACCTCCTCGGCCAGTAGCCGAGGAGTATTTGTCCTACCTTATAAAGCCTTTATGAGGGCAAAAATTTACGACAAACAAGGCAATCTGGCCATACGGTTTTATAAACAAAGGTATGCAGAGAGATATGTTATATTACTGTTTAACATAAGAAATGTCTTCCAAAGAAAATAGTCCCGCTATTTGTTCTTTTCTTTGGGTTGTCATACTAAGCATGATCATGAAACCTCAGCTCTAATGTAAGAGCAAAATATCGAGGATTTTAGTTTGGGAGGCCAGTTAATAGCCCCCGGTAGTGTTCGGCGACAGTCGAGGTCAAGCCGTAAACACTTCGGCCATTGTTATGAGTGGCCCGTCATTTAACACAGTCATCGGATCACTGACCAGTTACGCTTATTATGACAGACAGTTTTCGGCTTTCTCCACTAAGGTGCTTAACCGTGTGAGCTGGAAGCACAATCGTAGTGGTTCTCCCTTTGCACACCTAGCCGAACAAAGCGAAACATAGGAAGCAAGTGCAGGAGCCGGGCAACCCAACTATTGACCGAAGACACAATTCAAAACCGATGCATATATAGCAATATCCGAGAATATTGTTGTCGAATCTATAAAGGTGTCTGGCATTGCACTGCGAGACTTGTGCTGAAAACACACAAATAGTTTAAAAGTGCCATAAGCTTGGAAAACCAAAAAACGTCAGTAAAAACTTGACGTCCGAACAAGATCAAGTGTTCGGTGCCAATCCGAAAATTGGTCTTAGAAAAAAAGAGTGCTTCTGTCGTGCTTTAACATTGCACATCCGATCTCAAGACTTCAAGCGGGTCAGCCTACGGCTGCAGCCTCCTATCCCGAAGGCGGAGTGCTTCTCGTTAGAACAGTTTAGCGAACTAAACTCGAGCGGTCACTAGAGAGAAAATGGGTTATCTGGCTATTGACCACACAC
Source organism: Triticum dicoccoides (assembly GCF_002162155.2). Lineage (NCBI taxonomy): Eukaryota > Viridiplantae > Streptophyta > Magnoliopsida > Poales > Poaceae > Triticum > Triticum dicoccoides. The sequence continues at coordinate 469,848,108 of NC_041380.1, read as the reverse complement.
TCACGTCGAAAAAGGAGCGATAGAAAAAGACTTTGCAATGACCAAGAAGAAAACACATTTACTATAAAATAGCTCATATAAATTTTAAGAACCCCCAAGTGACTTGGGTAAAAGATTTTATGTATAATGATTGTATGTACCGAAGTACTTATATCATATCTTTGTTCAACCGAGCTTTAAGCGTGTCTTAACCGACCGTCGTCTTCTCCCTCTTTGATCAAGGACCGAAAAGTGTTATGTACTCCACTTGTCGAGAATATCGACAGTGTTTCCGATAACCAGGCAACCGAGCCATAAGGCTGTAACAGACAAAGCGCACTCAGGGAACTTATGCTATATTACAGACGAAGTGTAAGAAGCATCTTCGAAGAAAATAGTACCCCCACCGATACCTTTCTTCGATGCTCATTATTACTATGAGACTTGTGCAACAGATTTTTTGTACTCATGAGTTACGCTGTGTGCCGACCATGATTGAAAACAATAAGAGCGCTAGCTTTCGGCTTCACCCAGTCTGAGGTCAGAGCTCGGAGGACCCAGTCGTGACAATCGCAGAGGTGCTCCCTTTACTCCCTAGCCGAACAATCGGGAATGTAGCGGTAAGCACAGGAGCCAGGCAACCCAACTTGAAAATCACTTAAGTCAATATGATGCATATTGTGGTGTAATATACGAACAAGGAACGAACCCGTACAAGTATAATCATATACAAGAGGAAAAGCTTCATAAAGGAAGCCCCCAAATAAACGGGGTATTTGAATATGCGTGTCAGAAACAAAGTTTGGACAAGGAAATTTTTTACAAGCAGTTTTTTTCCAAAAAATTATAATGCTTGGTCGAACCGAACAGAAGTTAAAAATTAAAACTTTGAGCATGAAAGCCTCTTAGCTGGTTAATGTGTTCGGCATTGATGACATGGTCCAAGCTTGATGCGGGACGAGGTTCCATCCCCCAAGCCGGTCCCGAGGTGGCGGAGCGGAGAGCTTGACACGCCGAAGTGGTGACATAGCACGATCAATGCAGACCGGCAGAATGATGTCGAAGTCCCCGGATCATTTTCATGTGCACAAAAAATAGTGCAAATCAGAGATAATAGTAATAATAATTAAAAAAATCGTTGCATAATAAATTATTTATGCAAAGTGAGTAATAAAAGAAATATGGCCTGGCGCCGAAGTCAATGTCGATGCAGGGCGTCGGCGTGGTGCGGTAAAGGCGTGGCAAAGCCTGAATTCACAGGTCGGTCCGAGTTCCGAATGCGGCGTTCGCCGGACTATGTATGGAAACTGACCGAACCACCACGCGACCGTCGTTAATGCGGCCATCATTTGATAGACCTGTGTACAGATGATGGACAAACCAGAGTAATAATTCCTTGGGAAAAATAAACCCAAACAAGCAAAAAATACTAGGATTAATAGCACCTGATTTATTTGTTGTAGCAATCCGAAGAAAGGTGATTCCCAAAATTGGGACTCGATCTGCACACCCATTCCCTGATGGGCGATAAAGCGACGGTATGGCGATGCTGGCCAAGGTTGGCTCTCCGAGGCAAAGCCCTCGGTCCAGCTATCATGACGGAGCTGGTCGGATAGTGACGCCGAAGTCTCCGGAGTAGGTTGATGAAGAGATGGCGAAGCCCCTGGTCCAGCCGAGATGTCGAAGCCTCAATGTCAGCCGATGAGTCGAAGTAGGTCGGCGTGATGGACACCAGCTTGAAGAAGCAATAGTGCGGCCCTGCCGATGCAGGTCGTGACGTGGTTGCTGTCGGCTTGATGAAGTGATCGTGCGGCGATGCCGGTATGCCCGCTTCGTGAAATCCGTGGGGCGGCGATGTTGGTGATGATTTATCCTTCACGATGCTAGACTCTTGTTCGGCTTGCCGAGATGATAATCCAAAGAAGTTGAGCTCGGCTCAATTAAGTGACGACGTGTCTAACGCAGGTCGGCAGCCTTGGAGCAACATCGCCGGACTGGTTTGACACCAGCATGATGATGAAGGCGACCTCAGGGGAGGCTTAAAAATTTACGTGCATGTGTTTAAGAACAACGCACAATACCCTAGAAGAGAATTCCTCTGAAAAGGTTGTCCAATGTCACGTTCATAAAGAAACATGAATTTGGGTTGGATCCGTATTCGCGTAGAAAACAGATCCAAAAATTGATACACTCATCGGAAGGTTCCCGGAGTTTGAATCGTCGGATCGAGCTGAAATTTGAAGGGGTGGTAGATATGGGAATTCCGCAGTAGGTGAACGGTTGGATCTTCCAAAGGACCTCCGAGCTAGGTTCTGGAGACCACGCCCTAAACTCGTCCAGATTCCCGTCCAGATTTGACAAGGCTCTGATATATCGTAGATTGTCGGAGATTCCTCCATCGAAACTCGACGAAGGGCAATTCCGCACAATTCCAGCAAAGGGATCATCAAAGCGATGCTCTAAGAGGTGATGGCAGCAGATATAAGTTTGCTGTTCGGAAAAACAGCACGGTCGCCCGAGGGCAATGTTGACGTTGAGCCCCCGAGCTCCATGGATGATTCCTCCATGATCTTGATAGAGATCTGAGTTGATGTTGATGAAGGCCCTCGTCTGAACATGACGATCAGAGATGGAGCATGGTCCTCGGTCGAGCCAAGGTGACCAGTCGAGCCGGCGACGATGATGCCGACACCGCAGTTGACCTACAGATGAGCCATCGATCCTTTTGCCGATCCCACAGCGGAACTCTCAATGAAAGCACCAATGTCGGTATCAAAACCAGTGGATCTTGGGTAGGGGGTCCCGAACTATGCGTTTAAGGCTGATGGTAACAGGGGGCAGGGGACATGATGTTTTACCCAGGTTCGGGCCCTCTTGATGGAGGTAAAACCCTACGTCATGCTTGATTAGTATTGCTGATATGGGTAGTACAAGAGTAGATCTACCACGAGATCAGAGAGGCTAAACCCTAGAAGCTAGCCAATGGTATGATTGTATGTATCTCATCTATCGACTAGCCTGGCCTCGGTTTATATAATACACCAGAGGCCTAGGATAACAAGAGTCCTAGCCGAATATGCCGGTGCGGAGAAGTCCTTGTCTTGATCGCCAAGTCTTGTGGAATATTCCTTGTATGCGGCAGCTGTCCATGGGGGTCCTCGGCCCAATCTAACAGATCGGGAGATGACGTGTTGAGTACCCCCTAGTCCAGGACACCGTCAACCGGTTAGGTCATATTGGTGTAAAGCGCATGAAGAAAATCCATGCTGATGGGCTTTTGGAATCACTTGATTATGAATTAGTTGATGCTTGCGAACCATGCCTCATGGGCAAGATGACTAAGACTCCGTTCTCCGGAACAATGGAGCGAGCAACAAATTTGTTGGAAATCATACATACCGATGTATGTGGTCCGATGAATATTGAGGCTCACGGCAGGTATCATTATTTTCTGATCTTCACAGATGATTTGAGCAGATATGAGTATATCTACTTGATGAAACACAAGTCTGAAACATTTGAAAAGTTCAAAGAATTTCAGAGTGAAGTGGAGAATCATCATTACAAAAATAAAAGTTTCTACGGTATGAGTGCAGAAGTAAAATATTTGAGTTCGAGTTTGGCCTTCAGTTAAAAAAACGTGAAATAGTTTCACTACTTACGCCACCTGGAACACTACAGTGTAATGGTGTGTCCAAACATCATAACCGTACTTTATTAGATATGGTGCGATCTATGGTGTCTCTTACCAATTTACCACTATCGTTTTGGGGTTATGCATTAGAGATAGCTACATTCACGTTAAATAGGGCACCATCTAAATCCGTTGAGACGACACCGTATGAACTATGGTTTGGCAAGAAACCTAAGCTGTCGTTTCTTAAAGTTTGAGGTTGCAATGCTTATGTGAAAAATTTTCAACCTGATAAGCTCAAACCCAAATCGGAGAAGTGCATCTTCATAGGATACCCAAAAGAAAATGTTGAGTACACCTTTTATCATAGATCCGAAGGCAAGATATTCATTGCTGGGAATGGATCCTTTCTAGAGAAGGAGTTTCTCTCGAAAGAAGTGAGTGGGAGGAAAGTAGAACTTGATGAGGTAACTATACCTGCTCCCTTATTGGAAAGTAGTTCATCACAGAAATATGTTCCTATGACTACTACACCAATTAGTGAGAAAGCTAATGATGATGATCATGTAACTTCAGATCAAGTTACTACCGAACCTCGTAGGTAAACCAGAGTGAGATCCGCACCAAAGTGGTATGGTAATCCTGTTCTGGAGGTCATGTTACTTGACCATGACGAGCCTACGAACTATGAGGAAGCGATGATGAGCCCAGATTCCGCGAAATGGCTTGAGGCCATGAAATCTGAGATGAGATCCATGTATGAGAACAAAGTATGGACTTTGATTGACTTGCCCATTGATCGGCGAGCCATTGAGATTAAATGGATCTTCAAGAGGAAGACGGACGCTGATAGTAGTATTACTATCTACAAAGCTAGAATTGTCGCAAAAGGTTTTCGACAAGTTCAAGGTGTTGACTACGATGAGAGTTTCTCACTCGTATCTATGCTTAAGTCTGTCCGAATCATGTTAGCAATTGCCACATTTTATGAAATCTGACAAATGGATAAACAAAACTACATTCCTTAATGGATTTATTAAAGAAGAGTTGTATATGATGCAACAAGAAAGTTTTGTCAATCCTAAAGGTGCTAACAAAATATGCAAGCTCCAGCGATCCATCTATGGACTGGTGCAAGCATCTCGGAGTTGGAATATATGCTTTGATAAGTTGATCAAAGCATATAGTTTTATACAGACTTGCGGTGAAGCCTGTATTTACAAGAAAGTGAGTGGGAGCACTACAGCATTTCTAATAAGTATATGTGATTGACATATTGTTGATCGGAGATAATGTAGAATTATTCTGCAAAGCATAAAGGAATGTTTAAAAGGAGTTTTTCAAAGAAATACCTCGATGAAGCTGCTTACATACTGAGCATCAAGATCTATAGAGATAGATCAAGACGCTTGATAATTTTTTCAATGAGTACATACCTTGACACGATTTTGAAGTAGTTCAAAATGGAACAGTCAAAAAGGAGTTCTTGCCTGTGTTACAAGGTGTGAAGTTGAGTAAGACTCAAAACCCGACCACGACAGAAGATAGAGAGAAAATGAAAGTCATTCCCTATGCCTCAACCATATGTTCTATAAAGTATGCCATGCTATGTACTAGACCTATTGTATACCCTTCCCTAAGTTTGGCAAGGGAGTACAATAGTGATCTAGGAGTAGATCACTGGACATTGGTCAAAATTATCCTTAGTGGAATAAGGATATGTTTCTCGATTATGGAGGTGACAAAAGGTTCGTCGTAAAAGGTTACAGCGATGCAAGTTTTGACACTGATCCAGATGACTCAAAGTCTCAATCTGGATACATATTGAAAGTGGGAGCAATTAGCTAGAGTAGCTTAGTGTAGAGCATTGTTGACATAGAAATTTGCAAAATACTTATGGATCTGAATGTGGCAGACCCGTTGACTAAACTTCTTTCACAAGCAAAACATGATCACACCTTAGTACTCTTTGAGCGTTAATCACATAGCGATGTGACCTAGATTATTGAATCTAGTAAACCCTTTGGGTGTTGGTCACATGACGATGTGAACTATGGGTGTTAATCACATAATGATGTGAACTATTGGCGATGTGAACTAGATTATTGACTCTAGTGCAAGTGGGAGACTGAAGGAAATATGCCCTAGAGGCAATAATAAAGTTATTATTTATTTTCTTATTTCATGATAAATGTTTATTATTCATGCTAGAATTGTATTAACCGGAAACATAATACATATGTGAATACATAGACATACACAGTGTCACTAGTATGCCTCTACTTGACTAGCTCGTTGAATCAAAGATGGTTAAGTTTCCTAGCCATAGACATGAGTTGTCATTTGATTAATGGGGTCACATCATTAGAGAATGATGTGATTGATTTGACCCATTCCGTTAGCATAGCACTTGATCATTTAGTTTGTTGCTATTGCTTTCTTCATGACTTGTACATGTTCCTATGACTATGAGATTATGCAACTCCCGTTTACCGGAGGAGCACTTTGTGTGCTACCAAACATCACAACATAACTGGGTGATTATAAAGGTGCTCTACAGGTGTCTCCAAAGGTACTTGTTGGGTTGGCGTATTTCGAGATTAGGATTTGTCACTCCGATTGTCGGAGAGGTATCTCTGGGCCCTCTCGGTAATGCACATCACTTAAAGCCTTGCAAGCATTGCAACTAATGAGTTAGTTGCGGGATGATGTATTATGGAACGAGTAAAGAGACTTGCCGGTAACGAGATTGAACTAGGTATTGAGATACCGACGATCGAATCTCGGGCAAGTAACATACCGATGACAAAGGGAACAACGTATGTTGTTATGCGGTTTGACCGATAAAGATCTTCGTAGAATATGTGGGAGCCAATATGAGCATCCAGGTTCCGCTATTGGTTATTGGCCAGAGACGTGTCTAGGTCATGTCTACATAGTTCTCGAACCCGTAGGGTCCGCACGCGTAAAGTTTCGGTGACGATTGTATTATGAGTTTATGTGATTTGATGTACCGAAGGTAGTTCGGAGTCCCAGATGAGACCGGGGACATGATGAGGAGTTTCGAAATGGTCGAGACATAAAGTTTGATATATTGGACGACTATATTCGGACATCGGAAAGGTTCCGAGTGATTCGGTTATTTTCGGGGGTACCGGGGAGTTATAGGAATACGAGGAAGAAGTAATGGGACTCATGGGCCAAGTGGTGGAAGAGAGGAGGCAGGGCGCGCGGCCCCCCTAGCCCAAACCGAATTGGACTAGGGGGCCGGCTCCCTTTCCTCCTTTTCCTCCCTCTCCTTCCTTCTCCTTCTCCTCCTTCCTTTCCTCCTCCTAGTAGGAGTAGGAAAGGGGAGTCCTACTCCTACTAGGAGGAATCCTCCTCCTGGCGCGCCCATAGAGGGCCGGCCGGCCTCCCCCCTTGCTCCTTTATATACGGGTGCAGGGGGCAGCTCTAGACACACAAGTTGATCTGTTGATCTCTTCCAGCCGTGTGCGGTGCCCCCCTCCACCATATTCCACCTCGGTCATATCGTAGCGGTGCTTAAGCGAAGCCCTGCATCGGTAGCAAGATCATCACAGTCATCACGCCCTCGTGTTGATGGAACTCTCCCGTGAAGCTCTGCTGGATCGGAGTTCGCGGGACGTCATCGAGCTGAACGTGTGCTAAACTCGGAGGTGCCGTGTGTTCGGTACTTGGATCGGTTGGATCGTGAAGATGTACGACTACATCAACCGCGTTGTGCTAACGCTTCCGCTTTCGGTCTACGAGGGTACGTAGACAATACTCTCCCCTCTTGTTGCTATGCATCACCATGATCTTGCGTGTGCGTAGGATTTTTTTTGAAATTACTACGTTCTCCAACAATTTGTTCTAACACACACATGCATGTATACCGATCGATCTCCCAACATATACCTACATCGACTTTAACTACCCCCCATCGATCGACGTACCTCACAAGTTATGTGTCTCCTTTCTCTTACAAAGGGCGATTGATCTTCCTATGTAGTTATGTCTGTTTACCACAGCCACATCGTCCCCCTCATCATTCGTGCATGCCTCCTGACCCGTCTCTCCCACGCACATGCACAGACAACAAGCAGCCATCTCCTCTCTTATTGATATTGTGGGTGTGCCCTCATTTGTCTAGCAAGCCTATCCCACCATTTGTTAGAAGCAACTCCACTACCACCCCCTCCAACACTCTAGCTCTGTCTCTCTCCCAACCTTATTCATCTCCTGCACATATGCATGGATGCCAATCAATCTCCCTTAATACATGAGGCAGATCGATCTCCTTAATACATGAGGTAGGCCTCTCTCCTCCTCCATACATATACCAGCCATTGTACCTCTATAGTTAATTGGGGGGACGTTGCTGCCAATGAAAGCATGGATCAATTTTAATTTAACACCTTCTCACAACTTTGTCTTCAGTTGTGATGTAATTATTAGCTCTGATCTGCTAATAATTGACATGCATTAGCAAGGAAGTTAGTTTTTTATTGTTTCCGAAAGAGCATCAATGGCAAGACACGCGGAACAAAAGCTGAAAGCTCACACCATTGTACAATCTCATGTCGCTGGAAAATTATTTGTATAGTACGTCAATTATGTAAACAAATGATGGAAGCTTGATAGCATTGCCAGAAGCCTCTTCATCATCCGGGTCCATGTGCCATGCACAAAATTATACTCCTTCGTTCCTAAATATTTGTCTTTTTACAAATTTCAAACGGGAATATTTTAGAGTGTAGATTCACTCATTTTGCTTCGTATGTGTACTCCCTCCGTTCTAAATATTCTATTCGTCTTAACAGAGATTTCAACAAGTGACTACATACGGAGCAAAATGAGTGAATCTACACTCTAAAATATGTCTATATACATCAGTATGTGCCAGTCCATTTTAAATCTCTAAAAAGACAAATATTTGAGTAATCACTCATTGAAATCTCTAGAAAGACAAATACTCCGGAGTATATTTAAGAACCGAGGGGGTAGTGCACAACTGCATGGGAGACTCAGCCCGGTCATTGCGCCGCATTAATAGTGAGTAATGAGCAGTCAAATCTTAAGCCCCACCTTTCCCACTGTAAGTTGCTCTGAAGAAGCAACCATCAATACACTCTTCTTTGAATCCACTCATACTACTCCATCCGTCACTGTTTATACAGCGCGCTTCAGAAAAAAGAAAAAAAATCTGTGGGACCAAGGCGACTAGCGATCGGCCTGAAAAATAGCATTGGTAGTTATAGCACGGCGTCTATTACTAGAGGGAATAATGCGTACACACATGCATGTAGTGCTTCCACCCTGGGTACACACATGCATGCACTCCGTAGTAGTACAGTACATGTAGAAAAGCAAGACACCATCGCCATAATCACCCACGTCTACGCGCAAATCGTCCACAAGGACTACTACATGCAAGAGGAGGACGATAGGACGCTGGCCTTCTTGGAGCGCAGGACAACCTTGGACGGCACTGTTCAGAAGCACGTTGAGCTCGCCGCCAACGCCGCTGCTCCTCATACGTCGGTTGGTGACCCGGCGCACTAGGGCGTGAGGATGTCGTTGAATGTTGATGGATCCGTATGTATTTTTATATTTCCGTCAAATCCACGTAGTAGTATATGATACTACAGTAATTATCTTACCTTTCGCATCAACTTCATAATTTTCGTACTACTCCATGCATGAACGGCGCCAGAACCAAACTTCTCATTACTTTAGGCAAACTCGTTATTTTCTATCTATCGGTCGCGCCATGGAGCAGAACCAAATTTTACAAGTTACGAGTTCAAAAGGAAAAGCCTGCCGTGTTCGCGTCTCACCCCCACACGGTTGGTCCGGCACGCTGCTCAAGCGGGAATGCGTGCGGTGTTGCATTTTCACTTACAACTGGGATCGTAGTTGAGCAAACCGACTATCGGCAAACCCCCACCCCGCCCACCGCGCGATGGCTGAGAAAATAGGAGGGAGAAGAGATGGTTGTAGCATGGACTCCAAGAAAATTGGTGTCGGATGGGACTCGTGTGGGTGGCGTGTGCCGTACTGCTAGACGTGAATGCTAGTTATGGCCCATGCCACCCCACTATATCGAGCCTATATCGAGGTACATAGAACAAATTTCCTGCAGTCCGTGCTCAGCCCTCCTCTATCTCTCTTCTCAGCCAGCCAGCGGACGCGCGGAGCCCATCGTCTGTTTGCTCACATGCGGCCCCACATGTCAGTGAAAACGTAAGAGGACCCACTGAACCTGCACATCTTTCACATCGACGTGCTGGTGATGAAAAACAAACCCAATAAAGATCTTCGGTGGCCGCTTTTGGAGTTACTCAAGAGTAGTAAGATTCTATTTATAGTTTAACCCAAGATGCACATCTCGTGGCTTGAACTACCACTCTATTTTCTTTCATGACACGACCTGGATGCTGGATGTCCCATGTGTCAGCAAAAGGAGGAAGAACCCGACCAAATCTTCGGTTCTGCTCTCGGATTAGACTAGTTGTGCTAACTTAAAATTTTTATTGTGTACTCCCTCCGTTCCAAAATACTTGACTTCCATTTGTCCAAAAATGGATGTACCTATATACTAAGACATGTCTAGATACATATATATATATTTTGACAAATAGAAGGCATGTATTGTGCAACGGAGGGAGTAGAATGGATGAAAGTTTTTGTATTGGGAAGAAGAGTACAACCATATATTGATAGAGCTCAATTTAGTAGATGTTCTATCACTTTTAGCTAGCACAGACGCAGGATCGAGCCTCCGCAGATCAACAATGAATGCATCGAGAAGGCACTAATCCAACTTAAAGGAGTAGTAAAATGTATTCTTGTGGTTCTTGTTTTCTTTGGTCTTGCTTTTCTAGTCAAAATTATCGTTGGAGTTCATGCAAAACGGAGGTGCATTTGGGGTCGTGCGTTGGAGTTGGCCTTACAAGTGGGACCGCAGTTAAGGAAACCGACTATCGGCAAACCCCCACCTCGCCCGCCGCGTGATGGCTGAAGTTAGAGAAACGACGAGGTTGAAGAGATTGCTCTAGCACGGACTCCAAGAAATAATATGGTGTCAGATGGATGTCGTGGTGGTGGCGTGTGCCGTACTCCTAGACGTGAATGCTTGTTCTGGCCCATGCCACCCTACTACTCCTACTACTTACTCCTACTACTATATAGAATACTAGTATCGAGGATTCGAGGTGCTGGTTACGTACAACGAACACATTAACATATGGCTACAGTAAAAACACCCTCCCGACGCGCGAAGCATGTGAAGCTAGTAAAAATAGTGTACTACTATTGTTGATTGGCCTCATCCGATGACCTGTTGCAATGCATGTACAATTATGTATTCGGAAAATATTTTTTTGCCTCGTCGCACCACTCACTCAGAGAAGCGACTCGAAAGCCATTCATAAATTTAGTAAGTTTATCACAGGCATATCATTTTATTACATACAACAGGTCATCAACCCACATCGACAATAAGGATACATTATAAATACTAAAGTTTTCACCACACAATAAATAACAAGCCATGAAATGAACTTCAACTCAACCATTCCGCGGCGTTGGAAACGCTTGCTTTGAATCACAAGTGATTCTCTGGGACGGGCCATCCGTTGTCGATCTGGAGACCAATGCAGGACTGATCATCCAGGCTGAAGCGGCCTACTATATCAGTACCAGGGTAGGGAACCACCCAAATGTCCGAGGTATAGACACAGTTGCTTCTCATAAATGTGTCAACGGCAGTTGGATCGCCTTTCACCATCATCGGATAGTTTTGTCCAAGGAAGAGCGAGTTTTCTCCAAGACTATCAATTCTGTGCCAGGGAGAAGGAGTTGGTGCTAGCACACTAGTATCCATCCTGAATACCATGCAATGGGTGTTGGAATAGGTCCAGAGAGTGCCACCATGGGAGACACCTGCTTCCTTAGCAGTAACATCATCAGTGGGTTGTATACACACAAGAAGAGGTGATCCATTGGAATTAGTTGCCAGGCGCCACAGAGTATATGGGCGCTGCTCGTGATCATCACCATCGGCATCTCCCCCTTGGTTATAAAATTTTTCAAGTATAGGTGGTGGGATGTTCATAGGACCTCGGAAACACAAGAAGAAGGTTAATTAGTAAAGGGAAACTTGCTAACCCGCATGCATGTGGATGAAACAATTATAATTACGGTGGAATACGATCATACCGAAACTACTAGGATGCCATGCAAAAATAGTGCCACGAGTGGTGGCAGCAAACACAAGGCCCTCGTATTGAATTGCATCACAGTACTCATCTGTGTACAAAAACTGATTTTTGAGCAATATCCATCGAGTCGAACCACGAAGGACGGCAACAAGCTTGTCGAAGATAGCAACAACTTGATAGTTTTTGTAATTCCAAGAGCGGTTGGGAACTCGACAAATTGCTATCTTCCATAGAAGACAGTCACCATGATCGTATTTGAACGTGCGTACATTACTGGTGTGCTCAACCTCTGGGTAGCATGCTGAGATTTTTGGAAGTGGAACCCGGTGACGAGTGTACACATTCACAAGTTCCCACTCGCAGTTGGACCCAATGTAAACAACCCAATCTCCATTTGCGCTCGCCCAAGCCTTGCCCTCAAGCGATGGCATCTTAACATCATACGTATCATTATCAAGCGGCATCAACTTGCACAGGGCGAGGCCTCCGTCGTGCCGGTGCCAGTCATCAAGGTCACGGCGAAGAAGATAGGGGAAATCAAACCGCTCCTTGACTCTTGGGTTCCTTGCAATGATGTTATTAGTTGAGTCGAGAATGGGCTTGAACAAACCTGCCATGCTAGTCGAGGTGATGACGTCGCACCGATCAATGAGTTCCTCCACCACGTCATCTTTCAGATCGGGGCAAGAATAACGGGGTCATTTTCGGCCTGTTCCCTCCATGGAGAAGACGATCGAACAATGGCAGAAGAAAGGGTGAAGGGTTGAAGGAAAATGGAGGAGGGAGAGGAAGAGCGTGCGACAGCAGTTCCAAATCGAGAGGGAAAGGCGAAGAGTCTGTGGACGGTTGCGAGTTTGCCATGGTTCACGAAGAGGCGCCCCGGCCTACACGTCCGTTCGGAAATACTCCTACTACTCGTTGTCGTCTCACTAATATGTTGGAACGGGACCACATGTCAACGAAACATGGTGTGTAATTTCTCGTGCAAAATGCGATCTGGCCGCGTTGGCCCGAGGTGCCGCATTAGTTATCCACCTTTATTTTTTTAATGGCGTGCTGATCAGTTTTGAAGCACGACTAACTGGTACTGTACGCAGAGAAAATGCGTTGTATTTGTTCTCCATGGTTTAGAGGCTGACTTGTGGGCCTAGCAAGTTGACGCGTACACAATCAGGAGATGATTGTACGTGGAGAGGATGATAGCAGGGACCCGCCAAGGTCATGGCAGTACGCAAGCAAGTGCCTCCTTATTTCAAGCCAATAAAAAAATGGCTCCTCCTAGTGGATTTCTGACATCTGGGTCCCATGCCATTGTCAACGTAGTCAATAAACGAGAGAATTGCACAACGAGCGGCTGATACCAGGGACCCAGCAGCTCGCCTAGTTATTTTTGTTTTGGGTTAATTTGATAAGTGCCACTCCAAATCTGGTGTATCCGAGAAATGCCACTGCAATTTCCAAACTTTGAAAAATGCCTTTTCATGCCATTTCTAGTGGCATTTTTCGAAGTCTGGAGTGGGTTTTTCAAAGTTTGCAAACTACAGTGGCATTTTTCAAAGTTTGCAAAAATTGAAGTGGCATTTTTCAAAGTTTGGAAATTGTAGTGGCATTTTTATGAATCGCCATAATTGGAGGGGCATTTATCTAATTTGTTTTTGAGACGGAAGCAGGGTGTCAACTGGGCTATGCGGGACACTCTGGCCTGTCTAGACAGCCTTTTCTTTTATGTTTACCACAGACCAGCCCAGTAGTTTTTTTATTTCTGAAAATGGCTAGCCCAGTTCTTTTTTGATTTGTCAAGTAAGTCGCTTTATCAGGCCTGTTGGGCTGCAAATCTTTCAAGACGAGGAGAGCTTCATTCGGCTGGCCGGGAAAATGGCCTATCAGTAATGAGAAATCGGTCATACATTTTTAAAACACATCAAACCGGCAATTATTGTCAAATATCTTTTTTCATTTCGAGATTTTAAATTGCATTGTTTTTTATGCGTGGACAATTTATTGGATTTTATATTGATATACATTTATTTTTAAAATCAGTCTGAATGTGACTCGAAATTTCGGGATTAAAAACAGTTCAAAGCGCATCGACATATGCAAAATTTCGTATAATTTTTTAACCGTGGCCACGATATGGGCTATAATGCTAACATAAAGAATATGGGCTCCAAAAAAACCCATAAGAATTAGCAAATGGGCTGTAAATTATTTGAAATAGTGGCAGATGGGTTGTATGCTGTTTTCCACAGATTTGAGGCTTTCCACAGATGGCCTGTATACTGTTGGATGTCCATCCAACGGCCGTCGTGCTTCTTCAATCTCTGCTCTTCCTGCTCCATCCGCTCAAACAAGTGCCGGCAGGACTACCTGCTCCCTCCTCCCCGCGGCCGGCTGTGCTGCCGCGCAGGCCTCACCGCCCCACTGTACTCCCATCGCTGGCCTAGCCATCCCTCTACTCACCCACACCTGCTGTTATTCTCCGGCGACGGCAGATGAACCAGTAAACCCTCATACAGTCATACTCCCCTCCGCGTGGGAAACAAAAACAATGGACGAGTCTTCCCTGCCTCCGTGTCGTTCCCTTCTTAGGCCTCGCCGTCGTCCACTGCCCTGGTGCTCTCGGCGTGGCGTGGTCAGCGTGGTCAACGACCGACATGCATCTGAAGTGGACTGTACGTGGAGAGGCTGACAGCTGGGTCCACAGCCACACGCAAGGAAATGCCTCCTTATTACGCGCAAAATAATGATTTCCTCCACCTGACATCTGGGACCCACCGAAAAGGCCTCTGTATTTCACGAAAAAAACATTACCGCCACTGACAGCTCGGACCCACCAGCTATATCTTCGCACACAAGGAAGTGCCTCCTTATTACGCACAAAAAAATGAATACTCCCCCTGCTAGCTGGGACCCAGTATAGTGGGCCTACTAAGTTGACGGGGACGAAGGGCTTTGTCAACTTAGTCAATATGCACGATTCTAGCTCGACTGACCGTACGATGTCCATCCAACGGCCTTAGTGCTTCTTCAACCTATGGTCTTCTTGCTCTAGCCGCCCAAAGCAACGTCGGTCGTGTCGCCTGCTCCTGCCTCCCGTGGCCGGCTGTGCTGCCACGGAGGCCTCACCGCCCCCATACTACTCCCAGCGCTGGCTAGGCCATCCCTCCACTCCAATCACCCACACCCCCTGTTATTCTACGGCGACGGCAGCGCAGCCGAACCAGTGAACCCTCGTACTCCTCTCCGCATGGGCATCCACTGCCGCGTCTTCCCCGGCTCTGCGTCGTCCCCTTCCTAGGCCTCGCCTTCATCCATCGCTGTGGTGCTGTCGGCGCGGCGTGGTCAATGTGGTCAACGACCGAATTCCATCGGAAGAATACAGTACGTGGAGAGGCTGACAGTTGGGTCCACGGCAGCCGCAAGGAAGTGCCTCCTTATTACGAGGAAAATAATTATTCCTGCACCTGACAGCAAGGACCCACCGGACGCCGACCAGTATATCGTGAAAAAAACGTTTGACCCTGACTGCTAGGACCCACCCAACGGGCCACCGTATTTCACGAAAAAAACGTTCCCCCTGCTGTCAGCTCGGACCCACCGGAAGTGCCTCCTTATTACGCACAAAAAAATGAATACCCCCCTGCTAGCTGGGACCCACCTTGGTGGGAGGCTGACTTGTGGGCCTACTAAGTTGACGGGGATGGAGGGCTTTGTCAACTTAGTCAATATGCACGATTCTAGCTCCAATGACCATACGATGTCCATCCAATGACCGTAGTGCTTCTTCAACCTCTGGTCTTCTTGCTCCAGCCGCCCAAACCAGCGCCGGTCGTGCCTCGTGCTCCTGCCTCCCGTGGCCGGCTGCGATGTGGCGGAGGCCTCAGCGCCCCCTACTACTCCCACCGCTGGCCAGGCCATCCCTCTACTCACCCACACCCCCTGTTATTCTGCGGCGACGATAGCCTCACACCGCAGCGAACTAGTGAACCCTCGTACTCTTCTACGCGTGGGCATCCACTGCCGCATCTCCCCCGGCTCCACGTCGTCCCCTTCCTAGGCCTCGCCGTCATCCACCACCCTAGTGCTCTCGACGCGGCGTGGTCAACATGGTCAAGGAATGGCTTCCATCGGAAGAATACTATACGTGGAGAGGCTGATAGCTGGGTCCATGACTACAGCAAGGAAGTGCCTCCTTATTACGTGCAAAATAATTATTCATCCACCTGACAGCAGGGGCCCACCGGACGGGCCACCGTATTTCATGAAAAAAACGTTTGCCCCTGACTGCTGGGACCCACCAGCTACATCTTCGCACGCAAGGAAGTGCCTGACAGTCGGGTCCCACCTGGTCGAAGCGTATGTAGCGTTGTCATTCTGGTCGCGAACGTGTACGTACATACTGGTCAATGTAGAGGCGCACACGGGTCGTAGTAGAGGCGCGCACGTGTCGTAGTAGAGGCGCGCACGTAGCATGTACACGTATGTACAACGGCCAGGGTGCAAGAAAGAAAATACGGCCACGTATGTGTACATACGGGCGGGGTCTCGAACGCCTACTCACGCATACGTACGGCTAGGGCTCGTGTACATGGCTGGGTCGAAACAGAGAAATAGCGTCGTCGTGGTGTCCATGGGGAGGCAACAAAATGCGTCGTGTTCATGGGGAGGCAATGGAACGCGTGGGAGCCAACCGGCTGGGTCGGAACGGAATGCGTGGTTGTGTTCATCGGGAGGGCTTGGACGGAACAGGCGATGGAAACGAGGCCTGACGTACCGCAAAATGGAGGAAACAGCCTTGTGTTCGTCGACCACGTTCGAAACGGGATCCTGTTCATCAGGAGGGGCCTGGCATACCGCAAAATGGAGGAAACGGACCTCCTACGATCGAAACGGGGGTCCTGTTGATCGGGAGGGGTGTGGCGTACCGGGACGAAACGGACTTGTGTTGGAGCGCTACGGTCGAAACGGGGGTCCTGTTCATCAGGAGGGGTGTGGCGTACCGCAAAACAGGACTCCATGGGATAATGTTCATCTCCACCGTCGACCCCCTCCAGCCTCCACGAGCTATTGTTCATCCACCGTCGACCTCCTCCAGCCTCCACCTGCGACTGTTCATCCATGGGCTCCTGTTCATCTAGCCTCCACCGCGCGCTACTCCACCAGCTACTGTTCAACCAGCCCTCTCCACGGGCTCATGTTCAACCACCCCTCCACAGGCTACTGTTCATCCCGCCCTCCACCATCTACTGTTCATCCAGCCCTCCACGGGGTGGTCCTGTTCATCCAGCCCTCCACGGGGTCCTGTTCATCCAGCCCCAACTGGCTCGATCGGGGTCCTGTTCATCTAGAGGCAACACCACGAGGTCCTGTTCATCCACCCCACCGGGAACTGTTCATCCACCCCCCCGGAACGCTCACTGTTCATCCAGAGGCAGCATCGATCGGCTTCAGTTAGCAGCAGTAGCGAAGGAATCGCTCGATCAGGTTGAGTTAACAGCCATCGATCGATCGCTCGGGTTCAATAACGCGTAGCCTGCAGTGCAATCGCTCGGGTTCAGTTAGAACCCAACGCCTCGCTCGGGTTCAGTTAGAGCCAATGCCTCGCACACACACGCGTACGTGTACGAGAGAAGCGTGCATCGCTCAGCCCCGGACCTCCCACCGTAATCGGTAACTCCCCGAAATTTTCCTCCCCCTCGCTTCTACCATGGTTTTTTCCGTCATGGACGGCCCAAAGAATGTCATGCAGCTGCGTCTCCGGCCTGCCCAGGACAAAAAGCCCATTTTCTGTCATGATTTTTTGTCATAGAAGTAGGAGCCCACCACATCTATGATGATACCGGGTTTTGTCACAATTATCGTCATAGAAGTGTCATATGTATGACAGAAAAAAATTCCGTTCGGCCCAAAATGTCACGGATGTGTCTTTTCTTGTAGTGCGTAGACGTCCATGTGCGCACGCTTGCGCTCCCTCTTGGGGATGTGGGTAGCATATATTATGTCCATCGTTTTGACCTGGGGGGGACTTCTTCTGCCCTCCTGTGTTCGGTGGCCGGGACTCCTCGTCGTCGTCTTCGCTTTGCGACCCCTTCTCCTTGCTTTCAGCATTTAACTTGCCGGCCTGTTTAAAAAACCAACAATCCCTGTTTGTATGATTGGGTGGTTTGTCTGGGGTGCCGTGAATCTGGCACGGACAATCAAGTATGTGGTCCAAACTAGATGAGCCCGAATTGTTCTTTTTGAACGGCTTCTTCCGCTGACCGGACTTAGAGCCACTGATTCCGGCATTGACCGCCATATCATCGGTGTTGTCATTGTTGTTTCAATGCTTGTATCTATTGCGTTGTGACTTGTCGTTGCTATTTTTGGCTTCCGGGGGGCCGGCGTCGCTTGCATTGTTTTTGCTACAGGCTAGCCAACTATCCTCGCCCACACAAAAGCGGGTCATGAGTGTCGTGAGGGCTGCCATGGACTTTGGCTTCTCTTGGTTGAGGTGGAGGGCGAGCCATTCGTCGCGGATGCTGTGTTTAAAGGCCGCTAGGGCTTCAGCATCTGGACAGTCAACAATCTGGTTATTTTTAGTTAAGAACCTAGTCCAGAATTTCCTGGCAGACTCTCCGGGCGGTTGAACTATATGTCTTAAGTCATCTGCGTCCAGAGGTCGAACATATGTGCCTTGGAAGTTGTCAAGGAAGGCTTATTCCAAGTCCTCCCAGCTCCCGATGGAATTTTTGGGCAGGCTGTTTAGCCAGTGTCGGGCTGGCCCTTTGAGTTTTAGGGGGAGGTATTTAATGGAGTGAAGGTCATCACCGCGGCCCATATGAATATGGAGAATGAAGTCTTTGATCCATACCGCGGGGTTTGTGGTTCCATCGTATGATTCTATATTTACGGGTTTGAACCCTTCTGGGAACTCATGTTCCATGACTTCATCAGTGAAGCAAAGAGGGTGTGCGACACCTCTATATCGGTCTCCATCGTGACATAGCTCTGATGGAGTCCGTCTACGGCTTTTGGCCTACGCATGACTAGGTCTGTCACGTCCGAATAGATGGCCGCCGTCACGTGTCGAGGCATGTCCTCGTGATCCGTAGATCGATCTGGTATGTCCTGCTCTATTGTTCAGGTCCTGCCTAAGGTCATATGTATGACCGCAAGCTATTATACCTCTGCCTTCGCGATGAGGCGGGGCGGGCTGGTGTTCGGCTTGAGTTGTCGTTTTATCCCGACCACGTGGTGGTCGGTCAGCCGCATTGCGCGACGGGGGTATGTGCTCCGGCGCCTCGTCGTCGAACTGAGGTAGCAATTTGCGCTTCGGGTAGCTTTTGGCTGGGCGTTTAAGGCCGTATTCTTCGGCTGCTAGGACATCGGTCCATTTATCGTTGAGCAGATCTTGGTCAGCTTGAAGCTGTTGCTGCTTCTTTTTTAGGCTCCTTGCAGTGGCGATTAGCTAGCGCTTGAAGCGCTCCTGCTCAAGAGGTTACTCAGGCACGATAAAATCCTTAGTGCTGAGGCTCACCTCGTCCTAGGAGAGCGGAAGATAATTACTGTCCTCCGAGTATTCGTGTGTGGCCTGTTTACCAGGGCTAACTTGCACATCTTCCCATTCATCCTGTTCGGCAGTTGCATCAATGGGGTCTTCGTTGTCTTCCGCGCCTTTCGGAGTGTTATCTTCTCCTGTGCCGGTGTTGCTGTCTTTGCTGCGGCGTGACTTGGAGCGGCGCCACTGACGCCGGTGCTTTGATTGTATCTCGAGAGGTTTATCCTCAACTGGATCTTCTTTGTCATCGCTGCTATTATCTTTTGGTGCATCCACCATGTATACATCATACGAGCAAGTGGCCGTCCAGTGTCCGATAAATGGCGGGTTCTGGGACTTCATACGAGCAAGTGGTTGTCCAGCGTCCGGTAAATGGTGGGTTCTGGGCCTCTTCCTCTCCGGCATCGTCGTCCATACCGTCGATGTCGTCGGAGCCGTAATCGAGCATGTCAGTTAAGTCTTCAACAGTGGCTATGAAGTGGGCGGTGGGTGGGAAGCAAAATTCTCCGTCATCAGCCTCCGGTTCGAGCCGGATACAATTCGGCTATGAGCCCCCCGCTAAACATAGTGCTCTTAACAAGCTTAGCATGTCGCCTAAAGGCTAGTGTCGGAAGATGTCCGCAGAGCTGAATTCGACGATCGATGACCGATCAAGCTCAACGTACGCGGACGCGCAAGGTTCGGAACCTGTAGTCAGAGACAAGTCCGTGGTTCCGGTGACATAGATGTCACTTAAAGTTAAGTCTGTGTGCGGCTCCAACGCCGCTGAGTCTTCGGCTTCCGCGATGGGGTTGAGCTTCCCGTCTTCGGATGGCGCGAGCTGCCCCGGATCTAGAGCCCGAGCAGCTACAGGTGCTATCTCCTGCGTATGGACCGATGACAGATTGGCATCATGTTCATCGTGGTGGCAGGGAGTGGCTGCCGTGGTCTCAAATCCGTTGAAGATCAAGTCTCCACGGATATCCACGACGTAGTTCAAGCTTCCAAATCTGACCTGGTGGCCAGGGGTATAGCTTTTGATTTGCTCCAGATGGCCAAGCGAGTTGGCCCGCAATGCGAAGCCGCCGAAAACGAAGATCTGTCCAGGGAGGAAGACTTCCCTTGGACAGTGTCGTTGTAGATGATTGAAGGAGCCATCAAACCTTTTGACAACTACACAGTGGAACTCTCAATGAAATCACCAATGTCGGTGTCAAAACCGATGGATCTCGGGTAGGGGGTCCCGAACTGTGCATCTAAGGTCGATGGTAACAGGGGACAGGGGACACAATGTTTACCCAGGTTCGGGCCCTCTCTATGGAGGTAATACCCTACTTCCTGCTTGATTGATCTTGATGAATATGAGTGTTACAAGAGTTGATCTACCACGAGATCGTAATGTCTAAACCCTAAGAGTCTGGCCTGTCTGACTATGATTATGAGGATGTGTCTACGGACCTAGCCCTCTGGTTTATATAGACACATGAGGGATCTAGGGTTACATAAGGTCGGTTATAGAGAAAGTAATCTTCATATTTGATCGCCAGGCTTGCCTTCCACATCAAGGAGAGTCCCATCCGGACACGGGAGAGAGTATTCGGTCTTGTATCTTCTCAGCCCATTAGTCCGGGACATGTCCAACAGGCCGGACACCTGAGGACCCCTTAGTCCAGGACTCCCTCAGTCACTCCCTCGTGCCACACGAGGTCTTTAGGATAGGCATAATGAGCTCAGCTCCCCAGGTCAGAAACGGGGCGATGCCACTGCCAACGACAGGGAGAGCACCCGGGGCACCCAGCGCTGCCCACCTGTCGTCCACATGACCCAGATGGAGAGCCACCACCATCGACATGGTTCCCGCAGGAGAGCCAACCATGCGGACCACCATCTGGAGCCGCCGCTCCAGCATCCATGTCCAAGCCACCACCATCCATCTAGATCACGATGCACCAACCTCGGAAGGTGGAAAGAAAAGGGTCTCCTTTCATTCCTAGCCCGGCATCAGTCACGACACCTGGGTTGAAGCCCCCATAGTAGGGGGCCTCCATGCCTGTGTCCTCAGCCAGTCCCGGTGGACCAGGAGGCGACATGATCCCATGACTACCGACGGCCGCCACCGAGCCCGCTCGCGCGACGCCTGAACCATGGTCATCGCTCCGATCTGACTAACAGAATAGGGGAGACCTGACTGAAGAAAATATGCCCTAGAGGCAATAATAAAGTTGTTATTTATATTTCCTTATATCATGATAAATGTTTATTATTCATGCTAGAATTTTATTAACCAGAAACTTAGTACATGTGTGAATACATAGACAATACAAAATGTCCCTAGTATGCCTCTACTTGACTAGCTTGTTAATCAAAGATGGTTAAAGTTTCCTAACCATAGACATGTTTTGTCATTTTATGAACGATATCATAATATTAGGAGAATGATGTGATGGACAAGACCCATCCGTTAGCTTAGCATGTTGATCGTTCAGTTTTATTGCTATTGCTTTCTTCATGACTTATACATATTCCTTTGACCATGAGATTATGCAACTCCCGATTACCGGAGGAACACCTTGTGTGCTATCAAACGTCGCAACATAATTGGGTGATTATAAAGATGCTCTATAGGTGTCTCTGAAGGTGTTTGTTGGGTTGGAATAGATCGAGATTAGGATTTGTCACTCCGAGTATCGGAGAGGTATCTCTAAGCCCTCTCGGTAATGCACATCATAATAAGCCTTGCAAGCAATGTGACTAATGAGTTAGTTGAGGGATGATGCATTACAGAATGAGTAAAGAGACTTGCCGGTAACGAGATTGGACTAGGTATGAAGATACTGACGATCGAATCTCAGACAAGTAACATGCCAATGACAAAGGGAATAATGTATGTTGTTATGCAGTTTGACCCATAAAGATCTTCGTAGAATATGTAGGAGAGAATATGAGCATCCAGGTTCCGCTATTGGTTATTGACCAGAGATGTGTCTCAGTCATGTCTACATAGTTCTCGAACCCGTAGGGTCCGCACGCTTAACGTTCGATGACGATTTGTATTATGAGTTATGTGATTTGATGACTGAAGATTGTTTTGAGTCCCGGAATCAATCACGGACATGACGAGGAGTCTCAAAATGATCGAGAGGTAAATATTGATATATTGGACGAAGGTATTCGGACAACAGAATTGTTTCGGGACGTTTCAGATATTTATCGGGGAACCGAGGGGTTACCGGAACCCCCCGGGGAAGTTATGGGCCATAAAGGAGGAGAGGGAAAGCCACAAGGTGCCCCCCCAAGGACAGTCCGAATTGGACTAGGGGAGGGGGTGCGGCCCCCCTTCCTTCCCCTCTCCCTCTCCTTCCCTCCTTCCCCCCTCTTGGATTAGGAAAGGGGGGTGGCGATTCCTACTAGGTTTAGAGTTCTAGTAGGACTCCCCCCTAGCGCGCCTCCTCCCTGGCCGTCGGCCTCCTCCTCCCTCCTTTATATACGAGGGCAGGGGGCACCCCAAAACACAACAGACAATCTCTTAGCCATGTGCGGTGCCCCCTCCATAGTTCAACACCTCAGTCATGTCGTCGTAGTGATTAGGTGAAGCTCTTCGCCGGTAATTTCATCATCACTGTCACCACGCCATCGTGCTGACGGAACTCTACCTCGTCCTCAACTGGATCAAGAGCTCGAGGGACGTCATCGTGCTGAATGTGTGCTGAACACGGAGGTGCTGTAGATTTGGTACTTGGATCGGTTGGATCGTGAAGACGTTCGACTATATCAACCGCGTTACTAAACACTTCCGCTTTCGGTCTACGAGGGTACATAGACACACTCTCCCCTCTCGTTGCTATGCATCTCGTAGATAGATATTGCATGATCGTAGGAACTTTTTTGAAATACTGTGTTCCCCAACAGTGGCCTCCGAGCCAGGTCTATACGTAGATGATATATGCACGAGTAGCACACAATGAGTTGTGGGCGATAATAGTCATACTGCTTACCACCAACGTCTTACTTTGATTCGGCGGTATTGTTGGATGAAGCGGCCCGGACCGACATTACATGACCGTGTTTATGAGACTGGTTCTACCGTTGTGCTTCACACGCAGGTGGCTGGCGGGTGTCTGTTTCTTCAACTTTAGTTGAATCAAGTTTGACTATGGCCGGTCCTTGTTGAAGGTTAAAACAGCACACTTGACGAAAAATCGTTGTGGTTTTGATGCGTAGGTAAGATCGGTTCTTGCTAGAAGCCCGTAGCAGCAACTTAAAACTTGCAACAACAAAGTAGAGGACGTCTAACTTGTTTTTGCAGGGCATGTTGTGATACGATATGGTCAAGACGTGATGAGATATAAATTGTTGTATGAGATGATCATGTTTTGTTAAAGTTATCGGCAACTGGCAGGAGCCTTATGGTTGTCTCTAATACGTCTCCAATGTATCTACTTTTCCAAACACTTTTGACCTTGTTTTGGACTCTAACTTGCATGATTTGAATGGAACTAACCCGGACTGACGCTGTTTTTGGCAGAATTGCCATGGTGTTATTTTTGTGCAGAAATAATTTCTCGGAATGACCTGAAAATTTACGGAGACACGTTTTGGAATTTATAAAAAATATTGGTGAAAGAATCAGCATAAGGGGGCCCACACCCTATCCACGAGAGTGCAGGGCGCCCCCCCTGGGGCGCGCCCCCTGCCTCGTGGGCCCCCTGAGGCTCCACCGACGTCAACTCAAACTCTGTATATTCACGTTCGGGGAGAAAAATCAGACAAAAGGATTCATCGCGTTTTACAATACGGAGTCGCCGCCAAGCCCTAATCTCTCTCGGGAGGGCTGATCTGGAGTCCGTTCGGGGCTCCGGAGAGGGGAATCCGCCGCCATCGTCATCACCAACCTTCCTCCATCACCAATTTCATGATGCTCACCACCGTGCGTGAGTAATTCCATCGTAGGCTTGCTGGACGGTGATGGGTTGGATGAGATTTACCATGTAATCGAGTGAATTTTGTTAGGGTTTGATCCCTAGTATCCATTATGTTCTAAGATTGATGTTGCTATGACTTTGCTATGCTTAATGCTTGTCACTAGAGCCCGAGTGCCATGATTTCAGATCTGAACCTATTATGTTTTCATGAATATATGTGAGTTCTTGATCCTATTTGCATGTCAATAGTCACCTACTATGTGTTATGATCCGGTAACCCCAAAGTGACAATAATCGGGACCACTCCCGGTGATGATCGTAGTTTGAGGAGTTCATGTATTCATGATACGTCCATTTTGCATCATGTTTTTATATGGATAATTATCGCATTATGGGCTGTTATTACACATTATGTCACAATACTTATGCCTATTCTCTCTTCTTTTACAAGGTTTACATGAAGAGGGGGGATGCCGGCAGCTGAAATTCTGGGCTGGAAAAGGAGAAAATATTAGAGACCTATTCTGCACATCTCCAAAAGTCCTGAAAATCCGCGAGAATTATTTTCAGAATATATAAATAATACTGAGCGGAGAAAGTACCAGAGGGGGCCACCCACCATCCACGAGGGTGGAGGGCGCGCCCCCTGCCTCGTGGGCCCCCTGGTGGCCCTCTGATGCCCATCTTTGGCTATATGGAGTCTTTCATCGAGGAAAAAATCATAAGCAAGCTCACGGGACAAAACTCCGCCACCACGAGGCAAAACCTTGGCGGAACCAATCTAGGGCTTTGGCGGAGCTGTTCTGCCGGGGAAACTTCCCTCCGGGAGGGGGAAATCATCACCATCGTCATCAGCAATGATCCTCTCATCGGAAGGGGGTCAATCTCCATCAACATCTTCACTAGCACCATCTCATCTCAAACCCTAGTTCATCTCTTGTATCCAATATTTGTATCCAAACCTCAGATTGGTACATGTGGGTTGCTAGTAGTGTTGATTACTCCTTGTAGTTGATGCTAGTTGGTTTACTTGGTGGAAGATCATACGTTCAGATCCATTATGCATATTAATACCCCTCTGATTATGAACATGAATATGCTTTGTGAGTAGTTACATTTGTTCCTGAGGACATGGGAGAAGTCTTGCTATAAGTAGTCATGTGAATTTGGTATTCGTTCGATATTTTGATGAGATGTATGTTGTCATCCCTCTAGTGGTGTCATGTGAACGTCGACTACATGACACTTCACCATTGTTTGAGCCTAGAGGGAGGCGTTGGGAAGTAATACGTAGATGATGGGTTGCTAGAGTGACAGAAGCTTAAACCCTAGTTTATGCGTTGCTTCATAAGGGGCTGATTTGGATCCATATGTTTCATGCTATGGTTAGGTTTACCTTAATACTTCTGTTGTAGTTACGGATGCTTGCAGTAGGGGTTAAACATAAGTGGGATGCTTGTCCAAGTAAGGGCAGTACCCAAGCATCGGTCCACCCACATATCAAATTATCAAAGTACCGAACACGAATCATATGAACGTGATGAAAACTAGCTTGACGATAATTCCCATGTGTCCTCAGGAGCGCTTTCCTTTATATAAGAGTTTGTCCAGGCTTGTCCTTTGCTACAAAAAGGATTGGGCCATCTTGCTGCACCTTATTTACTTGCATTACTTGTTACTCGTTGCGAATTACCTTATCACAAAACTATTTGTTACCGATAATTTCAGTGCTTGCAGAGAATACCTTACTGAAAACTGCTTACCATTTCCTTCTGCTCCTTGTTGGGTTCGACACTCTTACTTATCGAAAAGGCTATGATAGATCCCCTACACTTGTGGGTCATCATGACTCTTTTCTGGCGCCATTGCCGGGGAGTGAAGCGCTTTTGGTAGGTGGAATTTGGTAAGGAAAAATTTATATAGTGTGCTGAAATTTACTGTCACTTGTTACTATGGAACATAATCCCTTGAGGGGCTTGTTTGGGGTATCTTCACCCCGGCCAGTAGAGCAAAGAGTTGCTCGTCAACCTACTGAACCTACTGAAAATGTTTACTTTGAAATTCCTTTGGGTATGATAGAGAAACTGCTAGCTAATCCTTTTGCAGGAGATGGAACATTGCATCCCGACTTACACTTAATCTATGTGGATGAAGTTTGTGGATTATTTAAGCTTGCAGGTATGCCCAATGATGTTATCAAGAAGAAGGTATTCCCTTTATCTTTGAAGGGATATGCATTGACATGGTATAGGCTATGTGATGATATGGGATCATGGAACTACAAACGATTGAAATTGGAATTTCGTCAGAAGTTTTATCCTATGCATCTTGTTCATCGTGATCGTAATTATATATATAATTTTTGGCCTCGCGAAGGAGAAAGCATGACTCAAGCTTGGGGGAGGTTAAGTCAATGTTATATTCATGCCCCAATCATGAGCTCTCAAAAGAAATGGTTATTCAAAAATTGTATGCTCGGCTTTCTCTCAGTAATTGCTCCATGCTTGATACTTCTTGTACTGGATCTTTTATGATGAAGCCTATTGAATTCAAATGGGATTTATTGGAAAGAATTAAACGCAACTCTGAAGATTGGGACCTCGACGAAGGTAAGGAACCAGGTATAACACCTAAGTTTGATTGTGTTAAATCTTTTATGGATACCGATGTTTTCCGTGAATTTAGCACTAAATATGGACTTGACTCTGAGATAGTAGCTTCTTTCTGTGAATCCTTTGCTACTCATGTTGATCTCCCAAAGGAGAAGTGGTTTAAATATAATCCTCCCACTGAGGTAGAAGTAGTTGCACCTATTAAAGTTGAAGAAAAGACTATCACCTATAATGATCCTGTTGTTCCTACTACTTATATTGAGAAACCATCGAGGGATTCCTGGATTAAGGGGTCCTCAGGCGTCCGGCTTGTTAGCCATGGGCCGGACTAATGGGCTATGAAGACACGAAGACCGAAGACTGCACCCGTGTCTGGATGGGACTCTCCTTGGCGTGGAAGGCAAGCATTGGCGACCAGATATGTAGATTCCTTTCTTTGTAACCGACCTTGTGTAACCCTAGATCCTCCCGGTGTCTATATAAACCGGAGGACTTAGTCCGGAGGGCAGGGACATCATCATAACCATACAAGCTAGGCCTCTAGGGTTTAGCCATTACGATCTCGTGGTAGATAAACTCTTGTAACACTCATATTCATCAATATCAATCAAGCAGGACGTAGGGTATTACCTCCATAGAGAGGGCCCAAACCTGGGTAAACATCATGTCCCCTGTCTCCTGTTACCATCGACCTTGGACGCATAGTTCGGGACCCCCTACCCGAGATCCACCGGTTTTGACACCGACATTGGTGCTTTCATTGAGAGTTCCACTATGACGTTGACGACAGGATCGATGTCTCGCCTTGTTCTCAAGGATAATATCACCACCAGAGGAACGCTGGCTCCAGGACAAATCCTTCGGCTGGGCGACTTTACCATGACCGCTCGGTCGGTCATTAAGCTGACGATGACCTCTCAGGTCATCGAAACCCCCCTTCGTATCGACTCCGAACACTCCAAGCAGATGGATCCGGCGGAGCTTTCGTCCTTAAACGAGCTCCTAGATCACATCGCCGCCCTGGGGGTCACTACAGACTACGATCAGATTGGGCTTAAACCCGATCAGAGAGAAATCAAATCTCCACCGATCACCCACTAGATAGCGGTAGTCGAGGAGCGAGTCGACAACTCTTCCTCCATAGTAAGGACGGACTATGTCCGGATCTCCGGTCTCGAAGAGCCGTACACCTACCCGTGAGGAGATGCATCCGACCCTCCGAACATAGAATCGGACGTAGGGCCTAAGAAATTAGTGGACACCCCGGAGCCCGATCTGCTAAGTTCGGAAGACCTTCAGACTCCGGATCCAAAACTGGGTTAGGTTTCAGATTTAAATCCACCCACCCACCCACCCGAATACAAGCGCTCTCATGAGCATACAACAATAGTCTCAGGAAACGGTCCACCACTTCTGGGCCAGATTCCTTCTTGTCAAAAACAAGATTAAAGATTGCTGCGACGAGGAAGTGATCTTAGTGTTCCGCAACAATTGCAGGGATGAAGGAATCCTCAACACCATCAACCGCCGTCGCATCCTACACTTCGCTGACTTGGCAACTATCGTACAGAAGTACAGCGCAATGGAAAGCGCCTGGAAAACTCAAGCAGCCCGTTGGGAATCATCGGTCCCCACTCAACCTCTCATTCAGGCGAAAAGGGTGCACCCTTGCAACACGCCTAGTTCAATAGTAATGAAATACAAATCCAGTACGGGGCGCGGAACCGTTCTGGAAGGATGGCTTGATGGGCCATGCAAAATACACGGAACACCGGATAACATACCAACACATAGCCTTAGAGCATGTTGGATACTCCGGCAAGTGGCGAAGAGCGGCGATGATATACTCACCAAGAATAACCTAGAACAACACCCCCCAGAGGACAGCAACCCCAAAGTACTGATGGTCTTCGAGACATTCACCTCAAACAATAGGCGCGAAAAAGCACTACGCGGACTCGCCAAAGTTTGTCAAATAGCAGCATTAAACCCTTGGAACGACACGACTATAACTTTTAATGACGGCGACGACCAAAATACAGGACAGTCTAAGCACCAGCCGCCTTGGTCCTCAGTCCAATCATGGACGACTTTCGGCTCACCAAGGTCCTGATGGACGGCGGCGGCGGACTAAACCTCATCTATGAGGATACAATACAAAAATGGAAATAAACAGGAGCCGCATCGAGCAAAGCAACACGACCTTCCAAGGAATCATTCCTAGTCGGGAGGTACGGTGTGTGGGAAAAATCACACTCGACATGGTATTCGGCACACCAGAGAACTATCGGTCCAAAGAAATAACCTTCCAAGTGGCCCCTTTCAACAACGGATATCACGCCCTCTTAGGGCGAGATGCATTTACGCGCTTCCAAGCGGTACCCCATTATGGATACATGAAGCTTAAGATGCCTGGGCCCAATGGTATAATCACTCTAGCTAGTGATCCAGACATAGCACTCCGTGCCGAAAATAAAACTGCATCCTTGGCCCTCGAGGCATTATCTGAAGCCCTCGCGGCCGAAGAATTAACCGCACTGCGCTCCACGATGGACAGGGATGATGTGGTCATAGACAAATGACTCAAATCCACCTTCTTCAAACCAGCAGAAGAAATAGTCAAATTCCAAGACCATCCAACGGACCCCAAGAAGACAACATCCATCGGAGCACAACTAGACCCAATAGTTGACGCCGTGCTACGAGAGTTCCTGCATGAGAATTGGAATATATTCGCCTGGCACCCTTCTAATATGCCATGAATCCCACGCGAGTTGGCCGAACACAGCCTCAACATATTAAAGGGATATAAACCGGTCAAGAAAACACTGCGGCGCTTCTCCGAGCCCAAACGCAAAGCTATGGGGGAGGAGCTGGCCAAGCTAATTGAGGCTGGATTCATCACAGAGATAAAACATCCGGACTAGTTGGCAAACCTGGTGATGGCACCAAAGAAGGACAAATCCTGGCAGTTGTGCGTCGATTTTAAAGACCTCAGTAAGGCTTGCCCTAAGGATCCCTTCCCCCTCCCCCGCATTGATCAAATCATTGATGCTACCGCAGGATGATACGTCTCCAACGTATCTATAATTTTTGATTGCTCCATGCTATATTATCTACTGTTTTAGGCAATATTGGGCATTATTTTCCACTTTTATATTATTTTTGGGACTAACCTATTAACCGGAGGCCCAGCCCAGATTTGCTGTTTTATGCCTATTTCAGTGTTTCGAGGAAAAGGAATATCAGACGGAGTCAAAACGGAACGAAATCAACTGGAGAAGTTATTTTTGGAAGGAAACCCACCTAATGGACTTGGACCCCACGTCAGAAGATACGGGAGGTGCTCACGAGGGTGGGGGGCGTGCCCTCCCCCCTGGGCGCGCCCCCTGCCTCGTGGGGCCCCTGTAGCTCCACCGACGTACTCCTTTCACCCATATATACCGTCGTACCCTAAAACTTCCAGAACAGAAGATAGATCGGGAGTTCGCCGCCGCAAGCCTCCAGAACCACGAAAAACCAATTGGAACCCCTTTCCGGTACCCTGCCGGAAGGGGGATCCATCTCCGGTGGCCATCTTCATCATCCCGGCGCTATCCATGACGAGGAGGGAGTAGTTCACCCTCGGGGCCGAGGGTATGTACCAGTAGCTATGTGTTTGATCTTTCTCTCTCGTGTTCTCTCTCGTGTTCCATCTATGGCACGATCTTGATGTATCCCGAGCTGTGCTATTGTAGTTGGATCTTATGTTTCTTCTCCCCCTCTACTCTCTTGTGATGAATTGAGTTTCCCCTTTGAAGTTATCTTATCGGATTGAGTCTTTTATGAACACTTGATGTATGTCTTGCCGTGCTTATCTGTGGTGACAATGGGATATCACGTGCCACTTGATGTATGTTTTGGTGACCAACTTGCGGGTTCCGCCCATGAACCTATGCATAGGGGTTGGCACACGTTCTTGATTCTCCGGTAGAAACTTTGGGGCACTATTTGAAGTACTTTTATGTTGGTTGGATAAATCTGAGATTGTGTGATGCATATCGTATAATCATGCCCACGGATACTTGAGGTGACAATGGAGTATCTAGGTGACATTAGGGTTTTGGTTGATTTGTATCTTAAGGTGTTATTCTAGTAAAAACTCCAGGGTTGTTTGTGACACTTATAGGAATAGCCCAACGGATTGATTTGAAAGAATAACTTTAAGGTGGTTTCGTACCCTACCATAATCTCTATGTTTGTTCTCCGCTATTAGTGGCTTCGGAGTGACTCTTTGTTGCATGTTGAGGGCTCGTTATATGATCTATCTATGTTATTATTGTTGAGAGAACTTGCACTAGTGAAAGTATGAACCCTAGGCCTTGTTTCCTATCATTGCAATACCGTTTACGCTCACTTTTACCACTCGCTACCTTTCTGTTTTTATATTTTCAGTTTACAAAAACCTATATCTACTATCTATTTTGCACTTGTATCACCATCTCTTCGCTGAACTAGTGCACCTATACAATTTACCATTGTATTGGGTGTGTTGGGGACACAAGAGACTCTTTGTTATTTGGTTGCAGGGTTGCTTGAGAGAGACCATCTTCATCCTACGCCTCCTACGGATTGATAAACCTTAGGTCATCCACTTGAGGGAAATTTGTTACTGTCCTACAAACCTGTGCACTTGCAGGCCCAACAACGTCTACAAGAAGAAGGTTGCGTAGTAGACATCACAGGACACAACTCACTGTGTTTCCTTGATGCATATTCTGGGTACCATCAAATAAAAATGAAGGAGTCCGATCAAGTTGCAACAACATTTATTACCCCATATGGGCCATTCTGCTTCAACACCATGCCCTTCGGGCTGAAGAACGCCGGTGCCACATACCAATGCATGATTCAAACATGCCTGGAGAAACAGATCGACAAGACAGTTGAAGCTTATGTGGACGACGTCGTCGTCAAAACTAGGCGCGTCGAAACACGAATAGACGATTTACGTCTCACATTCGATAACCTCCACGCGTATAACATTAAGCTCAATCCTGAAAAGTGTGTTTTCGGCGTCCCTGCTGGAAAACTGCTGGGCTTCATTGTTTCCAACAGAGGAATTGAAGCAAATCCAGCCAAAATCCGAGCTCTGTCACAATTGGCTACGCCAACAGACCTTAAACAAGTCCAACATATCGCGGGTTGCGTGGCAGCTCTAAGCCGCTTTATCTCCAGATTGGGAGAAAGGGCACTGCCACTCTATCGCCTTCTACGGCGAACCGATCACTTCGAGTGGACGGACGCAGAAACAACCGGACTGGAGGAAATAAAAAGCCTACTTGCGAGCAACTCAATCCTGGACGCGCCAAACGTCAGTGAACCGATGTTATTATACATATCGGCAACACATCAGGTGGTGAGCGCCATGCTCGTTGTTGAAAGAGAACAGGACGGACACAAATTCCCGCTTCAGAAGCCAGTATACTATGTATCCAATGTCCTTACACCATGCAAATCCTGGTACCCCCATTATCAAAAGATAGCATACGCGGTCTTCATGGCATCCCGAAAGCTCCGCCACTACTTCCAGGAGTGTTCGATCACGGTGGCTTCCGAAGTACCACTCAATGACATTATAAACAACTGTGACGCCACGGGCCGGATTACCAAATGGGCCATTGAGCTCCTTCCATTTGATATTACATACAAACCACGTCGAGCTATTAAATCCCAAGTACCAGCCGACTTTGTCACCGAATGGACAGAGGCCGAACTCCCTAAAGAGTACGACGCATGTTCCAATTGGGTTATGTATTTCAATGGCTCCAAAATGCTGGCAGGGCTAGGGGCGGGTGTCGTTTTAACGTCCCTACTGGAGATGTCGTTCAATGCATACTCGAAATACTATACACAGACTCCAATAACACAGCCGAATACGAGGCCTTATTGCATGGTCTCCGGATGGCTGTCTCCATGGGCATACATCTCCTGGAAGTGCGCGGGGACTCAAACCTTGCAATATCTCAAATAAATGGAGACTTCGATGCCAAAGACCCGAAGATGGCAGCTTATCGTAATGCCGTCCTAAAAATGTCAGCTCGGTTTGAGGGACTCGAGTTCCATCACGTGGCCCGAGAAAGTAATCAAGCGGCGGGCGTTCTTGCTCGCATAGGCGCTAAGCGCGACCCCGTCCCACCTAACATTTTCCGGAAAGGCTTTTCAAGCCATCCCTGGTGTGGCACGGGGAGGGCGGCAACATTAGTCCGGATCCAAACACAACCCCAGATTCCGAACACACCGATATCATCGGAGGATCAACCTCCGAAATAAATCCATCAACCCATCTCATTATGGCAATCATTCCCCAATGGACCGAACCCTTCTTGGCATACCTTAACAAGAAGGAGCTCCCCGAGGATCAGAATGAGGCCCGCTGCATTGTCCGGTGTTCGAAGGCCTATAAGGTTCACGACGGAGAGCTCTATAAGAAAAGCGCTACCGGAGTTCTTCAAAGATGTATCTCAGAGGAGGAGGGCGGCAGCTCTTGGCTGAAATTCACGCCGGACTCGGCGGTCACCAAGCCGCAGCTCGGGCCCTTGTTAGCAAGGCCTTCCATACAGGGTTTTATTGGCCGACGGCCCGAGCAGATGCACAGGACCTTGTCCAACGTTGCGTCGGATGCCAACTCTTCGCCAATCAAAGCCATATGACCCCACTGCCTTACAACAATCCCCATCACTTGGACTTTTGCGGTCTGGGGACTCGATATGGTTGAACCCCTTAAAGGAGGAAGCCATAAGAGAAAGTATCTGCTGGTCATGGTGGATAAATTCACTAAATGGATAGAGGCCAAACCAGTCAAAACGGCCGAGGCGGGGGTGGTAATAGATTTCATATCCAGTGTGGTACACTGTTATGGTGTTCCACACAACATCATCACCGATAATGGCTCTAATTTCACAGTCGATGAAGTGAAAACTTGGTGCACTAATCTGGGTATTAAGCTTGATTACGCCTCTGTCTATCACCCGCAGACAAAGATCAAGTCGAACTGGCTAATGATCTTATTATGAGCGGCATCAAACCTAGACTAGTGCGGTCTTTGAAAGAATCAGACAAGCACTGGGTGGAGGAACTTGACTCCGTACTCTAGGGGCTATGGACCACGCCCAACCGCACTACTGGATATACACATTTCTTCATGGTGTACGGTGCGGAAGCCGTGTTACCCTGCGATATTATTCATGACTCACCTCAAGTGCGCATGTACGAAGAGAGAGAGAGAGAGAGAGGCCGAGCTTGATCGACAGGACAGCTTAGATGCCCTGGAGGAGGAGCGCGATGTCGCAAAAGCCCGTTCTGCATTTTATCAACAGCAGGCTCGCAGGTATCAAAGCAGAGAAGTGCGGGCCAAGACTTACAATGTTGGTGAACTCATTCTACGCCTGCCGGATTAGAAAAAGGACAAACTCAAGCCCAAGTGGGAGGGTCCCTTCATCATTGATGAAGTTCTCACCAGAGGAGCGTACCACCTGCGTGATGCGTCAGACAATCACTTGGAGCCGAACCCCTAGAATGCGGCCAGACTCCGACGATTCTATGCCTAGCGCCAAACTCTGTGTTCGTCTCCTTCCTCCTGTTATTAACGTTATTTTTTTCTCTCCTTTCGTTTTTTATCTCTTTTTGTTTTTCTCTTTATCCCTCCAGCTTTAGTACGGCTAGACCGTGCTCCCCTGATGCGTACATCTCCAAATATGTACGTCGATTATACCTGGGAGCTTCTTGTACAGAAGCTTCCTATTATTATTCGGGCATCATGCTCACCACATATGCGTTCTTCCCATATGTACCTTTTATTTGCCATTATATGCAGCGATATGACTTAAGTTTTGGCCAAGCTAGGTTGCCTGGCTCCTGTGCTTATGCCCTACGTTCCCGTTAGTTCGGCTAGGGCAGAAAGGGAGCACCTCTGCGATTGTTACTGTCGGGTCATCCGGATGTGTACCTCAGACTGGGTGAAGCCGAAAGCTAGCATTCTTAAGGGAATATTCAGTCGGTGAATTAAAGACGTTTCCGCATTCACTCCATTGTGAAACCCCAGAAGTTACTTACTCTATGTTTTTTTCAATCACAGTTCGGACATGCACATTAAATGCATGCACATCCAGGGAAAGGAACCCTTAACAGAACTATTCTCTCTGGAAGATGTTTCTTACATAATGTAATATAACATAACTAGCCGGATACACATTGTCTGTTCAAGCAACTATGACCCCTACGCCTGGTTCCCATGCATACCCCGGTATATTCTACCGCTAGGGTGTATTCGGAAACACTCTGCACCTTCGGGTCCAGAGGTCGAAACGAAAAGGTCGGCCATGACAATTGTTTTTACAATCCAGCTAGAAGGAAAGTACATAGTCACTTAGGACTTAAAAACTTCCTCTTCTATACCTTCCAACAGGCGGTCTAACTTACAATCCTGTTGGGAATATTTCGCGGCCACCTCTACTTGGTCATATACTAAACTAACGGGAATTTCTTCCCCATTTGACCCTAGCGGTCCGACCCGGGCCATGTGATTCGGATCCATCTTGGTATACCGTGTTTTTACCATGGCCTAGGGCTCTCGCGCACCCTCTCGGTAGGCCGATATCTTCCATAGTGGGATACGCCGCCGCGCTCCCTTGAACAGCTCCACAAGCTTCTCCATACTCCCTGGAGGGGAGGAGGATGGCCATAAGGCCTTGGCTACACTCTGCATTGCCTGCCGAGCTTGCTCGTGTAACTGTGTTAGCCCTTGCACAAGATCACTTGATGATCCGGACACCTCCTCTTCGGGACAGCCCGTGAACATACCTACAATATAGCTATATCAGCTAAGTTTACCCCCAAACTGTTATAAGATAAATTTGGCCACATACAAAATATACCGCCTTGCAGCTTTTTGTTCTCCTTCATGGAGTCGGCTAGCTGGGCTCGCACATCTTTTAGTTCTTCGCTCAGTTTGGTGTTTGAATCCTGGTGTTTGTTTTTCCCCTCTCTGACTCGGGTCAGAACACGCTCGCCTGCCGCATGTTGTCTCTTCGCCTCTTTTTCGCTCGTTTGAGCGGCCTTCAGTTCCTCTCCTAGTTGGTCCGATGACCCTGTTATGAGACAAGCAGCAGTTGCAATACAACCGGCGTATAATTTTTTGTTTCTCGATGGAGGGAAATATTACCAGAGGACGCCTTCTTGAACTTTTCCAGTTCGGCGGTAGCAGCAGTTAGTTGTGTCCGGCACTGCTCCAGCTCTTGGGCTAGCAGGTCGTTCTTCTCCGTAAGAGCCTGGTTATACAATGATCCTTAAAAGATTTGTCCCAACTGCTTCAAGTCTCGGGGGCTACGGGCACATGGTTATCAAATTTGGACAAGGTAAACTTACCTGCACATCTTTCAAATGTTGCTCGGTGGCTCTGTTAAGCCCATCTTGAGCAGCTCAGATGTATGCATCAGCCGAGCTGAAGGCACCGAACGCCTCTTTTGAGAAGCGGGGATTTCGTAAAATGGCCCTCTGGCGCCGGTGATTCATGGTGCTCTCCACTTCCGAATTGGTGACAGATATATTTTCCAAACCCGCGGCAGAGGGACAGTCTGGCGCCACTCCCATATCGGGCCCCGTCTCTGCAGCTGGGGCCGAATCTTGGTTCTCAGGAGTATGACTGGTCGGGTCCCCAGACAAAGTCCGTTGAACCTTTTCCCTGATACAAAATGAACATATGAATCACAGTTGGACGCTACTGCTAGAACGAGCATAGTTGCAAACCCATACCTCTTCAAGGAAGGCCCGACCGTATCCCTGTTTGCCTTCCTCTTCGAAGGCCTACCCGATGCGGGAGCCGCCCTCTCTGGAGATGCCCCCGGGGCGGCACAACATGGCAAACGCCTCCCCTTCTGAGAACAGGATGGTGCGGTGAGTGAGGAAGAATGAGAAAACTCTCTCGGACAAAGTGTCTCCTGATTACTTACATGAGAAGCAGGGAGAAGACCGGGGTAATCGACAATGATGGGTACGTCTGTACCGTCATAGCTCGTCTGATAGAAAACTCCATCTTTGAGCTCCACGAATATGTCTGGATCTTCCTCATATCCGGGGTCAAGATCCCAATTGTGATTCTCTGGCTGAGGGGCAGGGTCATGGATCCCCTCGACAGCCTTTCGCCATTCCTGTCATGAATGAATAAGATACCACCCTTCAAAAATAATTCAGGGAGAGGAGTCGAATAGTGGAGTTAGAGCTTACCCAGCTAGGAGAATTGTACATGGAAAACCCATCTCGATTTTGGAGACGGGTGAACTCCTCCTGCTCCCCTTTATACAGTTCGGCCAATATTTTGGCCAGAGCGGCGGTAGTCTTCGGGCCCTTCCGACCGCAGCGGGAGGCGTCGTCTTCCCCATTGTAATGCCACATGGGTAGCCCTCTATATTGGAGTGGTTGGACCCCCCGCGTTATGGAGACCGACATTACCTCGACTATTGACAATCCGGACCGGGCGAGCATCTTAATCTTACCCAGCAACAGACTAATCTTAGTTCTATCCTCTTCCTCGAGGCTCTGAGGACGCCAGCTATGGCGTTTCTTCAACAGAGCACTTGAAAATTCGGGGAGGCCCATCCGGACTAGGTCGGGAAGAGCGACGTCGTCAATATAAAACCATTCAGAGGTCCACTCTTCAGAGGCTTTCTTCGGTGTGCCGGGTAGGTATCCGGCCTCAGCAATGCGCCATATTTCAGCCCCGCCCACTTCAAATATTGATCCCTCGTGGTTGCGCAGGACAAGACAAAATAACCTCCTCCACCGATCAAAATGGGCCTCACAACACATGAATAGTTCGCATAAAGTGACATAACCCGCAATGTGCAGGATGGAGGCTGGGGTAAAATTGTGCAGCTGGAGGCCATAATACTCCAGAAGCCCTCGAAGGAATGGGTGAATTGGAAATCCCATGCCCCTCAGCAGATAGGGGACGAAGCACACTCACTCCCCCGCAGATGGATTGGGGAAATCTTCCGCCTGGGTTTTGCCATTAAAAGAAGCCAGTCCTACTCGAACAGCGATCAGATCCGCAGGGGGGAGCAATCCCTGTGTTTGCAACTTTGCTAATTGACTATGGGGAACGGAGCACCTCTCCCACTCGCCTTTCTCTGGTTTGGAATGGGAGGAGGAGCTGGGAATGCTATCCATGTTGGAATGGTCTTTCCTGGCAATCTCTGAGGATTTTCTCCGTGTGGTGCCGAATGGATCTGAGACCCAATCTCTTTAAATATACGCTCTTTCTTGCATGGTCGGGGTGTTATTTGAAAAATACCCTGACCGTCCGCATTCGCCCGACACGTGGAAGCTGAAGTCATCGATGCACAGAAGCCGAGGGGTGCGACATTGAATTGAAAGCCGAATACATTACTTGGAAGATGTGGAGGAGGAACCCGCCTTGCAATGCCGAAGACAATCTGCACGCCGGACACATCGTCATTGAAGCCTGGTTCGGGGGCTATTGAGGGAGTCCTGGATTAAGGCGTCCTCGGGCGTCCGGCCTATTAGCCATGGGCAGGACTGATGGGCTGTGAAGACACGAAGACCAAAGACTGCACCCATGTCTAGATGGGACTCTCCTTGGCATGGAAGGCAAGCATTGGCGACCAAATATGTAGATTCCTTTCTTTGTAACCGACCTTGTGTAACCATAGATCCTCCCGGTGTCTATATAAACCGGAGGACTTAGTCCGGAGGGTAGGGACATTATCATAACCATACAAGCTAGGCCTCTAGGGTTTAGCCATTACGATCTCGTGGTAGATCAACTCTTGTAACACTCATATTCATCAATATCTATCAAGCAGGACATAGGGTATTACCTCCATAGAGAGGGCCCGAACCTAGGTAAACATCGTGTCCCCTGTCTCCTGTTACCATCGACCTTGGACACACAGTTCGGGACCCCCTACCCGAGATCCGCCGGTTTTGACACCGACATTACCTTTCCCTGTTAGAATAAATGTTCATGCTAAAGCTTCAACTGTAGTCAACAAAAGTAATATTAGGACACACAAACCCCCAGAGCAAGTTAAAGTTGAACCTAAAATTGCTATGGTTAAAGATCTCTTGGCCTATAATATTGATGGGCATGTTATTTACTTCTACAATGAAGCTGCTAGAATTGCTAGACCTGATGCTAAAAGTAAACATAGACCTGTTGTAGACATGCTTGTTATTTCCATTAAAATAGGAGATCATTGTTATCATGGCTTATGTGATATGGGTGCTAGTGCAAGTGCAATACCTCATTCCTTATACGAAGAAATTATGCATGATATTGCACCTACTGAGATAGAAGATATCGATGTTACAATTAAACTTGCCAATAGAGATATTATTTCACCGGTTGGGATTGTTAGAGATGTTGAAGTCTTGTGTGGGAAGGTTAAATATCCTACTGATTTTCTTGTTCTTGGTTCCCCACAAGATAGCTTTTGTCCCATTATATTTGGTACACCCTTCTTGAACACTGTTATGCTAGGATAGACTGCGAAAAGGATGTTGTTACTATTGGTTTGGGTGATATGTCTCATGAGTTTAATTTTGCTAAATTTAGTATACAACCCCGTGATGAGGAATCACCTAGTAAAGATGAAATTATTGGTCTTACTTCTATTGTCGTGCCTCCTACTGATCCTTTAGAACAATATTTGCTAGACCATGAAAATGATATGTTCATGAATGAAAGAAGAGAAATAGATGAAGTATTCTTTAAACAGGGACCTATTCTGAAACACAACTTGCCTGTTGAAATCCTAGGGGATCCTCCTCCACCCAAGGGTGATCCCGTGTTTGAGCTTAAACCATTGCCTGATACTCTTAAATATGCTTATCTTGATGAAAAGAAGATATATCCTATTATTATTAGTGCTAACCTTTCAAATCATGAAGAAGAGAAATTATTGAAAACTCTGAAGAAGCACCGTGCTGCTATTGGATATACTCTTGATGATCTTAAGGGCATTAGTCCCACTCTATGTCAACACAAAATAGATTTGGAGAAAGACGCCAAACCAGTTATTGATCACCAATGATGGCTAAATCCTAAGATAAAAGAAGTGATAAGAAAGGAAATATTAAAGCTCCTTGAAGTAGGTATAATTTAGAGAGAATTTCTTATTTGACACTCTCTTAAAATTGTGTTCCTTATTTGACATTGGAGAAAACTTTCTTCCCTATATGATCTCTAGTCTTAATTTTTTTCCCTATATGACACTCTAGTGCATTTTGTACACGTGAAAAGACCATTTTACCCATATGTGTAATGTGACCACAAATATGTACAAGATAATAGTTGTTCCAAAAAAAATCAGTCGAGTTATCCATATGTGACATCAGATATGCTGGTATTGTCATGCTAGTCGATTTGCTACTGTTCCAGTTAGATTGTATACCTGCAGTAGCATATATGTGGAAATGATCCATGCTACATTTTGTTAAATATGGGAGCATGCCAGCATGCATCACCATGCAACTGTGCAACACGAGGAGCACCGTACGTACGTAGGTGCGTACGTGCAAGGTCACGTAAACATTTGACCTCAAGAAAGCATGTGGTTTGGTTTGACCCCCCGCACTTTCGAAGAGTCTGTTGAATTAGGCCGACCGGTAAAAAATCGGGTCAAGTCTACTATGTTTAGGAATTTTCCCCTGGATGAGCGGCGGGGTGGGCGGACAGAGTCAGCCGGCCGGATAGCAACCGCAACACGGCCGGAGCCCGGAGTGGCCACCTCGCTCACACACACCTACCGTGGACTTGGTCTCCGCCTTGGTTTCTTCCTCTTTTCTCCAATGCTAAGAGCATCAATGATCAATGTCGATCGACGTCGCACTCACAAACCATACTGCATGAAACTAGACCCACAGCTGAATACGTTCTAAATACATTGGATGCATGCGCTCAGGCTCAGGAATACAAAATACACACGCATCCCAAAAAAGACCAACGGATGAGATAACATGTTCAACTGTGCTCACTCTCAGAAACAAATTTTCCATAATTAGGCTCAATGCTGCATATTTCTGGTCACACTATGTACAGGGGTAAAAAGGTCTTTTCATGTGTACAAAATGAACTAGAGTGTCATATAGGGAAAGACATTAAGACTATAGGTCATATAGGGAAGAAATTTTTTCCAGTGTCAAATAAGGAACATGATTTTAAGGGAGTGTCAAATAAGGAATTCTCTCTATAATTTATCCCGTTGTTGATAGTTAGTGGGTAAGTCATGTCCATTGTGTCCCTAAGAAGGGAGGTATTATTGTCATTCCTAATGATAAAGATGAATTGATTCCGCAAAGAATTATTACAGGTTATAGGATGGTGATTGATTTCCGCAAATTAAATAAAGCTACAAAAAAGATCATTACCCTTTGCCTTTCATTGATAAAATGCTAGAAGATTATCCAAACATACACATTTTTTCTTT
This sequence comes from Triticum dicoccoides, assembly GCF_002162155.2. NCBI lineage: Eukaryota > Viridiplantae > Streptophyta > Magnoliopsida > Poales > Poaceae > Triticum > Triticum dicoccoides. The sequence goes on along the minus strand of NC_041380.1, from coordinate 469,806,731 downwards.
CTAGATGGTTACTCTGGTTTCTCTCAAATACCTGTGTCAGCTGATGATCAAGAAAAGACTACGTTTACTTGCCCTTTCGATACCTTTGCTTATAGACGTATGCCTTTTGGTTTATGTAAGGCACCTGCTACCTTTCAAAGATGCATGATGGCTATATTCTCTGACTTTTGTGAAAAGATTTGTGAAGTTTTCATGGATGATGTCTCTGTTTATGGATCCTCTTTTGATGATTGCTTGAGCAACCTTGATCGAGTTTTGTAGAGATGTGAAGAAACCAACCTTGTCTTGAATTGGGAGAAGTGCCACTTTGTGGTTAATGAAGGTAGTGTCTTGGGGCATAAAATTTCTTTTTTTTGACTGTACATAGTAGGGCAAAACCCCACTGCAATTCTTATATTATAAAATAAAAGCAAAGGTCCAATAGTAAAAAGGCTTGAGGTAAGCCAGAAAAAACTATCTACAGAAGAAAGCCAGAATTACAGAGCAAGGTTATCAAGCCAAGTACAAAATGCCCTAGCGTAGCTCTTTTTTATTCTAAATCTGAGCAAGTTAAGCTCTTCAAGGAAAATGACTTTCCACCTCTGAATGGTAGGTTGAATTGCTTGAAAGATCAGATTATTTCTTGAGATCCAGATAGCCCAAGAGGCTAGTATGATGATTTCCATGAAGAATGGTACATGAAGTTTCTGCCTGAGATCAGCAAAAGCTTCAAGCACAGAGACATTAGCTTGTCTTGAAGGGCATATTAGATCCCAACACTGGGTTGCAAAAGGGAAGGTCCAAAAGAGATGCAGCAAGGTTTCCTCCTGAGGACAATTGTTGATAGCACAGTTGTAGTTTTCCAGATGAAAAGTTTTCCTGCGAAGAAGGTTCCTAGTATTGAGCCTATCATGAAGTAATCTCCAAAAGAACACCTTGTGCTTGGGCTGACAGGAGCTATTCCAAATCCAGTTGAACTGTTGGGGCACAATTTTAACTCCAATCATCACTTTATAAGCCTTAGCAACTGAAAATTGATCATTACCCCAAATGTAACTCCAGGTGTCAGTGCAATACAGGGAGTCATAAACCCTTAAGGCAATACAAATGTCTTCCATACTTTCAAATTCCTGGAAGGCTTGTACAATGAGAGGAAGGTGGAATAGATCCTCCAAGAATTCAGTATGAATAATGGTGTTCACAGAAGTGTTCTTGTTCTTTACAAAGGATAATAGGTGTGGAAACAAGTCCTGTAAACAAGCTGAATGCCACAGAACAGTCCAGAATAAAGCACTTTTACCATCCCCTATGTGACATCTGGCCAAAGATTTGAAATTATCAATGAGCTTAAGATTTGCCTTCCACCAAAAAGATCCAACCCAATTGCTGGTAGGCAACAAATCATTGTTATAGTAAGTTTCCCAAATCAAGTTGACCCATGGAATGTTATGCCTATTATAAAACTTGTGCAGATTCTTGAGAAGCAGAGCTTTATTTTGAACAAAGATATCCATCACCCACAGGCCTCCTTGATCCCTAGGTCGACAAATAGTGCTCCAAGCCACCATAGCAGGCCTATGATCCTCTAGGTCAGGGCCTCTCGAAAGACAATGCCTCAAAAACTTGATAGCTTGAGTTTTAATGGTGACAGGCACATCAAGGCATCCCATGAGGTAAATCAATAGAGAGTTTAGAAAAGATTTTACAAGTAACAATCTCCCAGCCAGAGTCATGAAAGAAGATAAACCCACAAGCTTCTTCTGCAGTCTTGTGACAAGTGGAAAGCATTGCTCCAAAGTTGGCTTATGAAGACCCAAAGGTGCTCCCAAATACCGTATGGGGAAAGATTCTCTTTTGCAATGGAAATTATTTGTCAAAATTTCCACCTTGTCTTCTGGCATATTGATTGGGATGAGGCTTGATTTATTATAGTTCACTTCAAGGCCAGTAGCATCTGCAAAAGTGTTGAGGAGTGCTTTGAGGCAATGAAGTTGTTCTGCATCAGCTTGAAGGAGAACTAGAGTGTCATCTACATACTGTATAATGGGAAAGTCAGGACATGATTCCACTTGCAGAGGTGAGGTAAGCAAACCCAGGTGCATGGCCTTATTAAGAATTGACTGTAGCATGTCTGCAGCAATCACAAATAAAAGGGGGGACAGAGGATCTCCCTGCCTGACCCCTCTAAGACAATAAAACTTCTTGCCAGGAACACCATTAAGTAAGATAGTAGATGATGCAGAAGTGAACAGCATTTTAATCCAGTTGATCCATCTGTCTCCAAAACCTTTGGCCTTTAAGATATCCAAAATTGCTTGGTGCTCAATGGTGTCAAAAGCCTTTTCAAAATCTAGTTTAAGCACAATAATTTCTTCTCTGGACTTATGGCCTTGATGCAGATACTCATATGCCCAACCCAAGCAGTCATGGATGGATCTTTCTTTGAGGAATCCATATTGGTTGATGTGCACCAACTTGAGAATCACTTTCTGTAGCCTGTTTGCCAACAACTTAGTGACAAGTTTAAGACAACAATTAAGGAGTGAAATTGTCCTGAAGTCATTTGCTGTCATAGGAGTGCTTCCTTTAGGAATTAGTGTTATGTAGGAAGTGTTTAAGATCTCAATTGAAATTTGCCCAGCATGAGAGTCTTGAATAAATCTGAGCACATCCACTTTAATAATATCCCAACAAGATTTAGAAAATTCATTTTTGAAACCATCTGGACCTGGTGATTTGTCAAGTGGAAGGTCCTTGACAACATCAAATTTCTTCCTCAGTGAAAGGAAACTCCAGGTTATCAAAAAGTGTTTGATCTTGCCTGCGACCAAATAAGGAATCCAAATCAAAGTGCATAGATGTTTTGTGAGATGTTCCCATTCTTTTCTTATAAGATTCCTAGAGAATTGCAGCTTTCCCAGCATGATCAGATATTTCCACTTGGTCATCATTTTGAAGAACAACAATATGATTGTGCCTATAGTTGATTGAAGCTTTAGTATGGAAAAATTTTGTGTTCTCATCTCCAAATTTGACCCCCTTAATTTTACCCCTTTGATTCCAGTAAATCTTTTGGTTCCTCAAAAGAATGAGTAGCTGATCTTTTAGGATAACCCTGCAGTTCCATTCATGAATGTCCAATTCTCTGAATTCCTCAAAGAAATCCCAAAGAAAGATGAGCTCATTTAGTTTTGCAATTTGAGATTTCAAACAAGATAAAGACCTAGCCCACAAATTCAAAGCTCTCCTCAAATTTTTAAATTTTGCATTCAAACTTTTAACAGCATAAAGAGTTCCCACTGGGATATTCCAAGCAGCAACAACCACCTACTTAAAGTCTGAGTGTTGCAGCCAATAGTTTTCAAATCTAAACACTCTTGCTTTTGGAATATAAGTGCCAATTTTAATAACACAAGGCAAGTGATCAGATATAGGTTTTGCAAGAGGGAGCACAATGGTGTTTGGGAAAGGGGTCATCCATGAGGCAGAAGTAAAAAACCAATCCAGTTTGACTAAAAGAGGATCATGCTGCATATTACTCCAACTGAACTTTCTTCCCTGCAAAGGTAGTTCAATTAAACCTTGGTTGCTGATTGCCTCATTAAACAAAAGCATGTCATTAACATCTCCACCAGGTCTATTTCTGTCTGAAGGAGCCCTCATAAGATTGAAGTCCCCCATAAGAATCCAGTCCACATCTATAGGCATGTGAATATTCAAAAACCAATTGATGAATTCAACTTTGTCCTGTGGGTCACAGGGACCATATATGTTAGTTAGGATCCATGACTGATTGGATAACAAGCTGGTAAATTGGATTGAAAGAGAGAATCTGTTTTGAGCAATAACTTCTCCGGCAAACTGTGAACCATTCCAAGCAACTAGCAGCCCCCTAGAAGCTCGAATAGATGGGAGGAAAGCAAATTTATTAATTCTGTTAGGACAGAAATTTTTAATGTAAGTTGTGTCAAAAGACTCTCTTTTAGTTTCTTGAAGGCACAAGATGTTACTGTCACTCTCACCAATTTTCTGTCTTAGAGCCAACCATTTATCTTCAGAATTCATCCCTCTAATATTCCAGTTAAGGATATTCCAGTTTCTTTTTGTGTTATTCATGAAAACAATAGCAATTTCTGTACCAATAATCAAGCACCAGCACTTGATCAACCAAGAGGAAGGACAAAAGGCACAATGCCATGAACCATAGCACATAACAAGACCAGCACAACATCCATAACCCATACATCACAGAGGTTTTAATAAGAGAGTACATCAGCAAATAAACAAGTTCCAAAAGGTACCAGTCTCCCAGCATTACACCGTTCATCATTGAGAAATCCAAGTAAGAGCAAGATGATCCAAACACACTACCCCATAAGACCCTAATCCAGCTGGTGGCAACTAACATGAAGAAGAGTTGGATGTATTATCCTCTCCTTTGGCCAAGGGCACTGTCGGTGTCAAAACCAACAGATCTCGGGTAGGGGGTCCCAAACTGTGCGTCTAAGGCGGATGGTAACAGGAGGTAGGGGACACGATGTTTACCCAGGTTCGTGCCCTCTTGATGGAGGTAATACCCTATGTCCTGCTTGATTGATCTTGATGATATGAGTATTACAAGAGTTGATCTACCATGAGATCGTAGAGGCTAAACCCTAGAAGCTAGCCTATGGTATGATTGTTGTATATGATCTATCGACTAGCCTGGCCTCGGTTTATATAATGCACTAGAGGCCTAGGATAACAAGAGTCCTAGACGAATACGCCGGTGGGGAGGAGTCCTTGTCTTGATCACCAAGTCTTGTGGAATCTTCCATGTATGCGGCAGCTGTCCAAACTGGCCCATGAGTATACGGCCATGGGGGTCATCAGCCCAATCTAACAGATTGGGAGACGACGTGGTGAGCACCCCCCTAGTCCAGGACACTGTCAGTAGCCCCCTGAACCGGTCTTCAAGTTAGGGACGCTCCTCGATTCTTCTGAACTGTTCTTCATCTTCGGTTGTCGGTCTTGAAAACTGGTTCAACAAATCATCTCATCTTCGATCTTGAGGATCGCCGAAATGCATTCGACGAGTTTACACGTCGGGTATCCGAGGAGCCCCTTTAAGTTTCCGGCCTTTATCAATGCCTTGTTATTTCTATGCCGCACCTCAGGTTTGAAGTTGTTCCCGGGAGTCAGTGTCCTCTTGCGTCCGATCTCTAACGCTGGACTGCATTCGAGGTATCTTTTGCAGCCGAGCACCAATGCCAGACTGCTTCCGAGCTCCAACGCCGAAATGTATCCGAGCTCCAACGCCGGACTGTGTCCAAGCTCCAACGCTGGACTGTATCCGAGCCCTAGCGCCGGACTATATCCGAGGTGTGATAAATCACCTTGGTTCAAAAAGGTTGAAGGAGTTTAGCCGAGCTTAATGCCGGAAATTCCCTCTATGGAGCCAGCCACTAGCGCCCGAGCTTTATGCCGGACTGCTTCTGAGGTGGTGCACCACCCCGACTGTGGGCCAATTTTTTGTCAATATTTTTTATTGGTGCAATTTATTCTCTGCCGAGATATATAGCTAGTAGCCCTCAAGGTGTGTATCGGTCTAAAACCCGAGATGCACCTGAAGGATGACATAAGACCGCTGATCCCAGTAGCCGCTGAGACTCAAGTTGATTTGCAAAATCGGTCTGAGGATCAACTCCTAGCTCGGCAGAATACTTTGGGACACAAAAAGCGGTGTGCAGAGTCCTCGAGACTTAGGTTGGGTGCGGCCGACCAACCTGAGGATCATAATCTCCTCGAAAACTACATTACACTTAAATTTTCTGCATTGGATTGCCAATGCAGTAGCACCCGAGACACTGGTCGGGTGGCAACACCAGATCAGGGGATCGATACGCCCCTTTAATATTAGTAAATGATAAGCCCGAAGCCCAGTAGCCCCCGAGCCTTAATGCGGGCATGGGTGGCCGAATTAAGGATCGATATCCAGAGTAAAATCACAAATTATGTGTAATGATTCTATGTATCCAAGTACTTTACATCATTAATGCTCGGATCCGCATTGTACAAAACTTTGTTGACCGACCATCGGCTTCCACCTCCTCGGCCAGTAGCCGAGGAGTGTTTGTCCTACTTTATAAAGCCTTTGTGAGTGCAAGGATTTATGACAAACAAGGCAATCTGGCCATACAGTTTTATAAACAAAGGTACACAGAGAGATATGTTATATTAATGTTTAACATAAGAAATGTCTTCCAAAGAAAATAGTCCCACTATCGTTTCCTTTCTTTGGGTTGTCATGCTAAGCATGATCATAAAACCTCAGCTCTAATGCAAGAGCAAAATATTGAGGATTTAGTTTGGGAGGCCAGTTACTAGCCCCCGGTAGTGTTCGGCGACAGTCGAGGTCAAGCCGTAAACACTTCGGCCAATGTTATGAATGGACCATAAATTAACACAGCCAACGGATCACTGACCAGTTTATGCTTATTTGTGACAGTCAGTTTTTGGTTTTCTCCACTAAGGTGCTTAACCATGTGAGTTGGAAGCACAATCGCAGTGGTTCTCCCTTTGCACACCTAGCCTAACAAAGCGGAACGTAGGAGGCAAGCACAGGAGCCGGGCAACCCAACTATTGACCGAAGACATAATTCGAAACCGATGCATATATAGCAATATCCGAGAATGTTTTTGCCGAATCTCTAAAGGTGTCCGGCGCTGCACTGCGAGACTTGTGCTGAAAACACACAAATAGTTTGAAAGTGCCATAAGCTTGGAAAGCCAAAAACGTCAGTAAAAACTTGACGTCCGAACAAGATCAAGTGTCTGGTGCCAATCCGAAAATTGGAAGAAAAAAATTGTTCTTCTGTCGTGCTTTAACATGACACATCCGATCTCAAGACTTCACGCGGGTCAGCCTACGGCTTCAAGCTCCTTATCCCAAAGGCAGAGTACTTCTCCGAGGTCAGTTTAGCAAACTAAACTCAAGCGGCTTTCGGAGAGAAGACAGGCTATCCGGCTATTGACCATAAACTCGAGTCGAAAAAGCAGCGGTAGAAAAAGACTTTTCAACGACCAAGAATAAAACACATTTACTATAAAATAGCTCATATAAATTTTAAGAGCCCCCAAGTGACTTGGGTAAAAGAATTTTATGTATAATGATTGTATGCACCGAAGTACTTATATCATATATATGTGTTCACCCGAACTTTAAACGCGTCTTAACCGACCGTTGGCTTCTCCCTCTTTGGCCAAGGGGCGAAAAGTGTCATGTACTCCACCTGTCGAGAGTATCGATGGTGTTTCTGATGACCAGGCAATCAGGCCATAAGGCTTTAACAGACAGAGTGCGCTCAGGGAACTTATGCTATATTACTAACGAAGTGTAAGAAGCATCTTCAAAGAAAATAGTACCCCCACCGATACCTTTCGTCGGTGCTCATTATTACTATGAGACTTGTGCAATAGATTTTTTGTACTCATGAGTTCCGTTGTGTGCCGACCATGATTGAAAACATTAAGAGCGTTAGCTTTCGGCTTCACCCAGTCTGAGGTCAGAGCTCGGATGACCCGGTCGTGACAATCGCAAAGGTGCTCCCTTTACTCCCTAGCCGAACAATCGGGAATGTAGGGGTAAACACAGGAGCGAGGCAACACAGCTTGCAAATCGCTTAGGTCAATATGGTGCATATTGTGGCTTAATACACGAACAAGGAACGAAGCCGTACAAGTATAATCATATGCAAGAGGAAAAGCTCCATCAAAGGAGCCCCCAAATAAACAGGGTATTTGAATATGCAAGTCACAAACAAAGTTATGACAAGGAACTTTGTCCCAAACAACTTTGTGCCGAAAAGTATAATGCTTGGTCGAACCGAACAAAGTTTAAAACTGAAAGTTTTTGAGCATGAAAGCGACTTAGCTAGTTAATGTGCTCGATGTTGATGACGCAGGCCGAGATTGTGGTGGGGCGAGATCCCAGCCCTCAAGCCGGTCCCGAGATTTCCGAGTAAAGAACTCAGCTTGATGAAGTGGTGACACAGCATAGTCGATGGACGAGGTGAAAACCACAGTCCGACCGCGGCGACGGAGCAGGCCAGCAGTGTGACGCCAAAGCCCCCAGCGTGTGTTAATGAAGTGATGACGAAGCCCCCGGTCAGCCGAGGTGACGTGGTACATCGGTACACCATGGTGACAGCGCTGCCCAGATTATCTACCTGTACACAGAAAGTAGTGCAAGCCGAAGATAATAGGAATAATAAAAAAAATTGTTGCATAATCAATAATTTATGCAAAGTGAGTAATAAAAGAAATATGGCCTGTGCGCCGAACACTCGATGAGGTAGAGCTCTCTCGACGATGTCGAAGTCCTCGAGGCAACCGAACACGTCGGTATGGCAACACGACCAACAAGGTGATCGCGCGAGCCGATTTACGCCGATTAGGACGACGGCGTCGGCTTGCCAAAGAAACCACGTGACGCAGTCGAAGTCGATCACCTACACACATAAAATAGTGCGGTCCAAAAAGGATAACTGCTTTTCGCAAAAATAATTTATTAAAAGAGATGTGGCCAGGCGCCGAAGTCATGTCGATGCAGGGCGTCGGCGTGACGCGGTGAAGGCGTGGCCAAGCCCGAATTCGCAGGCCAGTCTGAGTTCCAGATGCGGCATTCGCCGAACTGTATACGAGAACTGACCGAACCACCACGCGGTCGTTGTTAATGCGGCCACCATTTGATAGACCTATGTATAGATGATGAAACAAACCGGAGTAATAATTCCTTGGGAAAAATAAACCCAAGCAAGAAAAAATACTAGGATTAATAGCACCTAGTTTATCTGTTATAGCAATCTGGAGAAAGGTTACTCCCAAAATTGGGGCTTGATCTGCACACCCATTGCCTGATGGGTGATGAAGCGGTGGCATGGCGATGCTACCAAAGGTTGGCTCACCGAGGAAAAACCCATGGTCCAGCTAATGTGATGAAGCTGGTCGGCTGGTGACGCCGAAGTCTCCGAAGTAAGTTGATGAAGAGATGGTGAAGCCCTCGGTCTAGCCGAGGAGATGGAGCAGGCCGGTAAGGAGATGTTGCAGCTGTTGTGTCAGCCGAGGTGTTGAAGTAGTTCGGCGTGATTGACATCGGCTTGAAGAAGCAATAGTGCGGCCATGCCGACATAGGTCGTAACTTGTGACGCGGTCAATGCCGGCTTGATGAAGTGACCATGCGGCGATGCGTGTGTTCCCGCTCCGTGTATTCCATGGGGCGGCAATGTTGGTGATGATTTATCCTTGATGATTTTGAACTCTCATTCGCTCGTCGATATGACGATCCAAAGTGGTTGAGCTCAGCTCAAAAGGCGACGACGTGTCTAGCGCAGGTCGGTAGCCGTGGAGCAGTATTGCCAGACTGGTTTGACACCAGTATGATAGTGAAGACTACCTCAGAGGAGGCTTAAAATTTTATGGGCACGTGTTTAAAAACAATGCACAATACCCTAGGAGAAAATTCCTTTAAGAAGGTTGTCCCATATCACGTTCATAAAGGAGCATGAATTCGGGTCGGATATGTATTCGCGCAGAAAACAAACCCGAAAAGTGATGCACTAATCAGAAGATTCCTAGAGTTCGGACGGTCGGATCGAGCTGAAATTTTGAGGGGTGTTAGATATAAGAATTCCGCAGCCGATCAACGGTTGGATCTTCCAAAGGACGTCCGAGCTAGGTGCTGGACACCATGCCCTAAACTCGTCCAGATTCCTGTCCAGATTTGATAGGGTTCCGGTATATCGTAGATTGCCGGAGATTCCTCCATCGGAACTCGACGAAATTTTGCATGGTTGTTGTAGACTCAATTCCACACAATCCATCAAAGGATCATAAAAGCGATGCTCTAAGAGGTGGTGGCAGTGGATACAAGTTTGCTGTTCGGAAAAACAACACGGTCGCCCGAGGGCAATGTTGACATTGTGCCCCCGAGCACCATGGATGGTTCCTCCATGATCTTGATAGAGATCGGAGTTGATGTTGATGAAGGCCCTCGTCCGAACATGACGATCGGAGATGGAGCACGGTCCTCGGTCGAGCCAAGGTGACCAGTCAAGCCGACAACGAAGATGCCGGCATCGCAGTTGACCTGCAGACAAGCCATCAATCCTTTTGCCGATCACACAACGGAACTCTCAATGAAAGCAACAATGTCGGTGTCAAAACCAGCGGATCTCGGTTAGGGTGTCCCGAACTGTGCGTCTAAGGCGGATGGTAATATGAGGCAGGGGACAAGATGTTTACCCAGGTTCGGGCCCCCTTGATGGAGGTAATACCCTACGTCCTGCTTGATTGATCTTGATAATATGAGTATTACAAGAGTTGATCTACCACGAGATCATAGAGGCTAAACCCTAGAAGCTAGCCTATGGTATGATTGTTGTATATGATCTATCGACTAGCCTAGCCTTGGTTTGTATAATGCACCAGAGGCCTAGGATAACAAGAGTCCTGGCCGAATACGCCGGTGGGGAGGAGTCCTTGTCTTGATCACCAAGTCTTGTGGAATCTTCCATGTATGCGGTAGCTGTCCAAACTGGCCCATGAGTATACGGCCATGGGGGTCCTCGGCCCAATCTAACAGATCAGGAGACAACGTGGTGAGCACCCCCTAGTCCAGGACACCATCAGGAACCTTGACCAAGTCCTCATCTTGCCTTCTCCTGGGCTTCTTAGCCATCTTGTCCTCCAGCTCCCTCTCAGCAACCTTATAGAAAGAGGCAGTGAGGTTTTTAACAACTGACTTTTGAATGATGGGAGGGGCAGCATTGCAAGGCAGACACTTATTATTTGAGCAAGAATTTCTTTTGTAACCAGCATTATCCTTTTTAATTCTATCACTTCTCCTTACCTCTTTTTCAATCAGGGGGGGGTCTTCCCACTCCTTCTCTTCCTCAGATTGTCAGAGCCAAAAGGCTGCAGTAAATCCTGGGACTCCACATCCTGCACATTGGAAGTCAGTCCACTATTTTCCTTGCCCATATCTTTGTTAAGTTGATCCTCAATGGCAATGGCCTGACAAATAGGTGCATGAGAAGTAGGACACTTATGAGGAATGTGAAATATAAAAGCATGTTCCATGTTCTCCACAGCAGAGACAAGTTCCCACATTCCAGACTTTAACATATTGACAGTCCATTCAAACTTATCAGGTGACAGGAGAAGGTGGACAATAAAATTAAACCAACTTACAGGAATGTTGGCAGAGAAAGAACTCTTATTATCCATAGTTTGCTCTTGAAAGTGTTGTTTCCACAACAAAAGTCCTTCCTCAGAGACAACAAGATCATTATTAGCAGATGCAACAAGTTGGATACATTTTAAACCAAGAAGAGAAGGTGCCATGCTGAAGTGCTCATCAATTTGGCTGACCCAGTTACCTTGAAACCCAGGTTGAAGATCCTCCAGGTTTGCAATTGGCTCAAGGCTTCCTCTTGAAGTAGTGATGTGGCCAGGGCCGTAATGGATGGCTTTATCTGAAGAACCAACAGCCTGAGAGGGCATAAACGGCCCAGTAGCCACTGAGTCTCCCAAGGGCATGGCAGAAACCAGGACAGGTTCCACAACGGCTCCAACTTGCTGGACATTGGCTGGTGACTCCAAAACTTGAGCAACAGGAATAACAGCAGGGACAACTGCCTCATCAAACCTAGGTGGAGGGCTGACTGCAACAATTTGCAAATGGTTTGCAACATCTTGACCATGAGGAAGTTCACGAGGCAGTGCATCATCCAGATTCTGTTCTTGCAGCAAAAGAGGCTCTTCATCATCAGATTGGTATGCCTGAATAATATTCTGCAGGCCATTTGCAACCACAATGGCAGGAGGTAAAGCAGCATGTTCAACCTGTCTAGGTTGAAAGTTCTCAGCTGCTACAGGTGGCCAAAAAAGGTTGGAATTATCTCTTTCAGAAAAGGACATGTCTGAAGATAAGCTACTATTGCTGACTGCTGGAAGCAGTTCCTCTCCATCTGCCCATGCCATCTCTTCCTGCTGCACGGCATCCAAGAGGTCCTCTAGAACTGCATTCTGGTTATCTTGCTGTGGCATGTTCCATTGCTCCCAATTATCCTCATTCTGAACATCCATAGGGATATTGTTAACAGCAGCATTATGAAAACCATTTCCATGCTCAACAACTTCAGGAAGGGGGTGTGGATCCACATTGTCAGGAGGAATGGGATCCTCATCTGCTGGCCCCCACCCAAAAGCTCGCTGGCCAGAACTTCAATGGAAGAAGACTAGCCATCTTCCTCAAACTCACCCCCTTCAGACCATCTCATACTTTTAGGAATGATGTCCAAATTCATAACTCTAGCTTTGACCACAGTGCGCCCCATGTGATCATCCTCCTTATCCCAAGAGATCATACAGCCAAACTTACTGACAGCACAAGCAAGATCTTCAGTGTTGTGAAAATCGAAAGGTACTCCTATCAGTAATAACCAAACAGTCCTATTGAAGTGGACCCGTCTATGATTTCTGCCCTCATCATGCTTCACAAACGAAATGAACACATCACAAAATTCATGCGGGCTATCTATCACCAATTTATCTCTGTCTCTAACCCTCGTCAGACGCACATAGGCCTCACCAAACGGACAGCGCTGAATATCTCTCAACCCCAACTGCCTATGCTCAACAATGAATTCTTTAAGAACATCTCTTACATTGGGAAAGGAGCATCGGCGGGTAGTGGATGGATTGTTGCAATCGCCCAATCTTCGTGGCGACAAGGCCATTGGGGAAGCACCACCCGCGCCACCCCATTGCGGCCATGGACTTGCTAAATGTCAAAACCATGGGGCACAAAAGGTCGTGGGTCAATCAGAATGTTGGCCATCGACGCCGCGGCAGTAGCACTCACTGTCGATGGTGAGCTTGAGGTGACAGGAGCAAGGTTTGTGAGCTGTGAAGAAACAGAGGAGAAGTGCGCAGAAGTTGAGGAGGCAAGTGCAAATCAGGGCTGGAAATTAGGAAAATATCCCTTACAAAGCTCACTAAAAGAGGAAACCACCAAGGGGTCACGGTCCGGGACAGTAGACTTAAACCAATCCTGGACCGCATCCATGTCCCAGGCCTCGGCAGGTGGGCTGGGGAAAGTTGCGAAATGAAGGAAAGGAAAAAGCCCAGGTAGCTTCTTCTCAGAGCACTCTCTGGCAAAGTGGCCCATTTTGCCGCATGCATAGCACTGTAGCCCTTCATTTGAAAAGCCTCGATTCCCGCTCTGTGAAATCGCAGCGTTAACCTCTCAAGTGGTATTAAGATCGTGCATTAAGGGCTAATTATTGTCCAAGACCTCATTATTGCTAGAGGTCGGAATACCCGCGAGACGAGAAAAAACCGATGGCCGGAGTTGATCACCAGAAACATTGCCGGCGGTAGCTCGCGGGCGAGAACCGCTAGATACCAAAGTCCAAGAAGATTCCTCTTCATGATAGAAAATCTACTCTTCACATATCCAGTTGGGGCCTCCAAAACCCCAAAGATTAAAAACTAACTGAAAATCCTTCTCGATCACACGACCATGATTATAAACTTCAAAGCCCATAGATTTGGAACCAACAGAGAACTTGAAAGATCTGTCCTTGAGATGATGCACATGAAACCCTTGGGGATACCCACAGAAACAAGATTGGATAGTGATACTAACCGTGTGACAATCCAAACGAAACCGAGCCTGACAAAAGGAAACCACCAAAGTGAACTCTTGTTGACGAAAACCAGGGGAAAAAACCACTGGATGACCAAACTTTTGCCTCATCGAATGTTGAAACTCTTTACCTCAAGCAAAGTTGAGCGTAGGTGGCTCCATAGCCAACTCCCGTGGCCCTTCTCCTCCAGCGAAGAGACGAAAAAGGTGGTGGAAGCCACCCACAAGGAGACTAGTGGCAGAGAAGTTGTGGCTGCCGGCGCCGGAGTGGCAACCGGCGGGAGGTGAGGTGGCCACCGGGGCCGGAGTGGCCACCGGCGGTAGTCGCCTAGGAGGAGCCTAGGAGTAGCCTAGAGGAGGAGCCTGCTGAGCAATTGGACCTCGGCATAAAATTTCTGGAAAGAGGTATTGAAGTTGACAAAGCTAAAGTTGATGCTATTGAAATGATGCCGTGTCCCAAGGACATCAAAGGTATAAGAAGTTTCCTTAGTCATGTCGGTTTTTATAGGAGGTTCATTAAGGACTTCTCAAAAATTTCCCGGCCTCTGACTAACCTGTTACAAAAAGATATCCCTTTTGTCTTTGATGATGATTGTGTATAAGCATTTGAAATACTTAAGAAAGCCTTGATTTCTGCACCTATTGTTCAGCCACCTGATTGGAATTTACCATTTGAAATCAAGTGTGATGCTAGTGATTATGTTGTAGGTGTTGTTCTACGACAAAGCATTCATAAGAAACTAAATGTTATTCAATATGCTAGTAAAACTCTAGAAAATGCCCAGAGAAATTATGCTACTACTGAAAAGGAATTCTTAGCGGTTGTATTTGATTGTGATAAGTTTAGACCTTATATTGTTGATTCTAAAGTAACTATTCACACTGATCATGCTGCTATTAAATATCTTATGGAAAAGAAAGATGCTAAACCTAGAATTATTAGATGGGCTCTCCTACTACAAGAATTTGATTTGCATATTATTGGTAGAAAGGGAGCTGAGAACCCCGTTGCAGACAACTTGTCTAGGTTAGAGAATGTTCTTGATGACCCACTACCTATTGATGATAGCTTTTCTGATGAACAATTAAATGTCATAAATGCTTCTCATACTACTCCATGGTATGTTGATTTTGCTAATTACATTGTTGATGAATTTATACCACCTAGTTTCACATACCAACAAAAGAAAAAGTTTTTTTATGATTTAAGACATTACTTCTGGGATGACCAACACCTTTATAAAGGAGTAGATGGTGTTATTAGACGTTGTATACCTGAGCATGAACAGGAACAGATCCTACACAAGTGTCACTCCGAAGCTTATGGAGGACACCATGCTGTAGATAGAACTGCACATAAGGTATTGCAATCCGGTTTTTATTGGCCTACTCTCTTTAAGGATGCCCGTAAGTTTGTCTTATCTTGTGATGAATGTCAAAGAATTGGTAATATTAGTAGATGTCAAGAAATGCCTATGAATTATTCACTCATTATTGAACCATTTGATGTTTGGGGCTTCGATTACATGGGATCGTTTCCTTCCTCTAATGGGTATACACATATTTTAGTTGTTGTTGATTACGTTACTAAGTGGGTAGAAGCTATTCCAACTAGTAGTGCTGATCATAACACCTCTATTAAGATGCTTAAAGAAGTTATTTTTTTGAGGTTTGGAGTCCCTAGATATTTAATGACTGATGGTGGTTCACATTTTATTATGGTGCCTTTCGTAAAATGCTTGCTAAGTATGATGTTAATCATAGAATTGCATCTCCATATCACCCACAGTCTAGTGGTCAAGTAGAATTGAGTAACAGAGAGCTCAAATTAATTTTGCAAAAGACTGTTAATAGATCTAGAGAGAATTGGTCCAAGAACCTTGATGATGCATTATGGGCTTATAGAACTGCATACAAAAATCCTTACGTTATCAAGGAAGTCTACCGTTCTGGTGCCATAAAAATCAACAACTTCGAAGGCACAAATCCGAGGGTGGTAAACGGTCAAATAATCATAAATTATATCTCAGGTAATCCCATAAATGATGAAACTAATGTTATTGAAACCGTAACCCCAGAGGAATACATAAGGGACACTTTACGGAATGTTTCAGACTCCGAAAAGGAATAGGTACGTGGTATGGTAAGTAAACCGACTCCAAAACAGTTCTAATGGCAATTTTTCTCCATTTTGGAATATTTAAGAAAATAGGAAAATAAGAAGTAGTCCGGGAAGGACACAAGGCGTACACGAGGGTGGAGGGCGCGCCCTACCCCCCTGGGCGCGCCCCCTGCCTCGTGGGAACCTTGTGTGCTCTCTGGACTCCGTTTTCTTGCATGATACTTCTTTTGGTCGGTAAAAAATCACTATATAATCTCCCAAAGGTTTTGACCACCGTATCACGCAAATATCTCATGTTTTTGTTTCGAGCTATTTTCTGCCAGGGTTGTCAAGGCTAATCATCATGTCGTCTCCCTCCTCCTCCAATAATGAGGGCAACGATGCTTGGCTAATGAAGATAGAGCTGAAGAAAGAAGAGCCCGGAGGGATCAACAAGGATGATGGGATCAAGAAGGCCATGGGGGATCAAGTTCCGGCAGTAGTAGAAGAAGACATCCTTCAACCTCACCACAATCTCTTTATTCCAACGGAGATTGAAGCTTTCAAGATGATTGAGTTAGCTCGCATTCAAAACAAGTACCTCACAAGTGAAAATATTTTGTTGAATGAGCATATCATCGCACTCAAAGGCATTATCCGCAAATTGGAGGATCTCTTACGCTCGATGTGCGACTATCCATCATCACCAACACCTTCTTCGCCAACAAAGAAGAACTGAGCATCGGGTATGGGCATTCCCCTTGGCAACTGCCAATCTTGGGGGAGTGCCCCGGTATCTTATCACCATCACTTTATTATTTACTGTTTTTCTTAGTTCTATGCTTTTGGTAATATCTTGATCTAGTAGAATAAAGTTTTAGTATGATCTAGTTTTGAGTTTTGCTCTATGATCCTTCTATGTAATCGAGTCTGTGAGCTTTATATAATAAAGATTAGTGTTGAGTCAAGGGCTTGATTATCTTGCTATGATCTTGAGGGAATAAAATAAAAGAAAAGAAATAAAAAGAAATAAAGAGATCATAAGGATCTTATGGAGAGTAATGACTTCACATATAAAAGTATGATGAATAAAAGTTGTTGAAAGTTGACAAACATTGTTTTGGTCATCGTTGCAATTAATAGGAAGTAATAAAGAAAGAGAGGTTTTCACATATAAATATACTATCTTGGACATCTTTTATGATTGTGAGCACTCATTAAAATATGACATGCTAAAGAGTTGACGTTGGACAAGGAAGACAACGTAATGGGTTATGTTTTCTTACATCTGAGATAAATTATATTGTCATGGATCATCCAACATGTTGAGCTTGCCTTTCCCTCTCATGGTAGCCAATTTCTTTGCACCAAGTAGAGAGACTACTTGTGCTTCCAAATATCCCTAAACCTGTTTTTGCCATGAGAGTCCACCATACCTACCTATGGATTGAGTAAGATCCTTCAAGTAAGTTGTCATCGGTGCACGCAATAAAAATTGCTCTCTAAATATGTATGATCTATTAATGTGGGGAAAATAAGCTTTATAAGATCTTGTGATGTGGAAGAAATAAAAGCGATGGACTGCATAATAAAGGTCCATATCACAAGTGGTAATATAAAGTGACGTTCTTTTGCATTAAGATTTTGTGCATCCAACCATAAAAGCGCATGACAACCTCTGCTCCCCTCTGCGAAGGGCCTATCTTTTACTTTTATCTTCTACCTTATATAAGAGCCATGGTGATCTTCACCTTTCCTTTTTACATTTTATCCTTTTGCAAGCACAATGTGTTGGAAAGATCCAGATACATATAGCTAATTGGATGTGAGTTTTCATGAACTATTGTTGACATTACCCTTGAGGTAAAAAGTTGGGAGGCAAACTATAAGCCCCTATATTTCTCTGTGTCCGGCTAAAACTTCATAACCATACATATCGCGTGAGTGTTAGCAATTGTGGAAGACTAAATGATAGTTGAGTATGTGGACTTGCTAAAAAGCTCTTATTGACTCCTTCCGATGTTATGATAACTTGCAATTGCTTCAATGACTGAGATTGTAGTCTGTTAGTTTTCAATGAAGTTTATGATTCATACTAGAAATTGTGATTGAATTGTTACTTTAACATAAGAGATCATATGACTATATATATATATATATATATATATATATATATATATATATATATATATATGTTGTTGTTCTAAGAATGATCATGATGCCCTCATGTCCGTATTTTATTTTATCGACACCTCTATCTATAAACATGTGGACATATTTTTTGATTTCGGCTTTCGCTTGAGCACAAGCGAGGTCTAAGCTTGGGGGAGTTGATACGTCCATTTTGCATCATGTTTTTATATCGATAATTATCGCATTATGGGTTGTTCTCACACATTATGTTAAAATACTTATGCATATTCTCTCTTATTTTACAAGGTTTACATGAAGGGGGGGATGCCGGCAGCTGGAATTCTGGGCTGGAAAAGGGGCAAATATTAGAGACCTATTCTGCACATCTCCAAAAGTCCTGAAACTCCACGGGAATTATTTTTAGAATATATAAAAAATACTGAGCGAAGAAAGTACCAGAGGGGGCCACCCACCATCCACAAGGGTGGGGGGCGCCCTACCCCCTGGGTGCGCCCCCTGCCTCATGGGCCCCATGGTGGCCCTCTAATGCCCATCTTTGGCTATACGGAGTCTTTCGTCGAGGAAAAAAATCATAAGCAAGCTCACAGGATGAAACTCCGCCTCCACGAGGTGGAACCTTGGCGGAACCAATCTAGGGCTCCGGCGGAGCTGTTCTACCAGGGAACCTTCCCTCCGGGAGGGGGAAATCATCACCATCGTCATCAGCAATCCTCTCATCGGGAGGGGGTCAATCTCCATCAACATCTTCACTAGCACCATCTCATCTCAAACCCTAGTTCATCTCTTGTATCCAAAACTCAGATTGGTACATGTGGGTTGCTAGTAGTGTTGATTACTCCTTGTAGTTGATGCTAGTTGGTTTACTTGGTGGAAGATCATATGTTCAGATCCATTATGCATATTAATACCCCTCTGATTATGAACATGAATATGCTTTGTGAGTAGTTACGTTTGTTCCTGAGGACATGGGAGAAGTCTTGCTATAAGTAGTCATGTGAATTTGGTATTCGTTCGATATTTTGATGAGATGTATGTTGTCATCCCTCTAGTGGTGCCATGTGAACATTGACTACATGACACTTCACCATTGTTTAGGCCTAGAGGGAGGCATTGGGAAGTAATAAGTAGATGATGGGTTGCTAGAGTGACAGAAGCTTAAACCCTAGTTTATGCATTGCTTCGTAAGGGGATGATTTGGATCCATATGTTTCATGCTATGGTTAGGTTTACCTTAATACTTTTGTTGTAGTTGCGGATGCTTGCAATAGGGGTTAATCATAAGTGGGATGCTTGTCCAAGTAAGGGCAGTACCCAAGCACCCGTCCACCCACATATCAAATTATCAAAGTACCGAACATGAATCATATGACCATGATGAAAACTAGCTTGATGATAATTCCCATGTGTCCTCGGGAGCGCTTTCCTTTATATAAGAGTTTGTCCAGGCTTGTCCTTTGATACAAAAAGGATTGGGCCATCTTTATGCACCTTATTTACTTGCATTACTTATTACTCGTTACAAATTACCTTATCACAAAACTATCTGTTACCGATAATTTCATTGCTTCCAGAGAATACCTTACTAAAAACTGCTTATCATTTCCTTCTGCTCCTCGTTGGGTTCGACACTCTTACTTATTGAAAAGGCTACGATAGATCCCCTACACTTGTGGGTCATCAATTCACTAAGTGTTAATGCTTTGTTCCGGTACTCTATTAAAAGGAGGCCTTAATATCCCTTAGTTTCCAATAGGACCCCGCTGCCACGGGAGGGTAGGACAAAAGATGCCATGCAAGTTCTTTTCCATAAGCATGTATGACTATATTCGGAATACATGCCTACATTACATTGATGAACTGGAGCTAGTTCTGTGTCACCCTATGTTATAACTGTTGCATGAGGAATCGCATCCGACATAATTATCCATCATTGATCCATTGCCTACGAGCTTTTCACATATTGATCTTTGCTTAGTTACTTTTCCGTTGCCACTGTTACAACTGCTACAAAAACTACTACCGTTACTTTTGCCACCATTACCGTTACTTCCATACTACTTTGCTACGAAATACTTTGCTGCAGATACTAAGTCTTTCAGGTGTGGTTGAATTGACAACTCAACTGCTAATACTTGAGAATATTCTTTGGCTCCCCTTGTGTTGAATCAATAAATTTGGGTTGAATACTCTACCCTCGAAAACTGTTGCGATCCCCTATACTTGTGGGTTATCAAGACTATTTTCCGGCGCCGTTGCCGAGGAGCATAGCTCTATTCTTGGAGTCACTTGGGATTTATATCTGTTGATCATTATGAGGAACTTGAAAGATGAAAGAACCAAGATTTTTCCCTCAACTATGAGGGGAGGTAAGGAACTGCCATCTAGCTCTACACTTGATTCACCTTATGTTTTGAGTAAACTTGTGACACCTACACCTGCTATTGATTCTGATAGGTTGCATGTTATTGATGATGCCACTTCTGCTATGCATGATGCTTATGATGAAACTACTTCTATGTTTGATAATATTGTGCCATTAGGTGAATTTCTTGATGAATAAGTTGCTAGGGTTAGAGAGAATGAAATTATTGAAACTGATAATATTGATGAAAGTGATGATGAAGATTCTCCCCCCCTAGATATGAATTGCCTAATGTACCTGAGGGTTATATTATGGATGAAGAAACTGCTAGAGATCTTTTTGCTTGCAAAGATAGATATGATCTTAAGAAACTGTTAGCTAAGCTGAAAGAAAAATCTTTGAATGCTAGAATGAAATATGATCCTGCCTTTGCTACTTCACCTATGTGTATCTCTGATAAGGATTATGATTTCTCTATCGATCCTGAGTTGATTACTTTGGTTGAATCTGATCCTTTTTATGGCTATGAATCTGAAACTGTTGTGGCACATCTTACTAAATTGAATGATATAGCCACCCTATCTACTCATGAGGAAAGAATTCGTTACTACTATATCCTTAAGTTATTTCCGTTCTCATTAAAGGGTGATGCTAAAACATGGTTTAATTCTCTTACTCCTGGTTGTGTGTGTAGTCCCCACGATATGATTTATTACTTCTTTGCTAAATATTTCCCCGCTCATAAGAAACAAGTTGCCTTAAGGGAAATATATAATTTTGTGCAAATTGAAGAAGAGAGTCTCCCACAAGCTTGGGGGAGGCTTCTTCGATTACTTAATGCTTTGCCTGATCATCCTCTCAAGAAAAATGAAATACTTGATATCTTTTATAATGGACTAACCGATGCTTCCAGAGACCACCTGGATAGTTGTGTTGGTTGTGTTTTCAGGGAAAGAACTGTTGAGCAAGCTGAATTGCTATTGAATAATATATTGAGTAATGATAATGATTGGACACTTCCTGAACCAACTCCTAAGCCAACTCTGAAGAAAAGGGGTATTCTATTTCTCAGTCTTGAAGATATGCAAGAGGCAAAGAAATCTATGAAAGAAAAGGGTATTAAAGCTGAAGATGTTAAGAATTTACCACCTATTGAAGAGATACATGGTCTTGATAACTTGACACAGGTAGTAAAGGTAAATTCTCTCTATAGATTTGATGAAGGTGATATTCCTCGTTATAAGTCTGCTAGCCAATGCTTGGATGAGTTTGATAATTTTATTGTTAAACAAGAAAACTTCAATGCTTATGTTGGTAGACAATTGAAATGTAATGCTTATATGATTGAACACCTGAGTGATTATATGTCTAGAGTTAAAGATGAACTTAAACTTATTAGTAAACATGCTTCTATGGTTACCACTCAGGTAGAACAAGTGCTTAAAGCTCAAAATGATTTGCTCAATGAATTAAATAATAAGAAAAATGATAATGATGTTAGAGTTGCGACTGGAGGGGGTAAAATGACTCAGGAACCTTTGTATCCTGAGAGCCACCCTAAGAGAGTTGAGCAAGATTCTCAGAGAACTAATGTTGATGCACCTAGTCCTTCTAAGAATAAGAAAAAGAAAGATGAAAGGACTTTGCATGCTTCTAGTGAACCTATTGTTGACACATCTGAGAATCCCAATGATATTTCTATTTCTGATGCTGAAACACAATCTGGTAATGAACATGAACCTAGTGATAATGTTAATGATGATGTTCATATTGATGCTCAACCTAGCAATAACCATGATGTAGAAATTGAACCTGCTATTGATCTTGATAACCCACAATCAAATAATCAATGTTATGATAAGAGAGACTTCGTTGCTAGGAAGCACGGTAAAGAAAGAGAACCATGGGTTCAGAAACCCATGCCTTTTCCTCCTAAACCATCCAGGAAAAAGGATGATGAGGATTTTGAGCGCTTTGCTGAAATGATTAGACCTGATATTGTCATTTTGCGCCATGCTTTGTTTCGTGATACCACTTTTAGCTTAGGCATTATTGTTGCTAAATGATTAAATCTGAACCGAACAAAGGGCCCCATCTTCGGAGGCATCTTTGCTTCACGCCTTGCTGAATACTTTGGGATACCTATTAGGCATTATGAGAAAGAGGAAAAGTTGCTGCCCCCTATTTTTCTAGATTATAAGAGTATGGTAGCACATGATTTTATTGTTAAAGATAAGAACAAGATGCTTAAGTATACTTTGATATTTGGTACAACTCACTGCGAGATTATTACCTTTCCTGCACCCTCTCTATTTAACATACTTTCAGGCACGCACCTCATCTTACCTGAGGCCATTTATGCGTACCGGAGGTTGACACGAGTCCTAGAGCCTGAGTCACCACTTGATCCTTATCATCAGTTTGTTTATCAGTGGGATCCAGAGGAGATCGCCAACCAGTGGCACCATGAGGACCCTCCTCGGTACACCGGAGGGAGTAGCTTCGATCCGTGGGCATAGACCAACTTAGGCCAAAAGCCTAAGCTTGGGGGAGTATGCATTTCTCACCGACATTACATTCATGTTCACACACTCATGCTAGTTGTCAGTGCTCATACTTTTTCATTGTACTATCCATGGTAGTTTATTTTCATTTCTAAGCCTTCTTCTTGTGTCCTTGAAAAACCTTAAGAAAAACCAAAAAATTAGTTGTAGCTTTTAGCTAGTTTACTTTCCATGCCTGTAGTAGTAGTAACTAAAAGAAACCCCAAAAACATTTCTCGTTCTTGTTTTGCTTGTTGGGAGCTTTCCCGTGTAAATAGTTTTATTTCTTTTCTTTGGGGGTCGACAGGAGAAGACCATGATGAAAATGTTAAGTGGCTCTCATATGCATTATTGTTGATCTAACCAAGAGCCCATATTACCTTGTCTTCTCCCTTGTATTAAATGCTTGCAGATTCCAGCTTAGTCCAATGCACGTGCACTATTATTATTATCCACGCCGTTCGGTCGTGCAAGTGAAAGGGAAATAATGACGATATATAATGGACTGAATGAGATGAGAGAAGCTGGTATGAACTCAAGCTATCTTG
Source organism: Triticum dicoccoides (assembly GCF_002162155.2). Taxonomy (NCBI): domain Eukaryota; kingdom Viridiplantae; phylum Streptophyta; class Magnoliopsida; order Poales; family Poaceae; genus Triticum; species Triticum dicoccoides. The sequence goes on along the minus strand of NC_041380.1, from coordinate 469,783,354 downwards.
TTTTTGTAAATATGATTAGTTCATCGTTCCTGATTCAGGCTATTATGAATGAAACATGTTTGCAATGACAATTAGAGACTATAGTTGCTCATGCCATGCTTAATTAGCTAGGAGTTTATAATGGTTTACCTTGCATGGAAACATGCTATTAAAATGGTTGTGATGTGGTATGATACGGTGGTATCCTCCTTTGAACAATTCAAGTGGCTTGACTTGGCACATGTTCACGCATGTAGTTGAAACAAAATCAGCATAGCATCCACGATATTTATGTTCATGGTGAATTATATCCTACTCATGCTTGCACTCAGTGTTGATTAATTTTAATGCATGTTCATGACTGTTGTCGCTCTCTAGTTGGTCACTTCCCAGTCTCTTTCTAGCCTTCACTTGTACTAAGCGGGAATACTGCTTGTGCATCCACTTCCATAAACCCCAAAGTTATTCCATATGAGTCCACCATACCTTCCTATATGCGGTATCTACATGCCGTTCCAAGTAAATTTGTATGTGCCAAACTCTAAACCTTCAAATGAAATTCTACATTGTATGCTTGAATAGCTCATGTATCAACTAGGGTTGTCTATATCTTCCATGCTAGGTGGGTTATTCTCAATATGAGTGGACTCCGCTCATCATTCACGAGAAAATGGCTGGTAACCGGGATGCCCAGTCCCATGCTCACATCAAAATAATTGCAAACAAAACTCCCCCGGGATTGTTGTTAGTTGGAGGCACCCGTTGTTTTGGACAAGCCATGGAATGATGTTTGTTGGTGGTGGGGGAGTATCAACTTTACCATTCTGTTTGGGAACTGCCTATAATGTGTGTAGGACGGAAGATATCGAGATCTCTTGGTTGTTATGTTGACAATGAAAGTATACCACTCAAAATATTATTCATCTCTATTTCAAAACTCGATCTCTGGCACCTCTGCAAATCCCTGCTCCCTTCTGCGAAGGGCCTATCTATTTACTTTTATGTTGACTCATCATCCTCTTATTAAAAAGCACCAGTTAGAGAGCACCGCTGTCATTTGCATGCATTACTATCAATTTACATTGAGTATGACTATGACTGGATCTCTTTTACCATGAATTACAATGTCTAGTCAGTCCTTGATCTTCAGGGTGCTCTGCATTTATGTTTTGCGGTCTCAGAAAGGGCTAGCGAGATACCATCTTGTTATACCATATTATGATTGTTTTGAGAAAGTGTTATCTGATACGTCTCCAATGTATCTATAATTTTTGATTGCTCCATGCTATATTATCTACTGTTTTGGACATTATTGGGCTTTATTATCCACTTTTATATTATTTTTGGGACTAACCTATTAACCGGAGGCCCAGCCCAGAATTGCTATTTTTTCCTATTTTAGGGTTTTGAAGAAAAGGAATATCAAACAAAGTCCAAACGGAATGAAACCTTCAGGAACGTGATTTTCTCACCGAACATGATCCAGGAGACTTGGACCCTACGTCAAGAAACAAAGGAGGAGGACACGAGGTAGGGGGTGTGCCTACCCCCCCCCCCAGGCGCGCCCTCCACCCTCGTGGGCCCCCTGTTGCTCCACCGATGTACTCCTTCCTCCTATATATACCTACATACCCCCAAACAATCAGATACGGAGCCAAAACCCTAATTCCACTGCCGCAACTTTCTGTATCCATGAGATCCCATCTTGGGGCCTGTTCTGGAGCTCCGCCGAAGGGGGTATCCATCACGGAGGGCTTATACATGAACACCATGACCCTCTGATGAAGTGTGAGTAGTTTACCTCAGACCTACGGGTCATAATTATTAGCTAGATGGCTTCTTCTCTCTTTTTGGATCTCAACACAATGTTCTCCCCCTCTCTTATGGAGATCTATTCAATGTAATCTTCTTTTTGCGGTGTGTTTCTTGAGACCGGTGAATTGTGGGTTTATGATCAAGTCTATCTATGAACTATATTTGAATCTTCTCTGAATTCTTTTATGTATGATTGGTTATCTTTGCAAGTCTCTTCGAATTATCAGTTTGGTTTGGCCTACTAGATTGATCTTTCTTGCAATGGGAGAAGCTCTTAGCTTTGAGTTCAATCTTGCGGTGTCTTTTCCCAGTGACAGTAGGGGCAGCAAGGCACGTATTGTATTGTTGCCATCGAGGATAACAAGATGGGGTTTTCATCATATTGCATGAGTTTATCCCTCTACATCATGTCATCTTGCTTAAGGCGTTACTCTGTTTTCATGAACTTAATACTCTAGATGCATGCTGGATAGCGGTCGATGAGTGGAGTAATAGTAGTAGATGCAGGCAGGAGTCGGTCTACTTGTCTCGGACGTGATGCCTATATACATGATCATACCTAGATATTCTCATAACTATGCTCAATTCTGTCAATTGCTCAACAGTAATTCGTTCACCCACCGTAAAATACCTATGCTCTTGAGAGAAGCCACTAGTGAAACCTATGGCCCCCGGGTCTACCTTCATCATATTAATCTTCCAATACTTAGTTATTTCCTTTGCTTTTATTTTACTTTGCATCTTTATCACAAAAAATACCAAAAAAATTATCTTATCATATCTATTAGATCTCACTCTCGTAAGTGACCATGAAGGGATTGACAACCCCTTATCGCGTTGGTTGCGAGGAGCTATTTGCTTTGTGCAGGTACGAGGGACTCGCGCGTAGCCTCCTACTGGATTGATACCTTGGTTCTCAAAAACTAAGGGAAATACTTACGCTACTTTGCTGCATCATCCTTTCCTCTTCGGGGAAATCCAACGCAGTGCTCAAGAGGTAGCATTGTCATCCGAGATTTATTACTATTGCTGGCTAGTCGATTATGTCATTGATATGAGTAAACATGAGACCTAAATGTTATTGTGAATATGATTAGTTCATAATCTTTGCTGAAAACTTGAATGTCTGCTTTACATATTTGCAACAACAAGATCAAATAGAGTTTGTAAAAGTTTTTCTTTATCACTTTCAGTTTGTCAACTGAATTGCTTGAGGACAAGCAAAGGTTTAAGCTTGGGGGAGTTGATATGTCTCCAACGTATCTACTTTTCCAAACACTTTTGACCTTGTTTTGGACTATAACTTGCATGATTTGAATGAAACTAACCCGGACTGATGTTGTTTTAAGCAGAATTGCCATGGTGTTATTTTTGTGCAGAAATAAAAGTTCTCGGAATGACCTAAAAATTTATGGATACACGTTTTGGAATTTATAAAAAATACTGGCGAAAGAATCAGCATAAGGGGGCGCACACCCTGTCCATGAGGGTGCAGGGCGCCCCCCTGGGGCGCACCCCCTGCCTCGTGGGCCCCCTGAGGCTCCACCTACGTCAACTCCAACTCTATATATTCACGTTCAGGGAGAAAAAATCAGAGAGAAGGATTCATCACTTTTTATGATACGGAGCCGCCGCCAAGCCCTAATCTCTCTCGGGAGGGCTGATCTGGAGTCCGTTCAGGGCTTCAGAGAGTGGAATCCATCGCCATTGTCATCATCAACCTTCCTCCATCACCAATTTCATGATGCTCACCGCCGTGCGTGAGTAATTCCATCGTAGGCTTGCTAGACGGTGATGGGTTGGATGAGATTTACCATGTAATCGAGTTAGTTTTGTTAGGGTTTGATCCCTTGTATCCATTATGTTCTAAGATTGATGTTGCTATGACTTTGCTGTGCTTAATGCTTGTCACTAGGGCCCGAGTGCCATGATTTCAAATCTGAACCTATTATGTTTTCATGAATATATATGTGAGTTCTTGATCCTATTTTGCAAGTCAATAGTCACCTACTATGTGTTATGATCTTGTAACCCCGAAGTGACAATAATCGGGACCACTCCCGGTGATGATCGTAGTTTGAGGAGTTCGTGTATTCACTAAGTGTTAATGCTTTGTTCCGATAGCCTATGAAAAGGAGGCCTTAATATCCCTTAGTTTCCAATAGGACCCCGATGCCATGGGAGGGTAGGACGAAAGATGTCATGCAATTCTTTTCCATAAGCACGTATGACTATGTTCGGAATACATGCCTACATTACATTGACGAACTGGAGCTAGTTCTGTGTCACCCTATGTTATAACTGTTGCATAAGGAATGGCATCCGACATAATTATCCATCATTGATCCATTGCCTACGAGCTTTTCACATATTGATCTTTGCTTAGTTACTTTTCTGTTGCCACTGTTACAATTGCTACAAAAACTACTACTGTTACTTTTTCCACCATTACCGTTACTTCCATACTACTTTGCTACTAAATACTTTGCTGTAGATATTAAGTCTTTCAGGTGTGGTTGAATTTACAACTCAACTGCTAATACTTGAGAATATTCTTTGGCTCCCCTTGTGTTGAATCAATAAATTTGGGTTGAATACTCCACCCTCGAAAACTGTTGCGATCCCCTATACTTGTGGGTTATCAGTCTCTTTATTGCATAAGAGCCAAGCGCCATAATTGCTTTACTTTATCGCTATGCGATAGCAGTAGTCGCAAAAGAAATAGTTGGCGAGATGACCATGTGACGACACATTGATAGATGATATGTCTCCGTCATATCTACTTTTCCAAACACTTTTGCCCTTGTTTTGGACTCTAACTTGCATGATTTGAATGGAACTAACCCGGACTGACGCTGTTTTCAGCAGAATTGCCATGGTGTTATTTTTGTGCATAAATAAAAGTTCTCGGAATGACCTAAAAATCAACGGAGAATTATTTTGGAATATATAAAAAATACTGGAAGAAGAATCCATGTCAGGGGGGCCTCCACCTGTCCACGAGGGTGGGGGCGCGCCTGCCCCCCTGGGCGCGCCCCCTACCTCCTGGGCCCCCTGATGCTCCACCGACCTCAACCTTGACTCCATATATTCACTTTCGGGGAGAAAAAAAGAGAGAGAAGGATTCATCGGGCTTTACGATACGGAGCCGCCGCCAAGCCCTAAAGTCTCTCAGGAGGGCTGATCTGGAGTCCGTTCGGGGCTCCGGAGAGGGGAATCCGTCGCCATCGTCATCATCAACCTTCCTCCATCACCAATGTCATGATGCTCACCGCCGTGCATGAGTAATTCCATCGTAGGCTTGCTGGATGGTGATGGGTTGGATGAGATTTATCATGTAATCGAGTTAGTTTTGTTAGGGTTTTATCCCTAGTATCCACTATGTTCTGAGATTGATGTTGCTATGACTTTGCTATGCTTAATGCTTGTCACTAGGGCCCGAGTGCCATGATTTCAGATCTAAACCTATTATGTTTTCATCAATATATGAGAGTTCTTGATCCTATCTTGCAAGTCTATAGTCACCTACTATGTGTTATGATCCGGCAACCCCGAAGTGACAATAGTCGGGACCACTCCCGGTGATGACCGTAGTTTGAGGAATTCATGTATTCACTATGTGTTAATGATTTGGTCCGGTACTCTATTAAAAGGATGCCTTAATATCCCATAGTTTCCAATAGGACCCCGCTGCCACGGGAGGGTAGGACAAAAGATGTCATGCAAGTTCTTTTCCATAAGCACGTATGACTATATTCGGAATACATGCCTACATTACATTGATGAATTGGAGCTAGTTCTGTGTCACCCTAGGTTATGACGGTTACATGATCGATCGCATCCGGCATAATTCTCTATCACCGATCCATTGCCTATGAGCTTTCCATATATTGTTCTTCGCTTATTTACTTTTCCGTTGCTATTGTTATCATCACTATAAAACACCAAAAATATTACTTTTGCTACTGTTACCTTTTACCACCGTTACCGCTACTATGATATTACTTTGCTACTAAATACCTTGCTACAGATATTAAGTTTCTAGGTGTGGTTGAATTGACAACTCAGTTGCTAATACTTGAGAATATTCTTTGGCTCCCCTTGCATCGAATCAATAAATTTGGGTTGAATACTGTACCCTCGAAAACTGTTGCGATCCCCTATACTTGTGGGTTATCAATAGAGATCAAGATGACGGAGATCATGGTGTCATGCCAGTGACGATGGAGATCATGACGGTGCTTTGGAGATGGAGATCAATGGCACAAGATGATGATGGCCATATCATGTCACATAATTTGATTGCATGTGATGTTTATCCTTTATGCATCTTATTTTGCTTAGCACGGCGGTAGCTGATACGTCTCCAATGTATCTATAATTGTTGATTGTTCCATGATGTTATATTATCAATCTTGGATGTTTTACAAGCATTTTATAGTCATTTTATATCATTTTTTGGTACTAACCTATTGACATAGTGCCAAGTGCCAGTTCCTGTTTTTCGTGTTCTTTACATCGCAGAAAATCAATATCAGATGGAGTCCAAATGCCACGATACTTTACGGAGAATTTTTATGGTCCAAAAGGAACACAATGGGCCCTGGCTGTGCCTGGGGGGTGCCCCGAGGGGGGCACAACCCACAAGGGCGCGCTAGGAGGCCCAGGTGCGCCCTGGTGGGTTGTGCCCACCTCGAGCGCCCCCCGGAACGCCTCTTTGCTCTATAAATACCCCAAAAATCCCAGAACCCTAGGGGAGTCGATGAAATATTCATCCAGCCGCCGTAGAGTCCAGAACCACCAGATCCAATCTAGACACCATCTCGGATGGGGTTCACCACCTCCATTGGTGCCTCTCCGATGATGCGTGAGTAGTTCTTTGTAGACCTTCGGGTCCGTAGTTAGTAGCTAGATGGCTTCATCTCTCTCTCTCTTGATTCTCAATATAATGGTCTCTTGGAGATCCATATGATGTAACGCTTTTGCGGTGTGTTTGTTGGGATCCGATGAACTTCGAGTTTATGACCAGATCTATCTTTTTATATCCATGAAAGTTATTTGAGTTTCTTTGATCTCTTATATGCATGATTGCTTATAGCCTCGTATTTCTTCTCTGATATTTGAGTTTTGTTTGGCCAACTTGATCTATTTATCTTGCAATTGGAAGAGGTGCTTTGTAGTGGGTTCGATCTTACAGTGCTTGATCCCAGTGACAGAAAGGGAAACAACATGTATGTATCGTTGCTACTAAGGATAAAACGATGGGGTCTATCTCTACATAGATAGATCTTGTCTGCATCATGTCATCGTTCTTATTTCATCACTTCGTTTCTCCATGAACTTAATACACTAGATGCATGCTGGATAGCGGTCGATGTGTGGAGTAATAGTAGTAGATGCAGGCAGGAGTCGGTCTACTAATCTTGGACGTGATGCCTATGTAATGACCATTGCCTGGATATCGTCATAATCGTTTGAAGTTCTAGCAATTTCCCAATAGTAATTTGTTTACCCACCGTTTGCTATTTTTCTCGAGAGAAGCCACTAGTGAAACCTACGGCCGTCGGGTCTTCTTTCTCATATTATTTGCCTTTGCGATCTATTTTTATTTGCTTTTATTTTTCAGACCTACTAAACCAAAAACCCAAAAATACCTTGCTGCAATTTATTTTATTTGGTGTTTGATCTATCAATATTTACAACTTTCTCCTGACAACGCACAAATTTCTGGCAGTGTTACCCGAAAGGGATTGACAACCCCTTTAACACGTCGGGTTGCGAGTATTTGTTATTTGTGTGTAGGGGCTGTTTACGTTGTGTTGCTTGGTTCTCCTACTGGTTCGATAACCTTGGCTTCATATATGAGGGAAATACCTACCGCCGTTGTGCTGCATAATCCCTTCCTCTTTGGGGAAATACCGACGTAGCTTCAAGCGGCATCAAAAGGAATTTCTGGCACCGTTGCCGGGGAGGATCAAGTCAAGATAGTCCCCGGCTACGTGCCATTTCTGGCGTTGTTGCCAGGGAGGATCTTCAACATATACCAGGTTCCTAATCACAAATCTCATCTCCTCACAATTTACATTATTTGCCATTTTCCTCTCGTTTTCCTCTCCCCCACTTCACAAAAATTTGCGATTTTATTTGCCCCTCTTTTTCGTTTACTATTCTCTTGCTTTCTAGTCTCGATGGCTAGCGCCCCAACTCCTCCTTTGTCACCAGATTTTGAAGTCCTTCACTTCAAGCAAAGACAATGAGAAAATTTGAAAGATGCCTGGTATAGGCTTATGGAATCGTATCGTATTTCCAACTTAAAAGGAGAGGCTAAAGTTTTGCTTCGAATTTTTTACATAGGATTGGCTTTGCATCATAGACAACTTCCCAATTTTGCCGCTAAAGGAAACTTCATTGAACTTGATGCCAATGCTGCCTATGAAATCTTAGAGGGAATATTGTGAATTCCACCTCAAAAGAAGGGGTTTCCTTTTACCCCCGAGGGAGCTCAAATGTTGGACAAACTTGGTGATTTGCATAAGCATATGATTGAAATACAAAAATATAATGAACCCTTCAAACACCTCAATGGTAGTATCAATCGCATGAATGCCCTGATTACTCTTTGTAATAAGCGATTGGATATTTTGGATCTTAAGATGGTTTCTTTTCCGGAGAATTTAGGGAAGCGTAAAGAGCCTCCCGGGTTTGAGAAAACCCTTACAAAGTTGCCAAAACTTCGGAAGACAAAACTTAGATCCTTGCTTTATGCCTAGCTAAGGGCGTAAAACTATAGCGCTTATTGGAAGGCAACCCAATGAATAAATTTTCTTTTTTTCTTTTTGCTTCCTGTTTTTGTGTGTTAGCACAATTATGCCATTGTTATGATTGTGTTTTTTATGTTTTAAATAGTGTTTGTGCCAAGTAAAGCCTTTAGGATCTTCTTGGGTGATGGTTGTTTGATCTTGCTGAAAAAACAGAAACTTTTACGCTCACGAAATTATTTTTCATTTTTTTACCAAAGAGCGATAAAATACCCAATCCACTTGAAGTAAATCAATATAAAAATTTCTCAGGCCGTCCTAAGTTTTTAGAATTTTTGGAGTTACATAAGTATTCGAAATAGTCAGATTGCTACAGACTGTTCTATTTTGACAGATTCTGTTTTCTTTGTGTTGTGTGCTTATTTTGATGGCTCTATGGTTTTATTTGATGAGTTTTTTGCCATTGAAAAGTTGGAATACAATAGATATAATAAAAAGCAAAATATGAATTGGTTTGATACAACAATTATAGTAGTGATTTATTATTCTTATACTAACGGATCTCACGAAGGTTTTGTTGAGTTTTGTGTGATTGAAGTTTTCAAGTTTTGGGTTATCTTACGATGGATGAAGGAAGGATGGAAGATCCTGAGCTTGGGGATGCCCCGGCATCCCAAGCTATTATCCAAAAATGAGCAACCAACTAAGCTTGGGGATGCCCCCGAGTGGCATCCCGATTTCTTCCAACGACCATCGATTTTACTTGAAACTATATTTTTATTCGTCACATGATATGTGTTTTGCTTGGAGCATCTTGTATGATATGAGTCTTTGCTTGTTTTATTTTGTGTTTTAATTCATCAATCCTTGGTGGACACACCTATTTGAGAGAGCCAAAATTATGTCATGACTTGTTAGAATTGCTCTCTTTGCTTCACTTAAATTTTTACGAGCTATGGACTTGCTCTAGTGATTCACTTATATCTTTTTGAGCATGGTGTGCTTTAGAATTTTTGAAGAAATGCTCTCTTGCTTCAGTTAGATTTATTTTAGAGTTAGTAAAATTTCAAGAAATTCTCTCTTGCTTCACTTAAATTAATTTGAGAGAAAGAAAAATTTATTATGCTCATGATCTTCACTTATATTTGTTGGAGCTTGTCAAAAGCAATACATGAAAATTAGTCCCAAAGTGACAGATATCCAAGAAGGATATAATAAAAACTTTCATGAAGATCATTGGACAAAATAAACTTGATTCTCAGTAATAGTTTTGAGATATGATGATGTGATATGTGAGTTATGTTGGTGAGTAATTATGCTTTAGTAAGAATATTGGTGTTAAGGTTTGTGATTCCCTATGCAAGTATGAAAGTCAATAGTCATGCAATGAAATTATATCCTACTTATGGTGAATTATTAGGTGTTAATTATGATTAATGCTTGCTTATGAGATTACCTGTTTCTTAGTTGGTCGCTTCCCAATCTTTTGCTAGCCTTCATTTTGCACTAAGTATGATCACTACTTGTGCATCCAAAAACATTTAACTCAGTTTTGCCACATGATTCCACTATATCTACCTATATGTCCTATTCTTTTGCCGTTCTAAGAAAATTTGCATGTGCCATCTCTAATTTTCAAAATAAACTTCTCTTTTGTGTGTTTGTTTCGCTTGCGGAGTGGTGAGGGGTGGCTAATATTTTCCATGCTAGATGTGTTATTCTCAAGAAGATGAGTGTTTATTCGCTTGTCATTGCACGAGAGTAAGGCAAAGGTATTAGGGACGCCCAGTCCCGAAATGCAAAAAAATTGAATTTACTTTATGTTTTCAAATAATAAATTCCTCGAGAAGTGTTGGTATGGAGGGCAACCGTGGATACGGCTAGCCATGGAAAGTGAAAGTATGGTGGAAAAAGGAATAAACTTTATTTTCTATTTGGGAACTACCTATGATATATCCATGCATGGAAATTATTGGGAACTCTAAGTCGTTTTCGTTGGTGGGATGGATACACCTCTCAAAATGTTTTTTCTCTCAGTTTTTGCTTTGATCTCTAGCACCTCTACAAATCCCTTCTTCCCTCTGTGAAGGGTCTTTCTTTTACTTTATGCAATTTTTATTTTGAGTCCCCATCTTCTCTTATAAAAGCACCAACTAGGAGGCAATATGATCGTACTTAAGTATTGAGTGTAGCTAATATTCGAGTGTGTTTCATGAATGGATCAATGTTTGAGCATGATGGGCTAGGGATAACTTATTTTAGCGTTGATATTTAAAAAACATGGCTGCTTGTTCTTATGCTTGAGTATCTAAATTATCATGTCAAAACTAGACTATTGCTTTGAACAACTAAAAGTCCAATTGTCCATGCTATAAAGAAACGAATATGATATGACATGATAGGGAGCATTCCACAACAAAAATTCTGTTTTTATCACTTACCTACTCGAGGACAAGTAGGAGTTAAGCTTGGGGATGCTGATACGTCTCCAACGTATCTATAATTTTTGATTGTTTCATGCTGTTATATTATCAATCTTGGATGTTTTATAATCATTTTTTGGTACTAACCTATTGACATAGTGCCAAGTGCCAGTTCCAGTTTTTCCGTGTTTTTTACATCGCAAAAAATCAATATTAGACGGAGTCCAAATGCCAAGAAACTTTATAGAGAATTTTTATGGGCCAAAAGGAACACAACGGGCCCTGGCTGCGCCTAGGGGGTACCCCGAGGGGGGCACAACCCACCAGGGCGCGCCAGGAGGCAAAGGCGCGCCCTGGTGAGTTGTCCCCACCTCGGGTGCCCCACGGACCGCATCTTTGCTCTATAAATAGTTAAATACCCCAAAAATCCCAGAACCCTAGGGGAGTCGACGAAATATTCATCCAGCCGTCGCAGAGTCCAGAACCACCAGATCCAATCTAGACACCATCTAGGATGGGGTTCACCACCTCCATTGGTGCCTCTCTGATGATGCGTGAGTAGTTCTTTGTAGACCTTCGGGTCTGTAGTTAGTAGGTAGATGGCTTCATCTCTCTCTCTCTCTCTCTTGATTCTCAATAGAATGGTCTCTTGGAGATCCATATGATGTAACTCTTTTGCGGTGTGTTTGTTGGGATACGATGAACTTTGAGTTTATGATCAGATCTATCTTTTTATATCCATGAAAGTTATTTGAGTTTCTTTGATCTCTTATATGCATGATTGCTTATAGCCTCGTATTTCTTCTCTGATATTTGGGTTTTGTTTGGCCAACTTTATCTATTTATCTTGCAATGGGAAGAGGTGCTTTGTAGTGGGTTCGATCTTACGGTGCTTGATCCCAATGATCGAAAGGGAAACAACAAGTATGTATCATTGCTACTAAGGATAAAATGATGGGGTCTATCTCTACATAGATAGATCTTGTCTACATCATGTCATCGTTCTTATTGCATTACTCCGTTTCTCCATGAACTTAATACACTAGATGCATGATGGATAGCGGTCGATGTGTGGAGTAATAGTAGTAGATGCAGGCAGGAGTCGGTCTACTAATCTTGGACGTGATGCCTATGTAATGATCATTGCCTGGATATCATCCTAATTATTTGAAGTTCTATCAATTGCCCAACAGTAATTTGTTTACCCACCGTTTGCTATTTTTCTCGAGAGAAGCCACTAGTGAAACCTACGGCCCTCTGGTCTTCTTTCTCATATTATTTGCCTTTGTGATCTATTTTTATTTGCTTTTATTTTCATATCTACTAAACCAAAAACCCCAAAATACCTTGCTGCAATTTATTTTATTTGGCGTTCTATCTATCAATATTTACAACTTTCTCCCGTCAATGCACCAATTTTTGGCACCGTTACCCGAAAGGGATTGGCAACCCCTTTAACACGTCGGTTGCGAGTATTTGTTATTTGTGTGCAGGGGCTATTTACGTTGTGTTGCTTGATTCTCCTACTGGTTCGATAACCTTGGTTTCATATCTGAGGGAAATACCTACTGTCGTTGTGTTGCATCATCCCTTCCTCTTTGGGGAAATACCGACGTAGCTTCAAGCGACATCAGTAGCATTATAAGATGATCCCTCACTAAATTTCAAGGTACAAGTGTTCTCCCTGAGTATGCACTGTTGCTATAGTTGGTCGTGCTGATACACCACGTGATGATCGGGTATGATAAGCTCTACATTCACATACAACGGGTGCAAGCCAGTTTTGCACATGCGGAGTACTCGGGTTAAACTTGACGAGCCTAACATATGCAGATATGGCTTCGGAACACTAAGACCGAAAGGTCAAACGTGAATCATATAGTAGATATGATCAACATAGATATGTTCACCATGGAAAACTACTCCATGTCACGTGATGATCGGACATGGTTTAGTTGATATGGATCACGTGATCATTTAGATGACTAGAGGGATGTCTATCTAAGTGGGAGTTCTCAAGTAATATGATTAATTGAACTTTAATTTATCATGAACTTAGTCCTGTTAGTACTTGCAAATTATGTTGTAGATCAATAGCTCACATTATAGCTCCCAGTTTATTTTTGATATGTTCCTAGAGAAAAATAAGTTGAAATATGATAGTAGCAATGATGCGGACTGGATTCATGATCTGAGGATTATCCTCATGCTGCATAGAAGAATTATGTCCTTGATTTATCGCTAGGTGACGGACCTATTGCAGGAGCAGATGCAGACGTTATGAACGTTTTAGCAAGCTCGGTATGATGACTACTTGATAGTTTAGTGTGCCATGCTTTATGGCTTAGAACCGGGACTTCAAAAACATTTTGAATGCCACGGAGCATAGAAGATGTTCCAAGAGCTGAAATTGGTATTTCAGACTCATGCCCGAGTCGAGAGGTATGAGACCTCTGACAAGTACTTTGCCTACAAGATGGAGGAGAATAGCTCAACCAGTGAGCATGTGCTCAGAATGTCTGAGTACTACAATCGCTTGAATCAAGTGGGAGTTAATCTTCCAGATAAGATAGTGATTGATAGAGTTCTCTAGTCACTATCACCAAGTTATTTGAACTTCGTGATGAACTATAATATGCAAGGGATGACGAAAATGATCCCCAAGCTCTTCGCAATGCTGAAATCAGCGAAGGTAGAAATCGAGAAAAAGCATCAAGTGTTGATGGTTAAAAAGACCACTAGTTTCAAGAAAAGGGGCAAAGGAAAAGAAAGGGAACTTCAAGAAAGAATGGCAAGAAAGTTGCCACTCCCTTGAAGAAACCCAAAGTTAGACCTAAGCCTGAAACTGAGTGTTTCTACTGCAAAGGGAATGGTCACTGGAAGCGGAACCACCCCAAATACTTGGCGGATAAGAAGGATGGCAAAGTGAAAGGTATATTTAATATACATGTTATTGATGTGTACTTTAGTAGTGTTCATAGTAACCCCAGAGTATTTGATACCGGTTCAATTGCTAAGATTAGTAACTCGAAACAGGAGTTGCAAAATGAACAGAGACTAGTTAAGGGCGAGGTGACGATGTGTGTTGGAAATGATTCCAAGATTGATAAGATCGCCATAGCACACTCCTTTTACCTTTGGGATTAGTGTTGACCCTAAAAATATATGTTATTTGGTGTTTTGCATTGAGCATGAATATGATTGGATCATGTTTATTGCAATACAGTTATTCATTTAAGTCAAAGAATAATTGTTGTTTTGTTTACATGAATAAAACCTTCTATGGTCATACACTTAATATAATGGTTTATTGAATCTCGATCGTAGTGATACACATATTCATAATATTGATGCCAAAAGATGCAAAGTTGATAATGATAGTGCAACATACTTGTGGCACTGCCGTTTAGGTCATATTGGTGTAAAGCGCATGAAGAAACTCCATGCAGATGGACATTTGGAATCACTTGATTATGAATCACTTGATGCTTGCGAACCATGTCTCATGGGCAAGATTACTAAGACTCTGTTCTACGGAACAATGGAGCGAGCCACTAACTTATTGGAAACAATACATACTGATGTATGCGGTCCGATGAATGTTGAGGCTCACGGTGGGTATCGTTATTTTGTGAACTTCACAGATGATTTGAGCAGATATGTGTATATCTACTTAATGAAACATAAGTATGAAACATTTGAAAAAGTTAAAAGGATTTTCAAAGTGAAGTGGAAAATCATCATAACAAGAAAACAAAGTTTCTACGATCTGATCATGGAGGCGAATATTTGAGTTACGAGTTTGATCTTCATTTGAAACAATGTGGAATAGTTTCACAACTCACGCCACCTAGAACACCACAGCATAATGGTGTGTCCGAACGTCGTAACCGAACTTTATTAGATATGGCGTGATCTATGATGTCTCTTACCGATTTACCACTATCGTTTTGGAGTTATGCATTAGAGATAGCTGCATTCACATTAAATAGGGCACCATCTAAATCCGTTGAGACGACACCATATGAACTATGGTTTGGCAAGAAACCTAAGCTGTCGTTTCTTAAAGTTTGAGGCTGTGATGCTTATGTGAAAAAGCTTCAACCTGATAAGCTCGAACCCAAATAGGAGAAATGCATCTTCATAAGATACCCAAAGGAAACTGTTGGGTACACCTTCTATCACAGATCCGAAGGCAAGATATTCATTGCTAAGAATGGATCCTTTCTAGAGAAGGAGTTTCTCTCGAAAGAAGTGAGTGGGAGGAAAGTAGAACTTGATGAGGTAATTGTACAACTCATGCCACCTGGAACACCACGGAGTAATGGTGTCGTGACCATACTTTATTAGATATGGTGCGGTCTATGATGTCTCTTACTGATTTACCACTATCGTTTTGGGGTTATGCATTAGAGACAGCTGCATTCACGTTAAATAGGGCACCATCTAAATCCATTGAGATGACACCGTATGAACTATGGTTTAGCAAGAAACCTAAGTTGTCATTTCTTAAAGTTTGGGGTTGCAATGCTTATGTGAAAAAGTTTCAGCCTGATAAGCTCAAACCCAAATTGGAGAAGTGCGTCTTCATAGGATACCCAAAAGAAACTATTGGGTACACCTTCTATCACAGATCCGAAGGCAAGATCTTTGTTGCTAAGAGTGGATCCTTTCTAGAGAAGGAGTTTCTCTCGAAAGAAGTGAGTGGGAGGAAAGTAGAACTTGATGAGGTAATTGTACCTTATCTCGAGTTGGAAAATGGTTCATCACATAAATCAGTTCCAGTGATGCCTACACCAATTAGTGAGGAAGTTAATGATGATGATCATGAAACTTCACATCAAGTTACTACCGAACCTCATAGGTTAACCAGAGTACGATCCCCACCAGAGTGGCACGGTAATCCTGCTCTAGATGTCATGTTACTAGACCATGATGAACCTACAAACTATGAGGAAGCGATGATGAGCCCAGATTCTGACAGATGGCTTGAGGCCATAAAATATGAGATAGAATCCATGTATGAGAACAAAGTGTGCACTTTGGTTGACTTGCCCGATGATCGGCAAACAGTGATAATAAATGGATCTTCAAGAGGAAGATGGACGCTGATAGTAGTGTTACTATCTACAAAGCTCGACTTGTCGAAAAGGGTTTTTGACAAGTTCAAGGTGTTGACTACGATGAGATTTTCTCACCCGTATTGATGCTTAAAGTCTGTCCGAATCATGTTAGCAATTGCCACATTTTATGAAATCTGACAAATGGATGTCAAAACTGCATTCCTTAATGGATTTATTAAAGAAGAGTTGTATATGATACAACCAAAAGGTTTTGTCAATCCTAAAGGTGCTAACAAAATGTGCAAGTGATAACCCATAAGCATAGGGGATCACAACAGTTTTCGAGGGTAGAGTATTCAACCCAAATTTATAGATTCCACAAGGGGAGCCAAAGAATATTTGAAGGTATTAGCAGCTGAGTTGTCAATTCAACCACACCTCAAGATTAATTATCTGCATCAATATGATCATTAGCAAAGTAGTTTGATAGTTTTGATAGTAGTGACAGTAGCAACGGTAATAGTAACAGTGATAGCAGTAGTTTGTAACAAGTTTAACAGTGATGATAGCAGTAGTAACTTAGCAGAAACAATAAGATAAATTCGTAGGCATTGGATCGGTGATTTGTTGGATTATATTCATCATGAGACAGTTACAACCTAGGGCTATATGGCACTAGCTGCAGTTCATCGATATAATGTAGGCATGTATTCCGTAAATAGTCATACGTGCTTTATTAAAAGAACTTGCATGACATCTTTTGTCCTACCCTCCCGTGGCAGCGGGGTCCATATTGGAAACTAAGGGATATTAAGGCCTCCTTTTAATAGAGAACCGGAACAAAGCATTAACACATAGTGAATACATGAACTCCTCAAACTACGGTCATCACCGGGAGTGGGCCCGGTTGTTGTCACTCCGAGGTTGTCGGATCATAACCGTAGTAGGTGACTATAACTTGCAAGATCAGATCTAAAACATGGATATAATGATGAATTCATAAACGGTTCAGATCTGAAATCATGGCACCCGGACCCAAAGTGACAAGCATTAAGCATGGCGAAGTCATAGCAACATCAATCTAAGAACATAGTGGATACTAGGGATCAGGCCCTAACAAAACTAACTCGATTACATGATGAATCTCATCCAACTCCTCACCGACCAGCGAGCCTACAAAGGAATTACTCTCTCCCGGTGGGGAGCATCATGGAATTGGCGATGGAGAAGTGTTGGTGATGACGAAGAGCGAAGATCCCCCTCTCCGAAGCCCCAAACGGACACCAGATCTGCCCTCCTAAGGAAGAACAGGGCTTGGCGACAGCTCCATCTCTTGGATCGGGATAATTCTTTCTCCCTTATTTTTGTCTGGAATAATGTGAATTTATAGTATCAGTGGGGTCATCAGTGGGGCCACCAGGTGGGTACAACCCATTTGGGCACGCTAGGAGAGGGGGCGCGCCCTGGTGGGTTGTGCCCACCCAGGGCCCCCTCTCCGGTGGGTCTTGGCTCCAGAAATTCTTATTATTGGTATAAAAAATTCTCAAAAAGTTTTGTTCCATTCCGAGAACTTCTATTTCTGCACAAAAACAACACCATGGTAGTTCTGCTGAAAACATCGTCAGTCCGGGGTTAGTTACATTCAAATCATGCAAATTAGAGTCCAAAACAAGAGGAAAAGCGTGAGAAAAAGTAGATACATTGGAGATGTATTAGCAAGCTCCAGCGATCCATCTATGGACTGGTGCAAGAATCTCGGAGTTGGAATATACGCTTTGATGAGTTGATAAAAGCATACAGTTTTATACAGACTTGCGGTGAAGCCTGTATTTACAAGAAAGTGAGTGGGAGCACTACAACCTTTCTGATAAGTATATGTGAATGACATATTTTCTTGTTGATTGGAAATGATGTAGAATTTTCTAGAAAGCATAAAGGAGTGTTTGAAAGGAGTTTTTCAAAGAAAGACCTCGATGAAGCTGCTTACATATTGGGCATCAAGATCTATAGAGATAGATCAAGACGCTTGATAAGATTTTTCAATGAGTACATACCTTGACAAGATTTTGAAGTAGTTCAAAATGGAACAGTCAAAGAAGGAGTTCTTACCTGTATTGCAAGGTGTAAAGTTGAGTAAGACTCAAAACACGACCACTGCAGAATATAGAAAGAGAATGAAAGTCATTCCCTATGCCTCAGCCATAGGTTCTATAAAGTATGCTATCCTATGTACCAAACGTATTGTGTACCTTGCCATGAGTTTGGCAAGGGGGTATGATATTGATCCAGGAGTGGATCACTGGACAACGGTCAAAATTATCCTTAGAAGACTAAGGAGATATTTCTCGATTATGGAGGTGATAAAGAGTTCATCGTAAAGAGTTACGTTGATGCAAGCTTTTACACCGATCCGGATGACTCCAAGTCTCAATATGGATACATATTGAAAGTTGAGCAATTAGCTAGAGTAGCTCCACGCAAAGCATTGTAGACATTGATAATTTGCAAAATACATACGGCTCTGAATGTGACAGACCCATTGACTAAGCTTCTCCCACAAGCAAAACATGATCACACCTTAGTACTCTTTGGGTGTTAATCATATAGCGATGTGAACTAGATTATTGACTCTAGTAAAACCGTTTGGGCATTAGTCACATGGCAATGTGAACTCATCACATAAATATGTGAACCATTGGTGTTAAATCACATGAGAATGTGAACTAGATTATTGACTCTAGTGCAAGTGGGATACTGAAGGAAATATGCCCTAGAGGCAATAATATAGTTGTTATTTATATTTCCTTATATCATGATAAATGTTTATTATTCATGCTAGAATTGTATTAACCGGAAACTTAGTACATGTGTGAATACATAGACAAAACGGAATGTCCCTAGTATGCCTCTACTTGACTAGCTCGTTAATCAAAGATGGTTAAAGTTTCCTGACCATAGACATGTGTTGTCATTTGATGAACGGGATCACATCATTAAGAGAATGATGTGATGGACAAGACCCATCCGTTAGCTTAGCATGTTGATCATTCAGTTTTATTGCTATTGCTTTCTTCATGACTTATACATATTCCTTTGACTATGAGATTATGCATCTCCCGAATACCGGAGGAACACCTTATGTGCTATCAAACGTCACAACGTAACCGGGTGATTATAAAGATGCTCTACAGGTGTCTCCGAAGGTGTTTGTTGGCTTGGCATAGATCGAGATTAGGATTTGTCACTCCGAGTATCGGAGAAGTATCTCCAGGCCCTCTCGGTAATGCACATCATAATAAGCCTTGCAAGCAATGTGACTAATGAGTTGGTTGTGGGACGATGCATTACAGAACGAGTAAAGAGACTTGTGGGTAACGAGATTGAACTAGGTATGAAGATACTGATAACCCACAAGTATAGGGGATCAATTGTAGTCTCTTTTGATAATTAAGAGTGTCGAACCCAACGAGGAGCTAAAGGTAGAACAAATATTCCCTCAAGTTCTATCGACCACCGATACAACTCTATGCACACTTAACGTTCACTTTACCTAGAACAAGTATGAAACTAGAAGTACTTTGTAGGTGTAACGGGATATGTTTGCAAGAATATAAAGAGCACATAAATAAAAACTAGGGGCTGTTTTAGGTAAAGAAGCAATAAATTTAGTATAGCGAGTGTGGAAAAGTGGTGGTAGGAGTTGTGAAATTGTCCCTAAGCAATTGACTACTTTACTAGACCGATAGCAAGTTTTATGTGAAAGAGGCCACTGCTAGCATGTCATCCCTGACTTGGAATTCTATGCACTTATGATTGGAACTATTAGCAAGCATACACAACTACTAACGTTCATTAAGGTAAACCCCAACCATAGCATTAAGATATATTGGTCCCCCTTCAATCCCGTATGCATCAATTTCTATGCTAGGTTGAAACTTCTATCACTCTTGTCCTCCAATACATAGTCCTATCAACATACAACTAACCCTATGGTGTGATCCATGCGCGCGCTCATATGATGGGCACCAAAGGACAACAACATAACTACAAGCAAATTAAACCAATCATAGCAATTCACCAATTACCGATAGGACAACGAAAATCTACTCAGACATCATAGGATGGCAACACATCATTGGATAATAATATGAAGCATAAAGCACCATGTTCAAGTAGAGGGTACAACGGGTTGCTAGAGAGTGGACCGGTATAGATAGATGGGGGAAGGTGATGAAGATGTTGGTGAAGATGACGTAGGTGTTGGTGTAGATCGCCGTCACACGATGATGGCCCCGGCGGTGTTCCAGCGCCACCAGGAGAGAGAGGGGGAGAGAGAGCCCTTCTTCTTCTTCTTCTTCCTTGACCTTCTCCCTACATGGGAGAAGGGTTTACCCCCTGGTCCATGGTTTACCCCGAGATTGGATCTGTCTCTCTGTCTCTCTCTGTTTCCGCGTTCCAGATTCTGGCCTTTCACCGTTTCTTATATTCCTGGAGATCCGTAACTCCGATTGGGCTGAAATTTTAACACGATTTGTATCCGGATATTGGATTTCTTACGGCAAAAGAATGGCACAAACCGCCTTACAGGGTGGCCACGAGGGTCAGGGGCACACCCACCCCCTAGGGCGCACCCCCTACCTTGTCGCCCCCTCGGGCATCGTCTCACCTTGATTCTTATTCCAAAAAATCACATATATTCCAAAAAAATCTCCGTCAGTTTTTATCCCGCTTGGATTCCGTTTGATATGGATTTTCTGTGAAACAAAAAACATGAAACAAGCAGGAACTGGCACTGGGCACTGGATCAATATGTTAGTCCCAAAAATAGTATACAAAGTTCCCAAAAGTATATGAAAGTTCTATACTATTGGCATGGAACAATAAAAAATTATAGATACGACGGAGACGTATCAGCATCCCCAAGCTTAATTCCTGCTCGTCCTCGAGTAGGTTAATGATAAAAAAGATAATTTTTGATGTGGAATGCTACCTAGCATAATCTTGATCATGTAATCTAATCATGGCATGAATATTAAGACACGAGTGATTCAAAGCAATAGTCTATCATTTGAAATTAAGACAATAATACTTCAAGCATACTAATAAAGCAATGATGTCTTTTCAAAATAACATGGCCAAAGAAAGTTATCCGTACAAAATCATATGGTCTGGCTATACTCCATCTTCATCACACAAAATATTCAAATCATGCACAACCCCGGTGACAAGCCAAGCAATTGTTTCATACTTTTGATGTTCTCAAACCTTTTCAACTTTCACGCAATACATGAGCGTGAGCCATGGATATAGCACTATAGGTGGAATAGAGTATGATGATAGAGGTTGCGTGGAGAATACAAAAAGGAGAAAGTCTCACATCGACGCGGCTAATCAACGGGCTATGGATATGCCCACCAATTGATGTCAATGCGAGGAGTAGGGATTGCCATGCAACAGATGCACTAGAGCTATAAGTGTATGTGCATCCAACTTGCTTGCTCATGAAGACCTAGGGAACTTGAGGAAGCCCATCGTTGGAATATACAAGCCAAGTTCTATAATGAAAATTCCCACTAGTATATGAAAGTGATAACTCAAGAGAGTCTCTATATGAAGAACATGGTGCTACTCTGAAGCACAAGTGTGGTAAAAGGATAGTAGCATTGCCCCTTCTCTCTTTTTCTCTCATTTTTTTGGTGGGCTTCTTTGGCCTCTTTTTTATCTGGGCTTCTTTGGCCTCTTTTATTTTTCATAAAGTCCGGAGACTCATCCCAACTTGTGAGGGAATCATAGCTTCCATCATCCTTTCCTCACATGGGACAATGCTCGAATAATGATGATCATCACACTTTTATTTACTTACGACTCAATATTACAACTCGATATCTAGAACAAAATATGACTCTATATGAATGCCTCTGGCAGTGTACCAGGATGTGCAAGGATCTAGCATAGCAAAGATATCAAAACGGACAAGCCATGAAAACATTATGCTCACTATCTTACGATCATGCAAAGCAATATGACAATGAATGCTCAAGTCATGTATATGATGATGATGGAAGTTGCATGGCAATATATCTCAGAATGGCTATGGAAATGCCATAATAGGTAGGTATTGTGGCTCTTTTGAGGAAATTATATGAAGGCTTATGTGTGATAGAGCGTATCGTATCATGGGGTTTGGATGCACCGGCGAAGTTTGCACCAACTCTCGAGGTGAGAAAGAGCAATGCACGGTACCGAAGAGGCTAGCAATGATGGAAGGGTGAGAGTGCGTATAATCCATGGACTCAACATTAGTCATAAAGAACTCATGTACTTATTGCAAAAGTCTATTAGTCATCAAAACAAAGTACTACGCGCATGCTCCTAGGGGGATAGATTGGTAGGAAAATAGCATCGCTTGTCCCCGACCGCCACTCATAAGGAAGACAATCAATAAATACCTCATGCTCCTACTTCGTTACATAACGGTTCACCATACGTGCATGCTACGGGAATCACAAACTTCAACACAAGTATTTCTACAATCCACAACTACCCACTAGCATGACTCTAATATCACCATCTTTATATCGCAAAACTATTGCAAGGAATCAAACATATCATATTCAGTGATCTACAAGTTTTGTGTAGGATTTAATGACTAACCATGTGAATGACCAATTCCTGTCATCTCTCTAAATAGATATAAGTGAAGCAATAGAGTTTAATTCTTTCTACAAAAGATATGCCAACGCTCTAACAGATATAAGTGAAGCAAAAGAGCATTCTACAAATGGCGGTTTTCGATGTGTAGGGAAACAGGCAATCCAAACTTCAAATGATATATGTGATGCACATGAAGCATTCGATAAAGCCATACTCAAAAGATATAAGTGATGTGCAATGAGCATTCTATAAATCAACCATGGACTATCTCATACCAGCATGGTGCATCAAAGAAAAGTGAAAATTGAATGCAAAAGACGCTCCAAGATTTGCACATAGTGCATGAATAATCCAAAAACATACCGATACTTGTTGAAGAAAGATGGGATGCCTTCCGGGGCATCCCCAAGCTTAGACGCTTGACTCTCCTTAAATATTTACTTGGGGTCTATTGGGCATCCCCAAGCTTGAGCTCTTGCCTCTCCTCCTTCTCCTCATATCGAGACCTCCTCGATCTTTGATCACTTCATCCACACAAAACACAACAGAAAGCTCAGTAAGATCCATTAGTATATTAAAGCATCCGCAACTACTAATGTTCATTAAGGTAAAGCCCAACCATAGCATTAAGATATATTGGTCCCCTTCAATCCCGTATGCATCAATTTCTATGCTAAGTTGAAGCTTCTGTCACTCTTGCCCTCCAATACATAGCCCTATCAACATAAAACTAACCTTATGGTGTGCTCCACGCACGTGCTCATATGATGGGCACCAAAGGACAGCAACATAACCACAAGCAAATTAAACCAATCATAGCAGTTCACCAATTACCGATAGGACAACAAAAATCTACTCAGACATCATAGGATGGCAACACATCATTGGATAATAATATGAAGCAAAGCACCATGTTCAAGTAGAGGGTACAGCGGCTTGCGGGGAGTGTGGACCGCTGTAGATAGATGGGGGAAGGTTATGAAGATGTTGGTGAAGATGACGGAGGTGTTGGTGTAGATCGCCGTCACACGATGATGACCCCGGCGGTCCGGCGCCACCGGGCGAGAGAGCCCCCTTCTTCTTCTTCCTTGACCTTCTCCCTAGATGGGAGAAGGGTTTACCCCCTGGTCCATGGCTTCCATGGAGGCGGAGGGGCGAGAGCCCCTCCGAGATTGGATATGTCTCTCTATCTCTCTCTGTTTCTGCGTTCCAAATTCTGGCCTTTCACCATTTCTTATATTCCCGGAGATCCGTAACTCTGATTGGGCTGAAATTTTAACACGATTTGTATCCGGATATTTGATTTCTTGTGGAGAAAGAAGGGCACCAACCGCCTTACGGGGTGGCCACAAGGGTCAGGGGCGCGCCACCTGCCTCGTGGCCCCCTCGGGCATTGTCTCGCGTTGATTCTTCTTCCCAAAAATCACATATATTCCAAAAAAACTCTGTAAGTTTTTATCCCGTTTGGACTCCGTTTGATATGGATTTTCTGCGAACAAAAAACATGCAACAAACAGGAACTGGCACTGGGCACTGGATCAATATGTTAGTCCCAAAAATAGTATAAAAAGTTGCCAAAAGTATATGAAAGTTGTATAATATTGGCATGGAACAATCAAAAATTATAGATACGATGGAGACGTATCAGATACCGACGATCGAATCTCGAGCAAGTAACATACCGATGACAAAGGGAATAACGTATGTTGTTATGCGGTTTGACCAATAAAGATCTTCGTAGAATATGTAGGGGCCAATATGAGCATCCAGGTTACGCTATTGGTTATTGACCGGAGATGTGTCTCAGTAATGTCTACATAGTTCTCGAACCCATAGGGTCCGCACGCTTAACGTTCGATGATGATTTGTATTATTAGTTATGATATTTGATGACCGAAGATTGTTCGGAGTCCTGGATGAGATCACGGACATGACGAGGAGTCTAGAAATGGTCGAGAGGTAAAGATTGATATATTGGACGAAGGTATTCGAACACTGGAATGGTTTCGGGGCGTTTTGGATATTTATCGGGGAATCGAGGGGTTACCGGAACCCCCCGGGGAAGTTATGGGACTTAATGGGCCATAAGGGAGAAGGAGAGGGAAAGCCACAAGGTGGCGCCCGTCGGTGTCAAAACCGGCGGATCTCGGGTAGGGGGTCCCAAACTATGCGTCTAAGGTCGACGATAACAGGAGGCAGGGGACACGATGTTTTACCCAGGTTCTGGCCCTCTTGATGGAGGCAATACCCTACGTCCTGCTTGATTGATATTGATGAGTATGAGGATTACAAGAGTTGATCTATCACGAGATCGTTGTGGCTAAACCCTAGAAGTCTAGCTTGTATGATTGTGATTATGATTGCCTCTACGGACTAAACCCTCCGGTTTATATATACACCGGAGGGGCCTAGGGTTGTACAGAGTCGGTTTACAAAGGAAGGAATCTACATATCTGAACGCCAAGCTTGCCATCCACGCAAAGGAGAGTCCCATCCAGACATGGAAAGAAGTCTTCTGTCTTGTAACTTCGTAGCCCATTAGTTCGTTCCATGTTACATAGTCCGGTCGTCCGAGGACCCCTTAATCTAGGACTCCCTCAGTAGCCCCTGAACCAGGCTTCAATGACTATATGTCCGGCGGCAGACTGTCTTCGGCATTGCAAGGCGGGTTCCTCCTTCGAACACTCCAAAGCAGCTTTCGGACACAGACAACGTGTCCGGCTCTACAGATCAAATACCACACACAACCGCAGAGAACATAATATTTTACGAGTCCAATCCACTGACAACTTTTGTATCGTGACATCATGTCACTGCCTGGTCATTATTTCGAACCGTTTTTAGCCTCCCGCTCCATGTTTCAAGATGCGGTTTTATTGGCACGTCTTGTCGAAGCAGAGATCGTGTCCCCTTATTGCGGGATTCTCATCAATACGGGCATGGGTAATCCAACCGCGCTATCTGCACGACCCTTGTGGAATAGGTGAGTTTTAAGGCGAGTGGGGAGGCGCTTGATATTCGCAGCCTTTATAAAGGGATAAGGATCTCACCTTTTCACCCATGCCCTCTTCCTCTCTGCCCATCCATTCTCGAGCTCCAGTGCTCAAGCTTCCATCCTTTCCACCTCAAAAAAAGGCACTCCAGCCATGTCCGGATCTGGAGCGCAGGGCAAGTGGATGGTTTCCTCCGTCAGGTAGAAGGACATTACCAAGCTCCGGGAGGCCAGGTACTTAGCCAAGGAAATCGCCCACCGGCTTCCAGCAAAGGGGCAAATCATCCCCACCCCGGAGCCCCATGAGAGGGTGGTATTCATCCCCCACTTCGTCTGCGGATTGGGATTCCCTCTCCACCCATTCGTCCATGGAATCATGTTCTACTACGGGTTGGATTTCCATGATCTGGCCCCCAACATATCAACATTCATTGTCGTGTGTGAGGCCTTCCTCCGCATCCCACCACACTTCGGATTGTGGTTAAAGATCTTCAATGTGAAGCCAAAGGTGGTGGGTGGTCAACACGCAGAATGCGGAGGCGCCATGGTGAGAAAGATGCCCAACATCTCATGTCCCAAAGGTACCTTCATGGAGACCATCAAAGGGTGGCAACAACAATGGTTCTATGTCACAGAACCTCACGACGCCACCTGGGCCATGGCTGCCAAATTCTAGTCCGGCACTGATGTCTACTACACAACCTTCTTCTTGTAGACGTTGTTGGGCCTCCAAGTGCAGAGGTTTGTAGGACAGTAGCAAATTTCCCTCAAGTGGATGACCTAAGGTTTATCAATCCGTAGGAGGCGTAGGATGAAGATGGTCTCTCTCAAGCAACCCTGCAACCAAATAACAAAGAGTCTCTTGTGTCCCCAACACACCCAATACAATGGTAAATTGTATAGGTGCACTAGTTCGGCGAAGAGATGGTGATACAAGTGCAATATGGATAGTAGATAATAGTTTTTGTAATCTGAAATAATAAAAACAGCAAGGTAGCAAGTGATAAAAGTGAGTGTAAACGGTATTGCAATGATAGGAAATAAGGCCTAGGGTTCATACTTTCGCTAGTGTAAGTTCCCTCAACAATAATATCATAATTGGATCACATAACTATCCCTCAACATGCAACAAAGAGTCACTCCAAAGTCACTAATAGCGGAGAACGAACGAAGAGATTATGGTAGGGTACGAAACCACCTCAAAGTTATTCTTTCCAATCAATCCGTTGGGCTATTCCTATAAGTGTCACAAACAGCCCTAGAGTTCGTACTAGAATTATACCTTAAGACACAAATCAACCAAAACCCTAATGTCACCTAGATACTCCAATGTCACCTCAAGTATCCGTGGGTATGATTATACGATATGCATCACACAATCTCAGATTCATCTATTCAACCAACACAAAGGACCTCAAAGAGTGCCCCAAAGTTCTACCGGAGAATCACGACGAAAACGTGTGCCAACCCCTATGCATAGGTTCATGGGCGGAACCCGCAAGTTGATCAGCAAAACATACATCAAGTGAATCACGTGATATCCCATTGTCACCACAGATATCCACGGCAAGACATACATCAAGTGTTCTCAAATCTTTAAAGACTCAATCCGATAGGATAACTTCAAAGGGGAAACTCAATTCATTACAAGAGAGTAGAGGGAGGAAGAAACATCATAGGATCCAAATATAATAGCAAAGCTCGCGATACATCAAGATCGTATCATCTCAAGAACACGAGAGAGAGATATCAAACACATAGCTACTGGTACATACCCTCAGCCCCCGAGGGATAACTACTCCCTCCTTGTCATGGAGAGCACCGGGATGATGAAGATAGCCACCGGAGAGAGATTGCCCCCTCCGGCAGGGTGCCGGAACGGGTCTAGATTGGTTTTCGGTGGCTACGGAAGCTTCTGGTGGCGGAACTCCCGATCTATTGTGCTCTGGAAGTTTTATGGTATATGGAGTTATATAGGCAGAAGAAGCACGTCAGGGGAGCCATGGGGGCCCCACGAGGCAGGGGGCGCGCCCTAGGGGGTGGGCGCGCCCCCCACCCTCGTGGGCAGCTCCTGTATCTTCTGACGTAGGGTCCAAGTCCATCAGGTGTGTTTCCTTCCAAAAATAACTTCTCCAGTTGATTTCGTTCCGTTTCGACTCCGTCTGATATTCCTTTTCTTCGAAACACCGAAATAGGCATAAAACAGCAAATCTGGGTTGGGCCTCCGATTAATAGGTTAGTCCCAAAAATAATATAAGAGTGGATAATAAAGCCCAATATTGCCTAAAATAGTAGATAATATAGCATGGAGCAATCAAAAATTATAGATACGTTGGAGACGTATCAAGCATCCCCAAGCTTAATTCCTGCTCGTCCTCGAGTAGGTAAATGCTAAAAAAAGATAATTTTTGATGTGGAATGCTAGTTGGCATAATTTCAATGTAATTCTTCTTACTTGTGATATGAATATTCAGATCCATAAGATTCAAGACAAAAGTTCACATTGACATAAAAAATAGTAATACTTCAAGCATACTAATAAATCAATTATGTCTTATCAAAATATCATGGCCAAAGAAAGTTATCCCTACAAAATCATATAGTCTGGCTATGCTCTATCTTCACCACACAAAGTATTTAAATCATGCACAGCCCCGATGACAAGCCAAGCAATTGTTTCATACGTTTGACGTTCTCAAACTTTTTCAATCTTCACGCAATACATGAGCATGAGCCATGGACATAGCACTATAGGTGGAATAGAATGGTGGTTGTGGAGAAGACAAAAAGGGAGAAGATAGTCTCACATCGACTAGGCGTATCAATGGGCTATGGAGATGCCCATCAATAGATATCAATGTGAGTGAGTAGGGATTGCCATGCAACGGATGCACTAGAGCTATAAGTATATGAAAGCTCAAAAAAAGAAACTAGTGGGTGTGCATCCAACTCGCTTGCTCACGAAGACCTAGGACATTTTGAGGAATCCCATCATTGGAATATACAAGCCAAGTTCTATAATGAAAGATTCCCACTAGTATATGAAAGTGACAACATAGGAGACTCTCTATCATGAAGATCATGGTGCTACTTTGAAGCACAAGTGTGGTAAAAGGATAGTAACATTGTCCCTTCTCTCTTTTTCTCTCATTTTTTGGGCCTTCTCTTTTTTATGGCCTTTCTCTTTTTTTGGGCCTTCTCTTTTTTATGGCATTTCTCTTTTTCTTTTTTTTCGTCCGGAGTCTCATCCCGACTTGTGGGGGAATCATAGTCTCCATCATTCTTTCCTCACTGGGACAATGCTCTAATAATGATGATCATCACACTTTTATTTACTTACAACTCAAGAATTACAACTCGATACTTAGAACAAGATATGACTCTATATGAATGCCTCCGGCGGTGTACCGGGATGTGCAATGATGCATGAGTGACATGTATGGAAGAATTATGAATGGTGGCTTTGCCACAAATACGATGTCAACTACATGATCATGCAAGCAATATGACAATGATGGAGTGTGTCATAATAACGGAACGGTGGAAAGTTGCATGGCAATATATCTCGGAATGGCTATGGAAATGCCATAATAGGTAGGTATGGTGGCTGTTTTGATGAAGGTATATGGTGGGTTTATGGTACCGGCGAAAGGTGCGCGGTACTAGAGAGGCTAGCAATGGTGGAAGGGTGAGAGTGCGTATAATCCATGGACTCAACATTAGTCGTAAAGAACTCACAAACTTATTGCAAAAATCTATGAGTTATCGAAACAAAGTATTACGCGCATGCTCCTAGGGGGATAGATTGGTAGGAAAAGACCATCGCTCGTCCCCGACCGCCACTCATAAGGAAGACAATCAGTAAATAAATCATGCTCCAACTTCATCACATAACGGTTCACCATACATGCATGCTACGGGAATCACAGGCTTCAACACAAGTATTTCTCAAATTCACAACTACTCAACTAGCATGACTCTAATATCACCATCTCCATATCTCAAAACAATTATCAAGTATCAACTTCTCATAGTATTCAACACACTCATAAGAGAATTTTATTATTCTTGAATACCTAGCATATTAGGATTTTAAGCAAATTACCATGCTATTTAAGACTCTCAAAATAATCTAAGTGAAGCATGAGAGTTCATCTATTTATTCAAAATAAAACTACCACCATGCTCTAAAAGATATAAGTGAAGCACTAGAGCAAATGACAAACTACTCCGAAAGATATAAGTGAAGATCAATGAGTAGTCGAATAATTATGCAACTATGTGAAGACTGTCTAACATTTAATAATTTCAGATCTCGGTATTCTATTCAAACAGAAAGAAAATAAAAATAAAATGACATTCTAAGAATTACAAACATCATGTGAAGAAGCAAAAACTTAGGATCAACCGATACTAACCGATAGTTGTTGAAGAAGAAAGGTGGGATGCCAACCGGGGCATCCCCAAGCTTAGACGCTTGAGACTTCTTGAAATATTATCTTGGGGTGCCTTGGGAATCCCCAAGCTTGAGATTTTGTGTCTCCTTAATTCCTCTCATATCACAGTCTCCCTAAATCTCAAAAGCTTCATCCACACAAAACTCAACAAGGACTCGTGAGATAAGTTAGTATAAACCGTTGCCAAAACCTTATCATACTCTACTGTGGTAAATCACTAAAAATTATTATTCAACATTGCATACTAAATGCTTCTGCATATTTAATAGTCCTATCCTCAAATAGAATCATTAAAGAAGCAAACATATGCAAACAATGCAAACATAACAGCAATCTGCCTAAACAGGATAGTCTGTAAAGAATGCTGCAACATCCATACTTCCCTAGCTCCAAAAATTATGAAAGAAAATTCCCGGTGTATTAAATTTATCATATCTTAATATTCAAAAGGTTTCAACATTTTATCACATTCTGACTTTTCTAGGGAATTATTGCAACAGCGGTAAACTTTCTGTTTTCAAACAGCAACATGAAGACTTGCAACATAGGCATAGTAAAGACTATCAATGCCACTTTTATTTGAATAAAAGATGCAAAACATTGTTCTAAATAACATAAATCAAATCCTAACAAAATAAATTGATGCTCCAAGCAAAACACATATCATGTGGTGAATAAAAATATAGCTCCAAGTAAAGTTACCGATAGAAGTAGACGAAAGAGGGGATGCCTTCAGGGGCATCCCCAAGCTTAGGCTCTTGGTTGTCCTTGAATATTACCTTGGGGTGCCTTGGGCATACCCAAGCTTAGGCTCTTGCCACTCCTTATTCTATAGTCCATCGAATCTTTACCCAAAACTTGAAAACTTCACAACACAAAACTTAACAGAAAACTCGTAAACTCCGTTAGCGAAAGAAAACAAAACACTACTTCAAGATACTGTAATGAACTCATTATTTATTTATATTGGTGTTAAAACTACTGTATTCCAACTTCTCTATGGTTTATAAACTCTTTTACTAGCCATAGATTCATCAAAATAAGTAAATAACACATGAAAAACAGAATCTGTCAAAAACAGAACAGTCTGTAGTAATCTGGATCAAACGTATACTTCTGGAACTCATAAAATTCTCAAATAAATTGCTGGACCTGAGGAATTTATCTATTAATAATCTTCAACAATAATTAACTAAATAGCATTCTCCAAATAAAAATGGCAGTACTTCTCGTGAGCGCTAAAGTTTCTGTTTTTGACAGCATGATCAACAAGACTTTCCCCAAGTCTTCCCAAAGGTTCTACTTGGCACAAACAGTAATTAAAAGCATAAAACCACATATAAACAGAGGCTAGATGAATTATTTATTACTAAACAGGAGAAAAAAGCAAGGAACAAAAATAATATTGGGTTGCCTCCCAACAAGCGCTATCGTTTAACGCCCCTAGCTAGGCATGATGATTTCAACGATGCTCACATAAAAGATAAGAATTGTAATATAAAGAGAGCATCATAAAGAATATGACTAGCACATTTAAGTCTAAAATACTTCCTATGCATAGGGATTTTGTGAGCAAATAACTTATGGGAACAATAATCAACTAGCATAGGAGAGAAAAACAAGCATAACTTCAAAATTTTAAGCACATAGAGAGGAAACTTGATATTATTGCAATTCCTACAAGCATATGTTCCTCCCTCATAATAATTTTTAGTAGCATCATGAATGAATTCAACAATATAACCAGCACCTAAAGCATTCTTTTCATGATCTACAAGCATAGAAAATTTATTACTCTCCACATAAGCAAAATTCTTCTCATGAATAATAGTGGGAGCAAACTCAACAAAATAACTATCATGTGATTGAAAATTAAGATCAAGATGACAAGTTTCATGGTTATCATTATTATTTAAAGCATACGTGTCATCACAATAATCATCATAGATAGGAGGCATGCTTTCATCATAATAAATTTGCTCATCAAAACTTGGGGGGCAAAAAATATCATCTTCATCCAACATAGCTTCCCCAAGCTTGTGGCTTTGCATATCATTAGCATCATGGATATTCAAGGAATTCATACTAACAACATTGCAATCATGCTCATCATTCAAATACTTAGTGCCAAACATTTTATAGATTTCTTCTTCTAGAACTTGAGCACAATTATCCTTTCCATCATACTCACGAAAGATATTAAAAAGGTGAAGCGTATGAGACAAACTCAATTCCATTTTTTATAGTTTTCTTTTATAAACTAAACTAGTGATAAAGCAAGAAACTAAAAGACTCGATTGCAAGATCTAAAGATATACCTTCAAGTGCTAACCTCCCCGGCAACAGCGCCAGAAAAGAGCTTGATGTCTACTACACAACCTTCTTCTTGTATACGTTGTTGGGCCTCCAAGTGCAGAGGTTTGTAGGACAGTAGCAAATTTCCCTCAAGTGGATGACCTAAGGTTTATCAATCCGTAGGAGGCGTAGGATGAAGATGGTCTCTCTCAAGCAACCCTGCAACCAAATAACAAAGAGTCTCTTGTGTCCCCAACACACCCAATACAATGGTAAATTGTATAGGTGCACTAGTTCGGCGAAGAGATGGTGATACAAGTGCAATATGGATAGTAGATAATAGTTTTTGTAATCTGAAATAATAAAAACAGCAAGGTAGCAAGTGATGAAAGTGAGTGTAAACGGTATTGCAATGATAGGAAATAAGGCCTAGGGTTCATACTTTCGCTAGTGTAAGTTCCCTCAACAATAATATCATAATTGGATCACATAACTATCCCTCAACATGCAACAAAGAGTCACTCCAAAGTCACTAATAGCGGAGAACGAACGAAGAGATTATGGTAGGGTACGAAACCACCTCAAAGTTATTATTTCCAATCAATCCATTGGGGTATTCCTATAAGTGTCACAAACAGCCCTAGAGTTTGTACTAGAATAACACCTTAAGACACAAATCAACCAAAACCCTAATGTCACCTAGATACTCCAATGTCACCTCAAGTATCCGTGGGTATGATTATACGATATGCATCACACAATCTCAGATTCATCTATTCAACCAACACAAAGGACCTCAAAGAGTGCCCCAAAGTTCTACCAGAGAATCACGACGAAAACGTGTGCCAACCCCTATGCATAGGTTCATGGGCGGAACCCGCAAGTTGATCACCAAAACATACATCACGTGAATCACGTGATATCCCATTGTCACCACAGATATCCACGGCAAGACATACATCAAGTGTTCTCAAATCTTTAAAGACTCAATCCGATAATATAACTTCAAAGGGGAAACTCAATTCATTACAAGAGAGTAGAGGGAGGAAGAAACATCATAGGATCCAAATATAATAGCAAAGCTCGCGATACATCAAGATCGTATCATCTCAAGAACACGAGAGAGAGAGAGAGATCAAACACATAGCTACTGGTACATACCCTCAGCCCCGAGGGAGAACTACTCCCTCCTTGTCATGGAGAGCACCGGGATGATGAAGATGGCCACCGGAGAGAGATTGCCCCCTCCGGCAGGGTGCCGGAACGGGTCTAGATTGGTTTTCGGTGGCTACGGAAGCTTCTGGCGGCGGAACTCCCGATCTATTGTGCTCTAGAAGTTTTAGGGTATATGGAGTTATATAGGCAGAAGAAGCACATCAGGGGAGCCACGGGGGACCCACGAGGCACGGGGGCGCGCCCTAGGGGGGTGGGCGTGCCCCCCACCCTCGTGGGCAGCTCCCGTATCTTCTGACGTGGGGTCCAAGTCCATCAGATGTGTTTCCTTCCAAAAATAACTTCTCCAGTTGATTTCGTTCCGTTTCGACTCCGTCTGATATTCCTTTTCTTCGAAACACTGAAATAGGCATAAAACAACAAATCTGGGCTGGGCCTCCGGTTAATAGGTTAGTCCCAAAAATAATGTAAAAGTGGATAATAAGGCCCAATATTGCCTAAAATAGTAGATAATATAGCATGGAGCAATCAAAACTTATAGATACGTTGGAGACGTATCAAGCGCCCCGATGCGGCTCACCTCCTGGCTAGAGAAGGGCCTGGACTGGTCTTCGTGGGACGAGCTGACAACGCTTCAGACGCACATCGGGAGCATGGTGGACAAGAAAATCAAGCTTGTCAATGTTATCCAGGTGATGCTTGCTCGCCGGATCCTTCTATGCCAAAGCCGGACTTGCCATTTGTGGGAGTTCGATCCGGCCAAGCACTAGACCTTGCAACAGTTCTTCGGCACTCCACACGAAGACATATGGATGGTGCTCTTTAAGCAAAACAAGACATGGCCGGCAACGACCAAGGATCGCGGGCACGACCTGGCCCATCCCGCCAGTTCGGTGAGTCTTTCATATTTAGGTGTATCCTTTACTTGCATACTCAAGGGAGACGCCTAAGCTTCCCCATTTATTTTTTCAGGGCTGGACAAAGAAGGCGGAGCGAATCCAGTGTCCGGCTCTGCTGCCCGAAGACCCAGCAACCCCTCTTCTGATGAAGATGCTGGTCCCGGTGCCCTACCAAGCGTCGGAGAAGAAGGCCAAGAAGAAGGCCAAGGAGACCAGGAGTGGTCTTTGCCGTAAGGGCACTTCGGACGTGACGTCCGAAGACGCCGAGACCCACTCCTCCCACACCGAGGACGACGATGAGGAGGAGGAAAGCAACTCTCCCCCAAAGGGGGGAAGGAAGAAAAGGGCAGCCTCCATGCATCTAGAGGAAGAGGCATCCAATAAGGGGAAGGTTTCCCTCGCGGACAACTCCGCGTGGGACATCGATAGCAGCTCCGAGTGGCGCCCCTGGGATAAGCCCCTGGCTGAATCGTAAGTACTCAAAGACGCACACACATATCTAGCTCCTTTACTTCATGGTTTTAACATGTTGAGTCATGCGCTGCAGTCCGACTCGTTCCGACCTCCAGTGGTCCTCATCTTCGGGGAATTCGCTACATCCGAAGGTGATGGACAGTGGGTCCCTTCCGGCGGCCTCTTCTCCCAAGGCCATGGACGACACCGAGGTGCTGTCCGAAAAGACCTCCCCAGGCCAGGGAGAGATGCGGGAGGCCGTCAGGGTGGCGCCAAAGGCTGAACCCTGGGGGAGCAAATCCCCATGGAGACTGGCGATGGGGGCCATATCCAATCCGGCCCCTAGCCGAATACAATTCTGGAGACCTATATGGCTCCGGAATCCGGCAAGCATCCTCCTTCGAAAGAAGGAGGTGCATCGATTCCACCGGTGACCTCTGTCCATCCAGAGGCACCGGATACTCTACTGGAAGCGTTGCGAAACACTTCCATTGTTGAGGAACACCGTACCCTCATGGGTACGGTGGTTGAGAGGATTCAGTCCGCAAAGAGCGGACTAACCGAAGCCTGCACAAGCCTTCTAACAGGCTTTGAGGTATGAAAACGCAATTTATGCGAAAGGAATGTCATAGTATAGACAGTAGCCCCTGAGACACTGTCCGGTGTTCGAAAAGAAAAGCCGGACATAGTATCAACTTAATTTTTGCAGGAGACTAACCATACGTGTCTATGTGAACAAGCAGGCGTCTTTGCTGGCTACGACCTCTCATGCTGCTGAGGTCTCCGGACTGAAGCAGAGTCTGGAGCGGACTGAGGAAGAGCTCGGCCGCGTGAAAAAACAGCTGGAAGACCATCAAGGTATGCAATGACCTTGTGTAGATTCAGAAAGGATGAATGATTTGTGTTAACCATAGTGCCATAATATTTTGTAGGAGCAACGACCGAGGTGGAGACCCTCAAGAAGGCGCTGACCGAAGCCCAGGAGAGAGAGGCAAAGGAACAAGCACGAGAAACACAAGGCCAGGGTTGGTGAGGTCCAGCAGGAGCTCCATGACGCCGTGAAGAAATGCGAGTCCTTGGAGCGCAATATCGAGGATCAAGAGTCCGAACTTGCCAAGGCCTGCCAAAGCACACACGATGCCTGGGTTGAAGCTCAGAGCGCCCTCCAGGAAATCCAGGAGGCCAGAAAAATCATGGCGGTAAGGCCTTTATTATGCAGAGCAAGTATGTGAAGAAAATGTTCCTCTTACTGAAGGAAATATGCCCTAGAGGCAATAATAAAGTTATTATTTATTTCCTTATATCATGGTAAATGTTTATTATTCATGCTAGAATTATATTAACCGAAAACTTAATACATGTGTGAATACATAGAAAAACAAGAGTGTCACTAGTATGCCTCTACTTGACTAGCTCATTGAATCAAAGATGGTTTAAGTTTCCTAGCCATAGATATGAGTTGTCATTTGATTAACGGGATCACATCATTAGAGAGTGATGTGATTGACTTGACCCATCCCGTTAGCTTAGCATGATGATCGTTTAGTTTGTTGCTACAACTTTCTTCATGACTTATACATGTTCCTCTGTGTAACACCCTCGATGCGACTATAGCTCCCACGTGTCGAGGCATGACTTAGAGACATAATCGCATTGAAGGCATATGTCGCAAGTTAGGCAATCTTCACAACATCCCATGAAATATGATAATAAAAGGGGAGATAACATAGTTGGCTTACACTTGCCACGTCAATCAAGTACATAAATAACATTACATCATCCAAACACTCATGGCCCGACTACGGCGCCAAAATAAAAGATAACCCAACATGCGACAACGGTCCCGTTCACCCCCAACTGGGCACCACTACTGATCATCAGGAAAGGAAACATAGTAACGTTAAGAGTCTTCGTCGAACTCCCACTTGAGCTCAAGCGCGTCTCCTGGAGCGGAATCATCAGGCCCTGCATCTGGTGTTATAGTAATCTGTCAGCCACAGGGACTCAGCAATCTCGCACCCTCGCGATCAAGACTATTTAAGCTTATAGGTAAGGCAAGGTAAATATATGTGGAGCTGCAGCAATCGACTAGCAAAAATATGGTGGCTAACTTATTCGCAAAATAGAGCGAGAAGAGGAGGCAAAGCGCGAGCGAGAAACTAGAGAACAACCTGCGCAAGCATTACTCCAACACCGTGTCCACTTCCCAGACTCCGCCGAGAAGAGGCCATCACGGTAACACACTCAGTTGATTCATTTTAATTAAGTTAAGGTTAAAGTTATCTACAACCGGACATTAACAAATTCCCATCTGCCCATAACCGCGGGCACGGCTTTCAAAAGTTCAAATCCCTGTAGGGGAGTCCCAACTTAGCCCATGACAAGCTCTCACGGTCAACGAAGGAATAGACCTCCTCCCAAGACGTTCCGATCAGACTCGGTATCTCGGTTCTTCAAGACAACTCCGACAATGGTAAAACAAGTCCAGCAACACCACCCGCCGTGCCGACAAATCTCGATAGGAGCTGCACATATCTCATTCTCAGGGCACACCGGATAAGCTAAGCGTACGGGAGCCAACGTAACCCAAGTTGCCAAGGGACGGCCCCGCATGGTGCTCTAGGTTGGACCAACACTCAGAGGAGCGCTGGCCCAGGGGGGTTTAAAATAAGATGACCCTTGAGTCCGCGAAACCCAAGGGAAAAGGCTAGGTGGCAAATGGTAAAACCAAGGTTGGGCATTGCTGGAGGAGTTTTATTCAAAATGGACTGTCAAGGGGTTCCCATTATAACCCAACCGCGTAAGGAACGCAAAATCCGGGAACATAACACCGATATGACGGAAACTAGGGCGGCAAGAGTGGAACAAAACACTAGGCGAGAGGCCGAGCCTTCCACCATTCACCAAGTATATAGATGCATTAAGATAACAAGATAATATAATGATATCCCAACAAGTAAATAAATGTTCCAACAAGGAACGGCCTCCAATCTTCACCTGCAACTAGCAACGCTATAAGAGGGGCTGAGCAAAGCAGTAACATAGCCAATCAACGGTTTGCTAGGACAAGGTGGGTTAGAGGTTTGACATGGCAATTTGGGAGGCTTGAAATAAAGTGGTAGGCATCATAGCATTGGCATAGCAAAAGAGCGAGCAAACTAGCATAGCAAAGATAGTAGTGATTTCGAGGGTATGATCATCTTGCCTGCATAGTTGTCAGAGTTGAATGGATCCTCGAAAGCAAACTCAATGGGCTCGTCATTAGCGAACTCGTCTCCCAGATCTACCCAAACAATACAAACAAGCAACAAGGACACAATCAACCACGTGCAAGGATCATACAAGATGATGCAAAGACGATATGCTATGCGGGATGCGATGCGGGATGCATATGCAAGATGTGACAAGGAAATTCAAGAACCTGGCCTCAACTTGGAAATCCAAGGGTGCCACTGGAAAGATGAGATGAAATCGCTTGAAAACGATATAAAGAACGCCGGAATCGGAGCTACGGTTTGGAAATGACAAGCGATTCAAATATGACACCGGTCTGCGATTTACAGCAAGTAGGCATCTAAATGCAATGAGATGAACATGCTACAGCACCCAAACATGACAACAAAATACATGGCAGGGATGCATACAAGATGCTTAACAAAAGTCTAGCACTGAGCTACGGCCAATTCATCCATTAACAGGTTCAAACAAACATGGCAAAAATGCATATGGCAAACAGATTTCAGACTTAGTGAAATTAACACTTGTCTGGAATTTCAGATCAGATAGCACTCTTCGGAGCAACAAAACTACATGCTACAGGACCTGAACATGGAAAAGTAAAGCATGACATGGAGCTACTCAAAGAGCTTAACAAAAGTCCCTTAGTGACCTTCAGCCAAAAGAGATCATAAAATACAATTGCAAGCATGTGAACATAGCAAAAACATAATCAGTTTTCAGACTTGGTGAAAACTGACACATGCTGAAACATAACTCAAGTAGGCATGTTTACGAGCTCGATGCACTCACTACGGAGCAAGTCCTGACAAGCTAAGCATACATCTATCAAGAATACACAAAATTCAAGCTAGACATGGCAAGAATAATAACATAGCATGCACGGATCAACTACAACATCATCGGCAAAATTGCAAACAAGTTGAGAATCTGCCCAGATTCACAAAGTAGCAAAAGTAGAGCTCGATTGACTCAAGCTAAGGTTCTCCATAATTGCAAACAAAGACATGGATGGATAGAGCACTACAAGATTAACAAAACATCCTTACTGGTCATCCTCAAAAGAGGCACGGATCTCTAGGAAACAACATGAACATATGACAAAATGAGATAAACAGATCAAGGACTTAGTGGAATTGCTAAGTCCCTGAAATCAGAATTACCAAGTGCACCACTTTGCAAGCTTGTGCTAGTCACCACACACATCACAAAAATACATGGGTTGCACCTCTGAAAAGATGACAAAACCCTTAACAAAACATATGTAGAACTCATGGGCATATCAGGCACATATTAATCATGGCAAAAATGACAAAAAGCTAAATAGAGTAGCAGATCTGACAAATATCTCAAGTAGCCCTCTTCTAACAGCATTTCGGGCATCAAGATGAACTCAAATGAAAATGATGCAATGGAATGAAACGATGTACTCTCTGAGATGAACATTTTGATATGCTATATGCATGAATCGGAGCTACGGATGCAAAGTTACGAAGCTATGAACATGGGCATATGGATCTAAAAATTCCGAGGACTTAGTAGAAAAAATCAACCTCCGGATCTAGGGTTTCAGTGGCACGCAAAACGAGGCGGCGGCGCACGCACTGTAGCCGACGGAGGGGATGAAGCCGGAGGAGGGGGAGACGGCCGGGCGGCGGTGGATGGCCGGAGTGGCCGCGACGCTCG